>NC_092861.1:81371074-81467453 GCF_032062135.1 Pyxicephalus adspersus | reverse complement strand
TTGGGCAGGGTCCTCTCCTTCCCCTGTATCATTGTTTGTATCTATCTGTCATTTGCAACCCATATTTATTGTACAGCTCTGCATAATATGTTACCACTATATAAATAGGTAAATAATAATAGTAGTAATAGTAAATACAGCCAAGTTTGAAAACAAATGTAGAGATGTCCTTTTCTTGAGGATCATTAGTGATCCCTATCCTGCATTAGTTTTACCCCTAGCCCCTTTTTTGCCGAGTGATACTTGGATTAGAAGCTTTCCAAATGAGGCCTAAGCATTTGCAGGTTCTTTTATGGAACACAATCATTTTCTTAAAACGTATTAAACATAAGCCAATAAAGGTAAATTTAAGCTGTACACAAACAGATACATACAAAACACACTGAAATTTTTCAAAGCAAGATATACATTGTTCCCAAAGCTATGTATTGAAATTAGCACAGCATGTAGTAAGATGTTCTGAATCCAGCTACCTTCTGTTCCATTTCAATAGTGTGGGATCATTTGCATATCTATAAGCTATTTATATGCATTCTAATTAATTAACTGTTGAAAGTATACAATGAAGTTTCATATGTTGAAAATTGTTCATTGCTTTTTTGTCTTTCCTTGGTTAAAAAATCAACCTATACCCTCTTTATAATATAACGTGGTTATTTTTCTTTCTTTTCAGTATATCACCTGCAAAGTAAAGGATCCATAACTCGCTCAATAACAGAAACACATTTTTGCTTTGACTTTATTGAAGTGAACAGCATATTCATGTCATATTTATTTTTTCTGTGATCATCTGGGAATCCAGACTGATAATTAAAAGAACTAAATATACCAGTTCAATGGAAGACTAAAAGCAAAAAAAAAAACGTTGATGATTTAATGATCCTCTTTGTGCATATAATTTGTATAAGAACCAAACACTGTCACCGTACTATAACTGCTACCAAAAAATCTTTTGTGACATTTAAAAAGAAAGTCACCTACCGGAAAGACCCTGTTGAGGCTTAAGGTAAAATATACATTCTTCAGCTTGAAGTGAACCTGTGCTTAGCCTACGTGCTCTGTTTACCCACAAGAAGCAATATGTTCTGTGTAAACTAATAATTTTTGGAACTGTGGATAACTCTATAGTAGGCACCATGTATGACAGTGCTAACACATGAAGTGAGTCACATTCTTCTCCATACGTGGAAGTTTTTCCTTCAACTTCCAAAGCCAAACAGTGTGGATCCTTCTTTCCACAATTACCACACAATCTTTACCCCTAAAATTATAATTATATGACTGTGGGGGTATCAAGGTTCACAATTTTGGCCCGGACTTCTTTACAACTTTGCTTCAGTTTATTAAAGTTTGCAGTCATTCATTTGTGTAAAGCTCATTTAAGTTCCTGCCATAGCACTTCAGGATTAGGTCTGGACTTTAGCTGGCCATTGTACCACCTTGATCTTTTACCTTTCAGTCATTTTGTTTTAGATTTGTTTGTTTGAGATCATTGTCCTGTTGCCCTAGTTCAGGCCAAGCCTTAGCTGGTATAAAGATGGCCTCACATTTGACTCGAAAATACCTTGGTATACAAAATTAATGTTCAATTCAATGACTGCAACGTACCCCGGTTCTCTGGCTGCAAAACATCACCTCCACCACCATGCTTGATGGCATGAAGAGTTTGTGCTAATATGCGGTGCATGGTTTTCACAAAACATAAAGCTGTGTATTAAGGCCAAATATATCTACTTTCTGTCCAAAGTGCTTTGTATCAGAGGTCTTGTGGTTTTTCCAGATGAAAATTTGCAAACCTAAACTGTGCTGTCATGTTCTTTTTAGAGAGAAGGCTTTCTCCTGTCAACCATTTCAAACAAGCCATACTTTTTCTGTCTTTTTCCATTGTCATGAACCTTAACATATGACATATAACCTTGGGCCTGTAGTCTGAGATGTAGCTTTTTGGTTTTTCTGCAATTTGGCCCGAGAAATTTCCCAGGAAAAACAGTCTGACTTTGGGGTGAATTTGCTGGGATTTCCACTCCTGACAAGATTGGCAACTGTCTTGAATGTTTTGCACTTGTAATGAATTTTTCTCACTGAAAAAAAAGGGATTTGTTGTTTGGAAATGGCTTTATAGCCCTTCCTAGATTGACTACCAGCATCAATTGTTTTTCTAAGATTATTGCTAATGTCTTTCCTCCTTGGCATTGTGTTAACACACACACATCTCATTGCGCCAGACCAGCAAATTTCCAAAATGCTTAGTGGTTAGGGTATACTTTTTTATTTACACAGTGTTTCTGCATTTTGGCTTAGTCTGATAAATGAATCAAGACACCATGTAGGTGGGTGGATGGGTGTATTGCGAAGAAGTACTTAAAAGACTATTGCACCAATAGTACAGCTATTCTATAAAATAGATACATTTTAGACAACTGTTTCTACTCAAGTGCAACCTTTTTTTGATTTTTTTATATATATATTTTTGTATAGTATACAAGATTTTGCAAGTGGAATCCATACTCTAGAGCAGTGTTTCTCAACCTGGAATCCTATTGTTCCCCTAAAAGTTGCTAGGAGTTGCTTAAACAACAGGAAATCTGTTTCTGTCAGGTCAGTTACCATTGCCATAAATTATCATTTTGGCTACCTGTAATGGTGGTATTCTACCCAAAGGCCAGCAGTGTAGGAGGCATTCTTCCTACTGACCACCACACCAATGTACTGTGAGCTGCTGATAACGTTATTACTGTCAGGGGTTCCCTAAGACCTAAAAACTATTCCAATGGTTCCTTTTTCCTGTGTTAGAAAATATTGGAAAAGGGCGCTCTAGTGGTTTTTAACTCCCCACCTGACCACCAATATCTGTTAAAAATAAGGAGACTTTTTTCATATGTGATACCCCTCATCTAAGCTAAAGTTCAAACCGTTTAAAGAATTTAGAGTAAAAACTAAAATGAGTTACATCTCACGCTCAGTAATAAACCTAAAACCTAAAGAAGATTAGCAAATGTATGTATGTGGTAAAGCCTTTAGGGAGTGTCTTTAGACCATTATTTATTTTAATTTCAAAGGCATTAGATTCCCTGAATAGATCCTTTTGATGCTTGTTTGTTCATTCCATATATCAAGTCTTTTGGCCTGGAAGTCATTACTAATTCAATTGCCTACCCTTCATGCTCAGCACAGCCATTGTAACAGCAATATTAGTATATTAGTGTTTTTGAACTTCAAGATCCGAAGACCCAAAAAACCTTTTGTCATTTACACTAGGGCAGCATAGTGGCCAAGTAGTTAACACTTTCACCTTACAGGGTCTCTGGTTTAAATATCAGCCAGAAAATTATCTGTATGAAGTTTATATATTCTTCCTGTTGTCTCCCCTCCAAAAAAATGATCAGGATCATTCTGCCATTGCTCTGTGTTGCATATATGCCTTAATGCAGTGCAAAATTCTTCTCAATACAATGCTGCTGGTTGGGCCATAGGTCAGGAAGAATAAATACTGTGTGCTTTAGGTCCTACAGCCCCCATAGCTGGATAGATCCCTTCTATTTACTGTAAATGAGGTACCAGGAAAACTAAAATTGTGCTGTTTCCAAGTGCTGCTTCTATTCAACTATGGCAAACTGGATTATTTATTTAAACTGAAAATTGCCTCTATAAATATAACTTTTTGCTTGTGTTACAATTTAGGTGTTTTCCCAGAAGTCTGCATGCACATGCGCATTCTTGGTGTGATACTTGATACTTATTATTCTTGGTGTGATACTGTCAACAAGTCTTAAGATTAAAAGGGTCTTACCTTCTGTGAGGAAGGACTTCTGGCCTTTTGAAATGATGACTTTTGCATCATCTTTATATCTCCCAATGTTTAGGAACACTCTACTTATGACTATACCCACATATACCTTAATTATATATTATATTATTATATCTTTTGACATTACAAGAAGGATCTTGGGGCTGTAACCTTTCTCACTTAACTACTTAAATGTAGGGTAAAATGTATATTAAAGAGATATGGCATTCACAGACAATAAATTTAGTTCTGTAATATTCTGATGTTGTTTCCTTGTTTTTTTTTTTTTTTTTTTGTTTTTTTTCGATTAGGGGTTGACAAAAGCTAAAAATCCAAATTTTACCCCCAGATTCAACACCATTAAGGTAAAAATTCACCCTTATAATTTAAAAATCTGTAAAGTTAGGTTTTAGACATTATAAAGTGAACCATTAGGGCATTTCTCCAGGCTTAGTTTAATGCCACCCTCAGTTGCACTACCTTTTATTTCATTTCCCTACGATTCCATTCAGTAACTGGGAATAAATATTGTTAGGTCTCGGTTAGCCTCAGGTTGTGACTTTCTCACCAAACCCATATGGCAGCACTGGAAATCTGAGTGGCCAATTGGCACACACCATATTAGCCATCATGCCAGTAAGTACTGGGCATTTTTATGCTGCACACCTGGCAGCCAAATGGAGCAACAGAGTCATCTTTATACTTGCCTAAAGCAGTTAATGTGAAAATCACAACTTAACCTTCCCCTTTCCCTGATGTTTATTTTATTTAAATTACCTAAATACATACCTTTTGTCCTGGGGTCCTATGGACAGTTATGTGGCTTTCTAGGGTCATGTCAGTATTTATTACTGCAAAAGAGGACTCTGGCATTATGATAGCAATGTCCCTCTCTACAGTGTTGGGAACCTAGGCTGACATGCTAAATTGACACAAGATTTTGTGTCTATGACATCCTTAACTCACAGGAAACCTGTTCTTTCAAAAATATTACAATGCTCCCTATCTTGCATATAACTGAGGCAACTGTAAAAGCATCAGTTGGACATGCCCCCTATTAATCTCTACTAAACATATCTTGCATACAAATAAGTTTTGATTTAATTATTTGAATGGTTTAATACAACTTTTCCTACTCATTTACATAGAAATAAAACCAGAGCAGATTTGCGAATTATATCCCTCAATAAGATAAACTACAGTGCATGCTAAACAAAAAAAAAAGATTGCTTTGGCCCCAGGCAAAGGTGTTATGATAACAGTGTGTTTGCTAGTATTCCCTTCCCCCTGTGTTCTGTAAAGCTGCGTACACACGGCAAATTTTTTTCGCCCGATAATTGGTATCGGCCAATTATCGGGCGAAAATCTGCCGTGTGTACAGTCGGTCGTCGTCCATCGTCCGACGACCGTCCTGGCGGATCCATGGACGATGGACGACGACCGATCCTAATGAAAGGGAAGGGGAGAGCGCGCAGCAGGGTGCCGCTCCGTCACTCTCCCCCTCCCCTCTCCATAGAGCATGAACGGTGCTGTATGTACAGCATCGTTCATGCATCGTGCAGTCTTTTCTCGTTGGAAAGGATCGTGAAAGATCCTTTCCAACGAGAAAAATTGCAGGTGTGTACGCAGCTTAAGTGCCCAATCAATTACTAGGCAGCCAAAAAAGATTGTCAGAATGATAAGGACAATGTCATACTGGTACCTTCATCCAAACAAATACTGGAAATTTTCAGCATGAATGTCATGGTTCAGAATTAAAGTAAAACTATAGGCTATAATAAAAAAATATTATATGTGATGCAGGCTGCCACTAGCACCAATACAGTATTATTATTATCATTACCTTGTATTTATAGGACATATTAAGCAGCTCTTTACAAAGTTCATGTTCATGTCTTTAATGTGACAAATTAAAGCCTCAATCTAACCTTTTCTATGCAGTTAGGAAGAATATATTTTAGTCTGCTAACAGTTCTTATTTTGAACTAATTATAAATTTTAGGGGCTGCTCCCATTTATAAAGTATCGGCTGTTAGATCTGCAACCTGGGTACTTTCTGGCAGTGATGAAGCTTCTCCATCTCTCCAGCCCTACATACAATGCTAATGACAACTAGGCAGCCTTTTTTTCCTGATATGCAGGCTAGGAGGGAGGACCAAGTTTGGATACTACCCAAATCAGAATGGCTGGCATTTTGGAAACAGCCACTTTAAGTGACAGCTTGCCCAGGTGAAAAGAGCAGGTGATAACTGGCCTAGGATAAGGATAACCTGTGTGCAATCCCCAGCACTAGAGGTTAAATGGGGACAAGTCAAAGCTTTCCTCAGCAAATCAGAGAGTACTAGAGGTTTTGAATGGGGAGACTTGTCCTTATTTAACCTCTAGTGCCAGGGATCACACACTGAGCTGATCAATGAATGCAACCATGGCTGCATTAATTCATCAGCACAGTCTGCCTTTTCTTTTTTTTTAATTAAATATCAATCTCGATCGGCGAATATACACCGACCGTTCCAGCTTACAATTTGGGTAAGCGAGAATGGCCGAATTTGCAGCGAGATCGGGTTTTAAAAACTTGCTCGTTCATCCCTATTGACAAGCACTCCTAGAAGGAGTTCTTTCTTAGTCTACATTTAGGACTTGTTTCCAGATGATGTTTTGGGTAACATTCATATAAAAATATAGAAAATTATACAAACTTTTGATCACACCACTGTAAATGACATTTTTGTAATTAAATGGTACATGATTAATTCAGACCAAGTTGGGAAAAATGCTAAAATCACTCACCTAGGAAGAAAAATGATGCAATCAACTAAAACAAATCCACTTAGTACTTTGTTGCCCCCCTTTGGCTTTTATGACAGCCTAAATTATTTGCATGGACTTCACAAATGAAAAATAATATTCTTCATCAATCAAGTTCCAACTTTGATTGGATCTTTGTCTTTAATTTCAATCTTCAGCAAAAATTTTCAACCAGATTGAGATTTGGACTGTCTGCTGAAATTTAAAAATTAAATTCTCTTTGTTGTGCAGCAAGATGCCATATCATCCAGAAAAATGACTTCTTCATTACCAATTTACTCTCAACGGATAGAATAAAGAGAGTGTCCAAAACTTCAATGTACACCTTTACTTTTACAGTAGAAGTAATGAATGCCATCATGCCTGGTCCTTGCCCTGACATGTAATTCTATATGGTCAATGAGTGTGGAAATTTGCTTGTTTTCTTTAGACAGTCATCTCACTTTTCATTGGATCGCCACTAAAAACGAAGTTCCAGCATCGTCTCCACAGCCAATAAAGACTAATTATTCATCACATAATGTATGGAAATAGGTTTGTGTCATATCTGTTTTTTTGTTACAAAGTAAAACAGCTGAATGAACATTCTCGGAGAGTATTTACCTTTCCCCTTACATATTTCACTCTTTCTCCTCGCTTTCTTTCTTTCTATTACGTGCCCCTTTCCCTAATTTGTTTGCTACAATCAGTGTACTGATTTTGGATCTATGAATAAATGTCGTTCCTTACAAACTGCTAGTTGTACTGATGACTTTTGAGAGTTTTTGAATTGTACTGAAAATTTGACTCCCCTTTCCTTTTTTTTTTTTTGTGGGATAATGGAATGTCACTAATTGCATTGTTTCCTAGTGATACTGTAATATTCTTATGAATTGTCCTATGTTAACATTTTCTGTACTACTGTGTGTTCAAAACTTAATAAAAACTATTGTAACAGAACATTCCCTGAGTAGTGATTCCATACTTCTTGCTAGGGGTTGTAGAAGAGATGCAAGAAGAAAGAGGTATGTCCTAAAATGTATATCAGATTATTATAAACTGTTTAAGCATAAGTAACAATATCATGTAGATTGATATACATAGAACAGCATTTCTCATGAGTAGGAAATGCTCTTTGACATTGCATTTAGCATTTTTTTCTTCTGGCATGTATACCACTTCCACATTCCTTGCACAGCATGCCAATAAAATTGTTTATTTGTAACCACTCCATGAGCAGACGTCATGCCTAGATGTTCAGGCCAAATTCAGTAGTATTTGTATGTAATTCAAAATAGTTCCCTAGCATCAGTTGGGACCAGAAAGGTCAGTGGCAGCTAAAAGATTAAGATCCACTAGCAATCTAAAGTGCTAGATTGTGGCTCTTGGATTAGGGACATTACAAAAAAAATGTGCATCATGCTATATTAATATATAAAAAAAGAATTAAACAATGTTGTAGTCAATCATGCCACAGAATGTATGTACCCAGACCACTCTGTATTTTTATGTTACAGACATCATTAACCTCCCTGGCAGTATGAATGAGTATTTTTTAATGTAAAAGCGGTACATTTAAATTTACTCATTGTTTTAAATTTCCCACCTGGACCTACCAGCCTCATGGCCCAGCCCTCCATCCTAAGGCTCACAAACAGATGCCAGGCCAGCATCTGCTTCCCCTTGCCTCGCGTCCTCAACATTCACACACCAGGGACGTAGATGCCAGCCATATCTGTGTAGCCTGGCGATGCCCAGCCAGCATCGCCAGGGGAAGCATATGCCGGGCAATGCTGGAGGACGCCGCTGAAACGTAGGAACCAGGTAGGACTTTAAAACTCCCTGGCAATTCCACCCCAAGTGTGGCTTGGGGTTACCTTTTCTAGTGCTGAAAATTAGATCCCGAGCCACACTCGGGAATACCGCCATGGAGGTTAACTGTGATTGTAGATCGAAATTGTTATTAATAGAAATTGTATGAATCCTCCAGACAGTTTCCATTTTGTAAGTAGTTCCTTCATGACGAAAGCACAATGTAGCCCAATTACCACAGATATGCAAATTTTACTTGATCTGTCCACTTGGTGACCAGGATAAATCATGGGCTCCCCATGTCATCTGTACCAGTTTTTAAAATGGGCGGCATGACTGGCTAAGTTTGTGAAAGGCAGTCATATACAATGCCAATGGTTTGGAGGGAACCGCGAGACCATATACATGATTGCTATTTTTAATGTAAGCACTACTAGGTTCTCAGCTAAAACGAAGCACAACATTGTATATCCCAGCTTGGACTCAGCAATTGTGCCTGTTCCTCATAATGATTCATTGCGTTTTTTTGTGCCACCACATGATGGGCTTCTGTAATCATCCAATCCATAATACATGGCTGATGAAGATTTATAACCAGAGATTTTTTATACAAGCAGAGCTGAATGATCTCACTTGTATTCTAAATCTATCCAAAATCAAAGCAGAACTTCTTGCATCTAGATGTAAGCAGAAGTGTCTGCTTGCAAAGGGTGTTACTGTAACTAACTACAGAACAAGAAAACAATGTTTTTCTTCATTAATGATGGCTCACTGTGCAATTGCCATTACATCAGTGGACTCTTCAGTGTCACAAGAAAATGTTCTTTATGAATATTGTCTTCTTACTGATTTCTTGCATAGAAGTTTGATGGCAATCTTACTGCACGATGGCAATTCCAAACCAAGTGTACCGATTGCCCATTCTTTCATCTACAGGCGTCCTATGACGTCATGAAGGTATTGCTTGAAGTAATCCAGCATAAAACATCAGTGAAACACTTGTGGTGATCTGACGTCATTGACATGTTGATGGGAATGCAAGTAGGATTCACAAAATACTTGTTTCCTGTGCCTCTGGGATAGCAGAGCTCCTATAGAACATTATGTCAACCGTGTCTGGCAGCCAAGAGATACCTATGAGTCAGGAAGAAGCAGTGTCAAAAAAATACCTCTGGTTGATGTGCTTTAAAATTCTGCTTCTAAAATTAATGAAGAACTTCGTAAAGGCCATAGGTAGAGTTAGTTCAGAATCTGCTTGATTGATATCTTGCACTCCCTAGCAAGGAGAACCAGGACATTCAATCAATCAATACCAAGGTGTATGGAAAATAAAAAAGCATTATAGCCGACTACTGCTCTAAAAGCAGATCTGAAACCAGCATGAAAAACTGATTTAGAAAAGCATGGTCTCCAATGACTTAAAAAACAAAAAATGTTTTCTGTTCCTACTGCAATAGTTTTTTTTTTTATTTTTAATTAAAGTGGATCTAAAGTCTGCTGAACCTTCCAGAAATGCAATGTCCATCGCTGCTGCTGACATCTTCGCCTGGTCTTTTTTTCAGGTTCTGTAGTCTCGTTCTGTTCTGGGACACCTTGGGATAACATAACGACCACACTTGTGCATGGGTGTTAATTCATCTATGCACCCAAGGCATTGTACCTACGAGCAGGCAGGTACAAAGCATAGTTCCAACATGGAAGCATATTGTATAAACTCTTGCAGTTCTAAAAAAAAAAAATAAAACAAAAAAAAAAACATCACATCCGTTAAAGTAAAATAGAAGCACGGGGAAGGAGGCACCACAAATCCATAGTAGAGACGCCAGAACACAACCAGGTCAGCAAATGTGGAAATCTTTTCTTGTGGAATATAAGCCCAGACATTTTTTGAGCCACACAGGCAGTGCCCAGACAAGGCCCCTTAGCACTAAAAGAAAGAAAGCCTAAGTGCTCCCTTGTCCCATAAGCTACATTAACAGTGTTCTTCCCTTTCTGCATACTCCTTGGCTCAGCTCTTCCCAAAAAAACCCTTCATGAACGCAACATTTACTTAGATAAAAATCATGTGCAGCTCCAGAACATCACTATTATTATGTTCCACAAGTAAAGACATCTTCACTGTCTACTTGTGTTATGTTGGCACCCTTACACTTTAGTTTCATGGAAAAAAAGTTTCCACAAAAAGCACGCTAGCGAAAGAATGTATAGTGAATTTTCCAAAGAGGGACGAACGAAACGCCAGTAAGAGCTGGAGAGTTTTTAAATTCGTGAAGATACATTAGCAGAAAAAACTAGGATCAATTTAATTTGGAAAATGAGGTAACGTTTTACATTTAAATTTAGAGGAGCCATATAACTTACCTGTACTTGAAAATTGAGAAAAATGCATGAAAAGCATCAAGAGTAAATAATGCTTATCTTTCAAACAGGCACCCAATTACCTTATGCTACAAAAGGGCTGTCCACCTCCAGTCCTTGAGTGCCGTGATACTCACTCATTTTAACAGGCAACAAAACATTATGGTATGTGACCCTTCATGCATTGGACAGCCTTGTTCCAATATATTGTATTTTACATATTTTCAAATAGGTGGACGTGTCCTGACTAAAAGCATCACAATTTATTTTACATTTATCTGTAAAGAGAATTAATAAACACATACTGGGGCCAGTGTTTGGGAAACATCAAAATAAGCCAAGCTCAGCAGATTTTCTACTAGGCTAAAGATCTCATCTGCCAGTGTAGTTTTCAAACAGAAGAAAATAAAACCAGAGGAAGATGACCAAGCTGGCTTTATACAATGATGACAGGGCATCTCAGAGACACATAACTAGATATGGACAATTCCTGGTAGTTAGAAATCCAGTATGTGTTTTCAATGTTGGAAACAGCAAGAAGGAACCTTCAGTACAGATGCACTATTCCACAATTTCAGTTAAATTACTGTTTTTTTCCAGCCTTTACAAATATCTATAAAGCTGATCTAATGAACATGGTTGTTGCCTGAATTTTGCATTAAATCATTGGCTCTAATATCAGTTACTGACCTGTATGCAGATCAACCAAATCTGAATATCTTATCCTCATAAGTGTTGCAGTTTATAGACCTAAATGATTGATGTCAGAGGGTCAGAATGTTAGAAGAAAACAGGCAGTTTGATTTGACTCAATGATTAGTCAAGGCTCAACAGCTTCTAACATTCCTAGCTCAACTATTCAATACTAAATGGCTTTGTAGCTCCTGTGTGCCTTCTATCAGAAGACAAAACGACTGATAACCTTTTATTAATGTGTGGATATTTACAATAAAGTCTACTGAAAAGAACATTTCTTACCTTTGAACCTGAACATATTTCTGCTCTTCCCAATAACAGGCAACTCAGTAACATTCACTTGGATGTTTGCTTCATGCAAAAATCAGTTACATTTTTCATGAAAGTGACAAGACATATTGACCTACTCCTCACATGGAGCATGGGATTGCTGAACGACTTTACAAACTCTTAATCACAGTAGCTACACAGGCAGACCTCTCGACTAATATAAGCCTAGGAACATTTGTTTCAGAAAAACAATTGTGTAAAAATGATGTACATAGTCATCACATACAGTAGTTACAACGAAGGACCTGAAGATATTAAATATATGAAATTGTATCCTTTTTCTTTATTTTAAAAAAATATAGCTGAGGGAGGTCTGATAAACGGTCACCTTATATGCAAGGAGGATTTGCCAAGAGAGGGGGGAAAGAGAGAGAAGCGTTACTGGAAAAGGAGGGGGGCTTACTCTACACCTCGATCTACACAATGGCGTCTGCAGACCCCTCCCATGCATCGCACATAAATGTCATCGCTACAATGTTGCAAATAAAATTCCATTTTTTTTTTTTTTACATCAATCTGCACAAAGCATCCAAATCACACAGCGTGCTGAGCCCATACAACAAAGCCTAGATAAAGGCGATCGGTGCTGATAAAGGCAGCCACATGTTGCTGCAGCCATGCAGAATTCTATAGGGAAGGTGCACACAGGAGACTTGCACATCACTGCCCCCATTCACCCCCATTCATTACCTGGCCATTGGTCTTGGAAGGAGAGGCGGCTACAGCTTCCCCGGGCTTCTCGGCGGTGGCGGCTTCTCCTTTGGCTCCGGTCTTAGAGAACTGGGCTCCCATTGCTGTCTGTATATCCGACAAAAAAAAGCTACGGTCACCCCAACAGATCAAATGAGAATAAAGTGCAGTGTGTGATGAGGAAGAGGAGGATGAGGATGACTATCTGCACAGTTGGATTAGATCTGAAGCATCACAAGCATAGAAATCTATGGAGGAGTAGAGAGGAGGCACAAGGAGAAGGAAACAAAGAGATGTGACTGCTGGTGTCTGAAGCCTGGGCAACAATAGAGATCAGAGCCGGAGGAACGCAGCTGCAACTCCTCTTTGCAACAGGAGGGGAGGGAGAAGAATACAAAGTGCAAGACAGATATTCACCAATTGAAGCTGAACGCTGGATGGAACACAAATACACCCCAAGAAAAAAAACAATCAAATCGCCGATCCTTCTTTTTTCCTGCGATGATCCCCCACAAAAAGCACCAAAATCATGAAATCAGATATCCCAATGGTTGGTAGCCGTGCTGGATAGAACAGGAAAATGGAGAAATCTCCCCGCTCACTAATAAGATGCGGAGTCCAACGCCCAAGTGCACAGATGAATGGGCTTCCCAAGGCATGACGGCAGCCCAGTCCCACTTCAGCCAATCACAGCGCTCCTAGACAAAGGAGGGGGCGCGGCTTGGAATTTGGGCAGAACAATGCAGCCCCAGCATTGCAAGAATTAAAAAAAAAATCTGATCACTAATACAAAAACCATATTTACCCGAAAAAAAGAAAAAAACTCCCTGAGATCGGAGACAAGACCATTAGACAATTAAGTAACAATTCACGTGTGCCCCTCGTATGAAAAAATACTCACTGCTTTTCTGGTGTGTGTGTGATTTTTTTAGTGTGTTCTAGTCGGGTGTTTTATTACTACACAATAAGACCGGGCTGTGTTGGAGGCTGGGGCTGTGATCGGTGCAATTTATACGTGTTGGCCATCACTTCTCTATCTCTCCCAGCTGGGTGATCAACAGATTGGCTGCGTTTTTTCTACCTAATTGATGGACCTCATCGGATTTCAGCTTTCTTTTTCCTTAAAAAAAAGGGAGAGATCAGATTTCTTTTAAGATCACGAGTGGGAAAGGAGAATGTCTGCTGTCCAGATGTGAAAAGAGCACATTTCCTCTATAGACTGCTAACACAGCACTGGATCTAAGTGCACATCTCTACATTTCTGTTCATTTGTCTTCACACTCTAATTAAATGCTGCTGTCCAATTATTTCTGATTTGTTGCCATCATCCACCCAATGGAGGCTGTCTTTTCCCCCCTGTACATAGGAAGAGATAGGTTCTGGCTATGGCAATGTGAGAAAGTGATGGAAGCGACGCCACGGCGCGACGCCAGACCCGTTGTCACCTCTCCCGATGTGCTGGGTTGGTGTCTGCGTGCTGATCCCCCATTGGTACCATTCCTAGACACCAGGATAACAATCCTTTTTTACATTTATTTTTTAGCCAATGAGTCCAATGAGATGTTACACCAGATGTCATCGTCACCATCCCAATGTGCTGGGTTGGTGTCTGCATCCTGATCCAATAATGGTACCAATCACACAGCTAAACACAAAAAGTGGCTGACAATAGGGATCCCAATTTTTGCCTAAAGCTTTTATGTCTGCAGCAGAAGCAGTGCAGGGGTTAATCTGGAAGCTGGGATGAGGCTGGGGAAGATTTTGGGAAGAGGCTGAAATGAAGAAGGGAGGAGGGAGCCCTTGTAAGGATCACTTTCTACCCTCCTGAGAGGGTCTTGTCTACTTTGCTCAAACCCTCTAAAATGAGCGGCTCATTTATTACACATCACCCTGCTGTAACCTAGACTAGTCTGACTAGGGAGGACTTCACAGCCATCATGGATACCCAGTATTTGTATGACACTAGCAGGAAAAGTACACCAGTGATGTAGCCTAATCTCTGCGTTAGCAATGCTTTACACTGGGGATTGAGTAGGGAGCATTGGGGCCCTAATCACGGCAACGGATTTGAGCCCCCCACTTTTTGGATTGACATTGGTAAGGACTGCAAGAAGCACAGAGAAGTTGCACTATCTGCCGTGTCTGTACTGACACAATCTACACTAATAGACAACAACTACTTCCAAATGGTCTAACAGGCAGGGATACATTTTTAAAGGATCAGTGCACATTCCAACAACATTCGATTACACCAAGCCCTTATCCTGCGACAACCTAATCTAACCCGTCCTGTATAGATTCATACTTCCCAAGATTTTCCAGGTACAGCTCCACCATTTTCTTACATGGCAGCCCCATAGACATCTATTCAGCACCAGAGATGTCTATGGGGCCGTACTGCTCAGACAATGAAGACTTGCAGCCAGTGGATGTACACAAACAATAGAGATCCTGCTAAGTATGAATCTGTAAACGGGACAAAGGGGTTAGATTAGGTCAGGACAGAGAGGAAGATGAGTGCACATTGTTGGAAAATGCACTAATTCTTTAAATGTTCTCACTACCTCCTCCTCAATATACTTTAAGCGCAAGAAGACCCTAACTAGGGCCCTTGGGCATCTACAAAGCCCTAAACTCCTGCCTTGTTCATGTTGTAGGTAAAAATCGTCTCTTCTTCGGAGGTCCAAAAAGATATGTGCCCTAGCAGGACAGAAATTAGATTGCTAAAGCACTGTGGGTCTTAAACAATTATCATTCAAAAGAAAAGACATTGTTTTACATCCTTTGTTGCAGCTAGATGCTACTGATCTCCTACAGCCTCTTCATTGGCATTTCCTGCCCACAATCATGGCTGCTTGGCATTTCTCGTGGGAGGTTTCCCAATGGTGACAAAACTGCACCTGGGTAATGTGTGTTGTAACAGCCACTTATAGTCTCCATCAGAAGTGACACATAGAAATCAGAGCAATGCCACCTTTTACCAGTAATAAGAACCGTTGTGGCAGGATCACCTCATTGTAATAAAAGATGGCAGCTTGAAAAGACGTGAAAGCATCTAGGAGGTTTTGGTGATTGGGCTTGCATTTCTAGTGAGGCTTTTTCACTTTTTGTCAGTGGAATAGGAGACAGAAATAATAGCCTGAGTTGCCCATTGTGTGCTCTTTGTTTGGACTCCAGCACAGTGGGGGTTGGAAGGGTCCAGACGCAGATGATCTACAATGGAGAGGGAATGGTGGGTGTGCCATGTAAAACAATCTCATCCTTCACACTGGACATGTACAGTGAGTCTACATGTCTGCATGTTTCTCATCTAACAGGGCTGGATGTGTGTGTGCGCCTCTGTGACATGTTGTACACAGTAGTCACGTGGAAGCCAGCTATCTTCTCCATGTCACACTAATGTGAAGGCAATAAGGCAGCTGCAGCACTGTTTCCCGCCTTACAGCAACTGGGATTTTGTTCTGTAAATCTCTAACCTGACTAACCGGGCTCTGACAGCTGTAAACTGCTCACATCCTCTGCATGGTGCTACTGCAAGCCAGCGATTAGAACTGTTTATTGAAATGTGCACCAAGGCGAAAGTGTTGCCCATCACAACTAAAGACTAGATAGTGACTTTAATACCAATCCCTGCAATCTCACATGTGATTTATTATTATCATTTTAAAAGTCATTTGTAATCTGCAGCTTTTCATTTTGATGATGATAGGCCTGTTTGGTTATAGCGTGACAACATGTCCAGTTGTGCTCCTGCATTTTAATGGAGGCTACAAGTGGCTGTTTGACACTTCATGCAGGCTTTAGGCTCCAAGTGTTGTCACCACTGGGCAACTCATCCATGCCATGCAGCAATTGCATCAAGACAGAAATGGCTGCATAGGGGGTGCAAGACACTGACATGCAACTAAAGATAGAAAAAAGATAAATAATTTTTTTTAATTCAGTTGTTTATGATACACACTGCTTTAGAAAACCAAATGTCATTCCCCTCCTAATGTGTGTTAATTCCCCCACCTCCTAGATTGTGAGCTCTTCGGGGCAGGGTCCTTTCCTCCTCCTGTATCACTCTCCGTATTCATCTGTCATTTGCAACCCCTTTTTAATGTGCAGCGCTGCATAATATGTTGGTGCTATATAAATCCTGTTTATTAGAAATAATAAATTCAGTAGGGCTTGTTCACACCACATGCGTTGCAATGTACTGCTCAACACATGCCCGACACTGACCAGGCACAAAGCCTTGCTTTGTATTGTTACAGCTCACACCTATGCTCTGTCTATCTATCATTGTAAATAGTAAAAGTATTTAGATGGATACTTTGTTAAACATGACAAGACTGAATATAACAAAAGATTCTGCGGGATGATGAGCAGCATAGAAGATGGCACCTTGCCACCAACTAGTTTATAATGAAAGTATTCAATGTAAACAACTACCACTGGTATTACTCATTATTGTACCATTTCCTATGACAAGCTCCGGACAAATATCATCAAGGCTGTGACGCTGCTTGGGGCTGCTGAGGACACTATAGGAGGAGGACCACTTTATTCATATGGGAGATCCCTACTAATCTGGTACTGGGGGTCGGATGACAACCCTAATGTAGTATAATGATAGGCATACACAATGCAATATTACCCAAATGATATTTTCAGTTGTGAGTATTATGATGCATGTATACATTCATCTTATGTGATGGAATAAAGACTTGTTTAATCAATATTGAAACAGCTCTGTGGTGGGAAATTAGGGGCCTGCTTGTGTCCCTCCCTGGCTGCTGAAACACTGTAAGGTGTTATGGGAGGGAGCAGGACATACAGACAGGGGTGTCCCGCATATCAGTCTTTCTGCTTGTGTTTGAGCCCCCAGTCTGACTATGGCAGGGTGATTTGTATTTAGTAACCCTATACTATTACCAGGATCTAAACTGTTTTCATTTTACACAAAGTGCTTTTATGTAAGAAAACATCACCCATCTGACCGTGCCCTTAACTCGGGGTCATGTAAGGGTTTTTCCTTTTTTTCTACACTGAAGATGAAAGTGTGAAGTTTTGCAAATGAGCTGATGATCTGTATTATCCCAGTCACCCCTGATCTTGTCTTCTAGCCTTATTAGAAACAGACATGAAATGTTTTCCTGGTTTACGTGCCATTTTAGAGCAGTGAAGAGGTGTTCTAGGAGGATGCACATTTCTGCCCATTACCCTATGTATTGGGGAGGTTTACCTATGTGTGAGCAGGCCTTTGCATTAATATATGTGTACACATTCACACTGATATAGACATCAGAATGTCCTGCAACTTCCTGCAGCATTGCACTGTAGGCCCATGGTAACATTGTGTCCACATCAGACTGGGCTCACAGGAAGTGGATTCAATGGTATTGGACTTATTCCACTTAGAAGGTGAGTATTGCAGTTCCTGCAGTTTTTAACAATGGTTATATATGATACTGCTTGCTTGACCGGGGCGATTAGCATTGGCTGTCCAGCTGCGGGGTCCATTAGATTCAGTGCCAGTGTAGGGAGACGGTGGAAGACTGCCTGGCATGGGTGTTATTGAATTAGAAATGGCACTGTCCAGGGACCTGGGTGGCAGATTTAGGTGACTATATCTTTTTTCACATGGTAAGACAAAATACAGAACTTGGTGTATGTGCTGAGAGTGGAAGGGGTTTATTTTTGGCCTAGATGGGGGTCAGTCTATGTTTTCTTCCCTGGCCTGACTGCACACAAGAAATGACACAAAGGGCCCTACGAAGCCCCCGAAGCACAGCCTGGACACTACAATGCCCCTTAGAGATGAACCCACAGCACTTGTGTCCAATCCCAGCTATATCAGCAGCTCTGCACACATTTGTAAGTCAGTCAGCTGCCATGGCACTGCTATGTGTTATTCATGCACTTTATTGTATTGGTGGAAGTGGGAAGTAGTAGTACTTTCATACATCAATTCGCCGCCTAATAAAGTTGCTGTCCCATGAAAGCAGTGCAGCCCTCCATAGACATGGGCTGAGGAGTAGAATAGTGGAGGTGAATGCACAGGGCTTGATAGCCTGGAATGGGTGAAGTGAGCTGATCCCCATTAATAGGCGGGGAGAGGAGACATTACACTGCACAGCACCCGCAGCCTCTCTCCTTTTCACCAGTCTCTAGGCTGGCCTCGTATCCATGGCAACAGCGGGGTTGATTCCAAATGTGTGTGCAGGGGGGGGGGGACAGATGGAGCTCGGGGTGAGGGGAGGGGATAAGAAAGGAGGGGTAGAGGGTGCAAGGAGGAGGCATTGCAAGTTTGGGGGGAAAAAAGAGGAGGACAATAGGGCACAGCCCTAAAGCAACGTGGACGAGGAAGGATAGTGTCGCTTTTTGTGTTGCTGGGTAGAAAGGAGAGAAAGGCAATGTGAGAGTAGAGCAATGTGTCCCCTCCCCGCTCCTGTGTGGGCTGTCTGCTGATAGAAAAGAGTGGGTGCTGCTACAGAGGGGGATGGGAGAGACATGCAGCCTCTATGTGCGATCACACCAAGCACGGAGTACTGCACATCGCCCGAGTGTCACACACACTGATAGACGGCGATCTGCCCAGGCATGGTACTGTCACAGTCATCTCATCTGCTCCCCAGGATCTCCATTCACCATAGTAGGGAACTAATGTACCATGGTCATCATTGGATCAGTACTGGTAAAAAGCACACATTGTCACCAAGTGGATGGAAACATCATGTACAATTAGTGTTTAAATAAAATGTTTGCACCTTTTAAACATTTTTGGAAATCATTCCAATCCACTACCCTCCTTGCAGCCTTTCCAGTCCTCATTCTCCCCATATAGCCCCTTCCAGTCTTCATTCCCCCCTTGCTGCCCTTCCAGTCTTCATTCCCCTTATGTAGACCCTTCCAGTCTTCATTTCTTCCATATAGCCCCTTCCAGTCTTCAACCCTCCCCCCCCCCCCCGAAGCCCTTCTAGTCTTCATTCCCCCCATGTAGACCCTTCTGGTCTTCATTTCCTCCATAGTATTATTATTTATATTATTACACAGTATTTATATAGCGCCATCATATTACGCAGCGCTGTACAAAGTCCATATTCCTATCACTAGCTGTCCCTCAAAGGAGCTCACAATCTAATATCCCTACCATAGTCATATGTCATTAATATAGTCTAAGGTCACGTTTTAGGGGGAAGTCTTCATTCCCCCCCTTGCAGCCCTTCCAGTCCTCATTCCCCCCATGTAGACCCTTCTGGTCTTCATTTCCTCCACATAGCCTCTTCCTGTCTTCATACAGTCTTCATTGCAGGGAACATCTAGAGATGGTATTTGTTCCTAAGCAGCACTGTGAAAATAAATTTTGAATTTCCCCTGATAAAAAGCAGTGAACGTCCTGGTATGTGAGGGTGCCTAGGCACTGCTCACCTGATAGCAGTATATCTGTAGCATAAGATCTCATGCACTCATGCCTCTGACTTCTGGTATTGGGACATTTGAAGTGATATTAATAATATTATTAATAATAATATTAAACAGGATTTATATAGCGCCAACATATTACTCAGCACTGTACAATAAATAGGGGTTGCAAATGTCAGACGAATACAGACAGTCACACAGGAGGAGGAGGGGACCCTGTCCCGAAGAGCTTACAATCTAGGAGGTAGGGAAAGTAACGCACATCTATTATACTGCTTAGTGTTCTCCATCCCAGAATGCCATACTCTGACACGGGAAAAGAAACCAAGGCATGGTAAGTCCGCAATGAGTAGAGATCAGCTACTTGGAGACCACCGACAATACCAGTGACTAATCCTTTGTCATCAGCTGGATTTTTTTGGAACCACATCCTGATTTCAGTTCCTCTTTACCACTTTACATTTTTGTATGGCATTTCAGTGACTGTGTTTACATCTGCTTTAAAGGTTATTTTTAGACACAATTTTATTGGCCTAACATGGCACCCCTGTATATTCCATACGTGTGTTTTTTCCTTTATACTTCCAAGGGGAATAGAATTCCTCTCCTTAGCCTCTGTACAGTGCTCTGCCATCCAGACCCATGAGATAAAAGAGAACACCCTGTGTCATTTCCTCCAGACACAGAGTGTTTGTTGAACTACATTTCCCAAAAATATTTTGCCTTTTGGGCAAAGTTCATTTAAACTGTTGATGTAGTGGCCATTAAAATGGAGAAATTACAACCTTCTGTCTGGGCATCCACTAGATATCCTCAGCATGCAACTCTATCATTAGGGAGGAATTCCTGATTCCCTTCTAAGTGTTGGGGTTCCTTCGTCTGACCCTGACATCACTACAGAGTGGGGTTTAGGCATCTGATGATGGATTTGAAGTGGATGTGGAGAAAGCTAATAACCCTTTACAAGGAGACCTTTGTTAAAAGAGATATTTTATAGTCTGATATAGAGCACAATGTATTCATGGGGGTTCTCTTACCTGTTTTATGACACCTGTGGATTTGAATATCAGGTAACCTTTATGCTCTGATCAGAGAAGGCGCTAACCTAACTACCATACTGCTTTCTTTGTAATGTAAAATAACTAATTTGTGTGTGTTTTCACTTTTTAACTTCTGTGATTTACTGCTATGGTTACACTTCCTCCATTAGTATTGAGGGGTCAAAATAAAATGCGGAGGGCTGTTGGATCAGGAAATAATTGAGGTTTTTTTTAGGACTGTGCTTTATTAGAGAAAAAATAAATAACTGGAGACATGCAAATGTGATCAATAGACTTGGCTGGATATGCAAGTGTAATCTGTCTATCCGAAGACTTATTTTCTCAAATTTCTGCATAATCATTCATGCATAGGTTGGCCAAGGAAAGATCTTTATGTCTTTGGGGCTGAGAGAGCATGAGTCCCAGTTTTAGAGGAACAAATATTATGTTTGGGAAGTGCATTTTTTATACTTGCCTATTTTAATTATTATTATGAATAATAATAATAAACAGGATTTATATAGCTTCAACATATTACACAGCACTGTACATTAAATAGGGGTTGCAAATGACAGACAGATACAGACAGTGACACAGGAGGAACTTACAATCTAGGATTCCCTAATGTGGTTGGTTCATATTGGTGTGCCTCAGTTTAGTGTGAAAGGGAAATTATATGTGCCCATGTACTTCTATGCATATATGTTACCATTAGTGGTGGTTGAATAGTTCCAATCAAGGTTGGTTCTGACTCAGATCTATTCCAACCTCAGATCAGAACTTGAAATTTGAGAAATCTGAATCCTTATCCAATATTACTATACAAATCAATGACCAGATTCCCTATTTAATGTACAGCGCCGTGTAATATGTTGGCTCTATATAAATCCTGTTTATTATTATTATTAACCACCTAGCCGGTATGCCCGTACGAAGGTCGGGCAAAAAAAAATTGCTAGGATGGTTAACCCCGTAATTTTGTCACAGCCTTCCCTCCATGGTCCCGCTGTGCACATCCAGCGGGACCATGGAGGTAAGGATTCCAGCGTCGTTTTCCTATTCCAGCGTCGTCCTCCGTCCATCGTCGTCCGTCGATCTCCCTCTCCAGCGTCGGGTGCCAGCGGGACCGGTAAGATGCCGGCCGGTATCTTGTGTTCCGCTGCCCGGCATCTTGCGTTCCGCCGCCCGGCCGGCTGAACACAAGATCCCGGCCGGCATCTTACCTGGTCCCGCTGATTGTCCACGTCCGTCTTCGTCCAGCGCCGGATGATCTCTGCAGGGAGAAGCCGTCCGGCGGAGAAAAAAAACCGGACGGCTCCTCCCTGCTTGCGTGATGACGTCGGCGCGTGTGCGGGAAATTCAAATAGAAACTCATTCATTCATTTTGTATTGGATTCAATACAAACTCCTGTATTCAATCCAATACAAAATAATTCAAATAAATACAAAGTTTGTAATTGGTAAATTCAAACTGTCATTTTGTATTGGATTGAATACAAACTCCTATATCCAATCCAATACAAAAAATAAAAAAAAATAAAATAAAAGTAAATAACTTGGAAATTCAAATTTATCTTTTGTATTTGATTGGATACAAACTTGCGTATCCAGTCCAATACAAAATAATATAAAATTAATACAAAGTACATAACTGGTAAATTCAAACGCTCATTTTGTATTGGATTGAATACAAACTCCGGTATCCTATCCAATACAAAAAAATAAAAAAAAAAATAAAAGTAAATACATTTTTTATATTCATATTATCTACTAGAACCCCTGTTCGGACATATTTCTGTAAGTTACAAGTCTACAATTTAAAAAAAAAATTTCATGAAAAACAGTGGATCACTTTTGGTACAGAAATCTAGACCTCAGTGTAACGCTCAGGTGGTTAATAATAATATTAATAATAATAATAAGAAGAAGAATACATTGGCTGAGCCACACTATACCTGTAACTATCAGCTGTTTTAATAACAATAATAACATTGTTCATGAATACAAGATCATTTTTGATTAGAATTGTTTTGGTCTATACACAATTCAGTTACCATGCATGTGTTCATGTAGACAGAACAGTGAATTCAGCCAAAACCTTTTTTTATTTTTATTTTGGACCTGACCATGGAGCAATTAGTCAACAAAATTTCAGATATGGGATTAAAAAAAATGAGATATTTCTATAATTTTTATACTGGAGACAATGTTCACCAGGACTAATACTAAAGACTAATACTAAAGATAAAATGAGGTGAGGTAGAAATGGACAATGTTTAGTTTTCTTGAAGGGGTAAAAGTTCCTCTTTAAGCACCGTTGTCCTCCCCATTCATACCTGCAGCAGGTGTCTTCTTCACAGAATAAGTTTTAAATCCTGCCTGCGGAAATAAAAAATATATATATTTATCTCACAACATTTACTCAACTCTCATAACATATTTTTCCCAGTAATGTCTATAGTATAATAGCAAACTGCATGCAGCAAATGAAGCTTTATTGGTCATCCAAGTTCACAAAAATTATAATTCCACCATAAAATGTAGCCTTGCCTTTGATACACTTTGTCCACTTTTTGGGTTTAGTCATACAGACTACAAGTGCACTACATGTAGATAGTCAAACCTTTCCCAGTGCCATGACGCACAAAGGCGTTAACAACAAAAGTGTATTAATATATTTTCTATCACTCCACTTCAGTTTCAAATTGTTCTTCTGCCTTCTGAGTAAGTTTTTTAGAAGGCTTCTCAAATGTAGCAGATAAAACAGTCTATAGCAGGGGTCGGCAAACTTTTATGGCCACTAGGCCATTTCAGGGGTGGGCGGGAGCACACTAGGCCGGACTCTGAGTCCTGCTCTAATGGCTCCGCCCACCGCCAGGGAACGCCCCCTGAAGTGAAATCCCTCTCCTCTGTATGCATTGCGGAGGGGAGGGATTTCCCTTCAGGGAGCATTCCCTATTTTCCGCAGCAGCGGAAGTATCAACGCCGGCTGCGATAAATAGGGGAGCCACAGCAAGGAGGCGGCATCAGAGCTTTGGCGGCTCTGGTAGATCCTAACGCCCCCTGGCCGATCCGCCAGCAACCCGACTCCTGTTTGCCGACCCCTGGACTATAGGAATGAACTATTTGCAAGAAAATGGATGTGGCAAAAATTGTAACTAACAAGCTTGATGCTCTTGCGGACAGCCAACTGTCACCTCTGATATGGAAATACAGCAAAAACATTCAGCAATAAGTGTCCCATTGACTATAAGAAGTTGGAAAATCCGTTTTCAGCAGGTAGATCAGTACATCTATATGTATGATAAATATAAAAAAGAGAATGTAACCATTAAATATAGATTTCAAGCATTTTGTTTAAGGTTGTAAATCTAGCCTAGGTATTACCCACAAGCCATGTATGTTGACCAGGAAGGTTACTGCACAATGATTAAGCCAAATGACTAGATATATTTAAACTCCAGGTAAATAGATAAAAACACGAGTACATATACTGTATGTAAACTGTTTTACCAGATGCAACTAGAAAATACAACTTAAAACAGTGTTTCTCAAACTTTTTTAACATGGGAAACCCATTAAAATAATGTTCAGGTCTTCAGGGAACTCGCGCTATAATTAATACCGGTATATCCACATCTCACAGTACATGGGTAGTGTTGGTGGTTAGAAGGAAGAATGCCTTTTACATTGCTGGCCAGTGGGAAGAATTACTAATAGCCAAAAAGATCATTGTTGTCACTTAAACTGACCTAAAAGTCACAAGCAGCTCATTGCTTAAGCAACCCCAGAAACCATGGCTTAAACCAGGGGTCGGCATTCCACGGCTCCAAGGCCGTATACGGCTCTTTAGCCTCCTTGTTGTGGCTCCCTTCTGCTGCCGACGGGAGGTCCCTGATGGGGGATCCCCTTCCTCCCGTAGACACTGTGGAGGAGGGGGATCCCCCTTCCGGAGTTTTAGTAAAAAAATCTACCTGTGAAATAAATCTATCAGGGGGCGTGTACAATGACGTCATCGTTTCACAGCTCTGTTTGTGTATGAATGCAGCATGTCCTGTTTTGAAGCCTTACATCTCTCCCAGTACAAACCTCTATATCTCCTTAACAGTATGTTATACCGACTTAGAATTTTTTAGGGTACACAGGGGACCCTCATAGCTATTAGTGCCCCAAATGTCATCTCCCCACTTTTAACAATTTTTAAAATATAGGGATAATTATAAAAAATAGTTCAAATTGAACAATCTGGGTTGCTGTTTTAAAAGTAAGTGTGTCTAGAAGCACTAAATTAAACATACAAATTATGGACCCCCGGAGCCACTTACATAGCAAGGAGGTGCGAATCCCAAATTTATACCTACCTGTCACAAAACTAGAAATGTTATACTACACTACCCTGTCCCCTTCCTTACTTTGAACCCCAATTTCTCTGGAACAGGGAGTGCAAGTGGAGGACACCTGTGACTAACACCCCCTAAAATTTTATCGTTAGGCCATTGTCAGTACAAAAAAAACTGTGCCCATTAAAAAATCTACCCTGTTACACATTGCTGGCTCCTGAACCCTAATTTCTCCCCTGGTAGATTTTTTAATTAGAAAACCAGTGCGTCATCTGTGGTGGGCGGAGCTATTGGCGTGGGACTTAAGGGAGTCCCTACTGCTGATAGTAGTCCTGTGTCCCACGTGTTCCCGGGTTTTTACCCGGAAAAACAAACATCAAGGAGCATATTTGCGCCACGTGAGACACGGGACTGGATACATATAGGGAGAAGCAGCTCCTTAATCTTACCCAACACAGATACGCTGATACTAAGGTTGGAGACACATAACCTCACAAATGGGCAGCAGAATTCAAATGTAAGTTTTTTAAGATTTACTACAATGTGTTATTTTTGATATACATAATTGTGTGTAAACATTTGATATACATAATATGTAGGCTATATAATAATTTAATTACGTAACTTTATATTAATAATATACTAATATTATATATATTATTATACTATACTATTTTGCTTTAGTGGAAGAGGGGGCAAAATGACTTTTTTGATCGTAAAGGTTGCTGAACCCTGGCTTAGACTATGAAGGAGCAGCGCCAGATTGATGTGGTAATCTATCTCTTCTTTCCTTCTGTCACCATGTTCCTTGCAAGTACAGGTAAATACAAGGGAACAAATTGGCTTAAAGTATGGACTCTTCCTTTTATTATACAAGAAATTACTGGAGGCTGATATTAGGACAAATTTAAATACATAATAGGTTGAACTCTAACATACATCTAAATAATATTATTATATTGGGTTCAATAATTCAATGACCCCATTATATTCTTTTTATATTTGCCTAGAATTAAGTTTATAACAAGCTCTGAGTTACAAAATTCAGCTTGTATAATTTAGCTCTAAAACAAAAAGTTTGCAACTTTTTTTTTACCATCAAGCAAGCAATGTCTACTGTTGGCTTTCCAAGCTTTAAACTTCTGGATAAATATATACTAATTTTTAATTTCATATAAAAACAAAATCTTTTGCTTCCATACCTACTAGAACAGGGGTGACCAGCAGGTGGATCGCGATCTATCGGAAGATCGCAAAGGCAGCATGAGTAGATCGCGGAGCCCTGCCTTTCAAAATAAACTCTACTGCGCACAGGAGTTATTAAGTCCAGGTTTTTATTGTTGGTAGATCATTTTGACTTGGTCATTTTAAAGGAGCTTGCATGCCAAAAAAGTGTGGGCACCCTTGTACTAGAAGATAGTAATTCATATGATGTAAGCTCAGTCATAGAATGTAATATTTTAACAATTCATGTGCTTAAACATTGCATTATTCTGACATCTTTTAATCTTTTTTTCAATTCAATTTTTATGATGTCTTAGTGATTTCTCACGTTTTCCCCCTTTTTCTGTACTTGTTATATACTTTCTGGTACTTTGGATTTCTGCACGAACAATGTGATACACAAAAGTTGTGTTGGCCGCTAACAAACAACCAACATCTGTTTAATTTCCTGTTATACTTGCACAAATATCAACTGGTTCTTGATGTGCTTTTCACTTTTACTTAAATTTACATATATGAAAGCAAATATATATTCTTTAGTACTTCTCTTTCCAAAGCTGAGTAGTAAAAGTGCCATCAATAAAGATGAGTGGAGGCAATCCATTGTATATCTAATGCTATATACACTTTTTCAAGTGATACTATATCATATATTATCTACTATATACACACACATTAGATTTCTGAGCAGAAGTCACTCCACTGCATTCTCTGTTATCTCCTCCTATATGAAATGACAACAGTCATCCTCAGTCACTTGTTTAGCGATTTGCCCTGCAGATGATTTCATCTTTGATTCACTCAATAATTACCCAAAATGCACAAATTTTTCAAATTAGATTTAATTAGAAGTATAGGAATCATAGATAAAAGTTGTTTTTAGAAATAAATCCAATGTGAAAAATGTCTGAATTTGGGGTAAACGTTGAGTGAAAACATTTATAAGAAGACCCTAAGGAGTCCTAAAGGCTCAGAGACACAGTGGTAGCCTCCTGACATCACCACAAACTACACCGTTATTAAAATCATCAAGAACGATTAGTTTTATCTATTCTATCAAATCTGTTGGACTGCAGCCATATGATCATTTTATAGATGGGTTGCAGTTGTATATAATAGGGCCAAGTAGAATGTAGTTGCAGTTATACCTGCATGATTGTACAGATGTGAAGGATTGATCACTGCCACATGCTTGTGAGATCCACTTCATAGGGTTATTTGTTCCATCTGGTTAGCAATGAATTATTGTCAGTTTAAATAGTATGACTGATCCACAAAAAAAAATTCCACGTATGTTAAAATTCTGATTTTGTTCTAAAGTTTGTAGGGTGACACAAGCATTACTTTAGGACAAGTAGTTTGACTTAAAATCATGGTCTCATTTTATTACATAGTTTGATTTTCTAAAAATCAGCTTTTTCTTAGGGCTAAGGATGCAACCCAACTAGGTGATAGCACTTGGAACTGGTAATAAGCCATTTAGGTACACAGCACAATATTGTTGCAAGCTGATATGTGTCTCTCTCAAACTTTATTTGCATTAAAGTGATAATAAGCTTAATTTAAAAACATAGAGACATTAAAATGAGATAAACATCAGCAAGTTTAGGTGTGCACTCCAATAAAGCTACGTACACACGGCAGATTTTTATTGCCCGATAATCGGCATCGGCCAATTATCGGGCGAAAATCTTCCGTGTGTACAGTCGGTGTCGTCCATCGTCCGGACGACCGACCTGCCGGATCCACGGACGATGGACGACAGCCGATCCTAATGAAAGGGAAGGGGGAGAGCGCGCAGCAGGGTGCCGCTCCGTCGCTCTCCCCCTCCCCTCTCCATAGAGCATGAACGGTGCTGTATGTACAGCATCGTTCATGCATCTTGCAGCCCCTTGTCGTTGGAAAGGATCGTGAAAGATCCTTTCCAACGACAAAAATTGCAAGTGTGTACGCAGCTTTAGAGTACTGATTGGTCAGGAAGCAAAGATTCAAATGACGAAACTGCTGTGAGTCTCAGCACTTTGATAATGGACAATGATGAGGAAAGTTGAATTGATAGTCATACAATCTTGGTTATAAAATAAAGACAATAACAGTACAACTTTGCATAGAGGTTTACCTGGAATTTTGTACACAATGAATAAATAATTTCAAGCAGCAGATACATAGGACAACAGAATTTGCTAGTTAGGTGTTTACATTTAATGGAATTATGTGAAGCATAATGTAGTTAGTCTGTGTTTTTTTTTTTTTTTTTTTGGAAGATCTTTTTGTTTTAAAGTATTTTTATTGTTACCGAAATGTGAAAAGCAAAAAATGATAGTAGAAAAGACTTGCTATTAATCTTCTGCATTAAAACAAACTTACCTGTCTGTTAACAATCTTTTGTTAAATGTGCATGAGTGCTGTGTGTGTGCTATTCAGTGTACGATCCAAGCCCTGAAATAAAGGTATGTTGTTCTAGCTTTGCCAATCAACATGACCAAAGAGTCCCACAAGAGTACCAGGTAAAGATGTTGCCACTGTCTATGGATGATGCAAGCATTGAGTGACAAGTACCCGCCATACACAACTGTGAAGAAGTGTTGTGCCAACTTTTAGCATGGAGATTCTGAGATCAAAAGTGGAACTACAAGTAGAATGTCTTCAACAGTGTCACCTCCTGAAATTGTTAATCATGTTTATGACCCAATTGTGGCAGACTGGTGAATCTCAGGTAAACAATATTCATGAGTAGTTGGTAAAATGGTTAAATACCAATAAGTTATTTTTGAGCTCTTTACTGATATTGGAATGCCTGGTCACTGTTGATGAAACCCGATTACACTACTCTGATCTGGAGACCAAACAACGCTCCTTGCAGTAGAAGTATTCATGTTCTCAATGGCCAAAGAACTTAAGACTCAAAAAAAAGCAGAAAATGTCATGGGCATGTTTTTTTGGGGGGATAAGGAAGATATTTTAATGACTCTCTTAAATGAGACAAGCAGCTGATGCATTTTATTACTGTACCAATTAAATGAAAAATGTTTATTTTATTAAAACTAAATGGATCTGCTAAGGTTTATGATGAATGCTTGGAACAATTTTGAGTGCATAGACCATCCACCTTACACAGCAGAATTTACTTAAAAGAAGGTTTTCGCTATATATCTACTTTAGATTGGCAGTTACTAATAGGAGCTTGTTTGTTATTTTAAAAAGTATACATTTCCTATGTTTTACAATTGTCTACAAGTACAATATTTATACTAAATATAGACAGTTTTAAACTGGCTAAATGAAAACGTGGGTTTTATATTTTTAATGCATTCTATGACATTGGTAATGGGTTTTTAATGTGAAATGTCTAAAATTACCAGACATTGTAAGGCATTTTATGCATTTCCTACTCAGCATTGTTCATCGAATATGCATTAACAGATGAATTATAGAATGTAATATTTTTAAATGTTACCCCCATTATTACTTTTATGACTTGTATAATGAAACTTGAATAGGTAATCTGCTCTTCCAATAACAGAGTAGATATTGTACTGTTAGACCAGAAACTGTTTACCCACAGCTGGTGAAAGTCAACAATGACCTGTACATATTAGCAGTCATGCTTGCAAAGTATATTGTTTACCTAAACCCAACAGCAAAAAAATTGGATAAATGTCAGATTACCAGCCCTTATATGTGATGGCTGCATTAGTTTTAGAGCATAACTAAACGCTGTTATACTCAACTGTCCCCATTCCATCGCAGGGTGCCACCATGTTCTTACCTTATCTCTTCCTCCTTGCAATCTTTGAACATCTGGATTGGCCAGGCCAGGATGATTTATCTCCTGCGCAGGCAAATGCAAGGAAAGCTGGGATGTACCGAGTATCCTGGCTGCAAAAAGCAATTGGACAAGTAAGACATGCTTATTGCAGAAAGAACATTGCCTGTTTGCAATAAAGCCCTGCCTGATTACAAGTTGTAAACGGGAACCTAAATTCCACTTTAAGGCAAATTTGTTTTTTTTGCAAGTATTTCTGATAAAAACGGAATACTTGCAAATAGACAGTATATCTTTCCTTTGTTGTGCTAGCCATATGCTGTGCAGTATTTTTTAATCAAATCCATTGTAATATAGATTGAGTATCAAATAAGTCTTTCTACATACTACGCCTGATTTAATAAAGCTGTTCAAGGCTGGAGAGGATACACTTTCATCAGTGAAGATGGGTGATCCACCAAACCTAAAATGGATTTCTTAAAAGTCCTGTGCTATTTGTTAGTAAATGTTTTCAGTGCTGGACCAGATCTATTCCAGGTTTGCTGGATCACCCAGCTTCGCTGATGAAAGTGTATCCTCTCCAACCTTAAAGAGCTTTAAAAAAAATCTACCCCACTATATTTGTGCATTCCATCTAAGCATCTATACGTTTCCTGCACACCTTTGCAAAACACAGCAAAGGCAAACAAAGGGCAGCCTATTGACTTTTTGTAGGTCTGCAATAGTTCAATGTTCACGCTGTCTCTTTCCATGCAAAGCCCAATAGGAATGGAAGCATTCATTTTAGGGGTTTATGCACCTGAGTTTTAGAATGTCTCATAAAGTAACATAAAGTAATAGTGTTTTTAATATATCTTTCTTAATTGAAAGGCTGACATTTCTTTTTTTTTTCTTTGTAAGTAACATAGATAACGCATGCAAAAAACTGACAAAAATTGAGACCATAACAGCACAATAGGTAAAATAAATAAACTTTATTGATACACAATATCCCAATATTTATAGATAACACATGGTTTACACCAGTACATTTTCAAATTCAAAGCTTGGTATGACATCATTTGAACAGAAGGACATATTTAAACTAGTACAATAGTTAATCTGAGGAACAATAAAAGACAATGCTACTTTAACCATAGTTGTGAAACTGATCATAGCGCTCATACACTTTCACCTCCCCCAAAAAGCATGTTTCATGTGTGAAATCATAGGGAGATTCATGTATAGGAGCGCAGCCAAACAAGTTAAATAGTCACTGGTGGGTCCTTGTCTAGTAGACCATAAGAATACCATGTGGTTTGTTCAAATGAAGCAATATGTTTTCTGGTGTCTACATACCTCAAAGAATCTATTGACCCATGTTTTTTGTTTAGTGACGCCTCAAGCCATTCCATTTGAAATATGAATTTTAATTTTTCTCTGAACAGGCCTAGAGTAGGTGGCTCTGAGCCTATCCATTTATATAGTGTGGCCTTCTTTGCTACTAATTAGATAATGGGGAGAGGTTTGCTGCAACCCTGTTCAATTTGTGCCGCATGTAATGTTAAGGTTCCCAACAATTACCATGTAGAAGTCAGCATGAAGTGATTCACTAGGTTCTGTACGGTGTATGATTGTGACATTTCTTCTTTTAATGTCATCTTTAAATCTACTAACACCTGTAGGACTGAACCTACACAGGTCTCATCACCAACTTACCACTGTTACTCTTGTCTATAACTGTGGCCTTCTGAAGGTTCCCAATGACCACCTATGCTAATCATTGATAAGTGTGTCATTGTGCTGTTAAATGTGAGGGTTGAGGAATATTATTGGACAATAACAGCAACCCAAGAGAAGGTTCCAAGACTGATTGCAGCAAATTGCAGCATGGCTTGTTTGACTTGTGCTCATCTTTGTAGATTAAGCATTTCACCACACCTATAATTTGGCAATTAACATAATGCTGTGAAGGAGGATATTATTTGTAGTTTCTGTGTGTATCTAAATAATCCCTTTAAACTTGTGGTTATCTTTATCCCCTTTGGGGAGAATACCCTTGACTTCCTGTCCCAGAAACACAACAGAAAGAGATTAGAAGTGAGGAGTTAATGTCCTTCTATTAGGTATATAGACAGAAATACAAATCCTACACAGGTTCTTACTTTACTCACTGAAGTGAGTAAATGAATAGCACAACCCTAATGTATCTTCAGAAATGTTAAAAAACACCTAGTCACCTGGTCTTATCACTGGTTTCTTTTGTCTGTAGTTTCTGTGACATACATGACAAATTCTCCCACAATCTGACCTTCCAGAAAGGCCATGGTAACATTTTCCTTTCTGTCTCCACTACTACTGGGATCAGATTGAGACATTGTAACTTTGTAGCAAGCCACAAAGGGAGAAGTAGCAAGTGACGATTTTTGTAAACATAACAAAAGAACTGCACAGGCTCCATACATTAAACAACTGGATCATCTGAGACAGCATATCAACCCAGGAAGTAGATACTGACCCCAAATGATGCCTTAATAAAGATGACTACATCTTTTGGAGAGAAAAGCAGAAGGAGGCTTTGTCAGGAGGAGTACTTTGATCTCTGTGAGAGGCAATAAATACCTGGAAGTGTTACATTTAGGCTGGTCAGACATGTAGTATTTAGATAGATAGATAAACTTTTAATTCCATTTTTTCTCAGAAAGCAACCAAAGACATGAACAGTGATTTTTGGTAACCGACGTTCGAAACAATACTGTTCTATCAAACCCAGCATAATTATTTTCTATAAAACTGTAACAATTTTTTTTCCATTTATGATTTAGAATTTCAGCAAACTGTTTTGAAGCTTTCAATCTGCCCAGTTTCATCTTTACAATAAAACTAAGATCTGGTCATTATTTAAACCTAACTAGTTGATGAAAAGTGCTTAAAACTGATAAATGTCACCTGTTTGGTCATCTTTACACATTAGATCAGTAGTAGCCAACCGGTGGTGTGCAAGAAAATGTTGGTGGTCTGCAGCTCTGGCCAGTGTGCCCCCCAGGGGGGCAGAAGAAGGACCCTGCTGGGGGGCGCACCAGCTAGAGCCGCCGACCATGTCTCTCGTACAGATCGCAGGTTCAGGGCAAGTGGGCAGGTTGTGTCTCTGGCGGGTTCTGGCATCATGACGTTAGTATGGGGGAAGTTTCTTCCCCTTCAAGTGACACACGGCTCCCTGTGCATGCACAGTCTGGAGCCCGTAAGTTTAGTGGTCCTTAGGTTCGAAAAGGTTGCCGACCACTGCATTAAATAGTATACATGCACTAAATGTGAAAAAAACTAATCTTATGTTAGGTCATCGTCAACATTGCTTAGGTATACATCCATAAATAGGCATATCTGGAAAAATGAAAGGAATAAAGTAAACTGAAAATGGAAACACAGAATAATTTGCTTACCACATTGACACATGTATATTCACTCAATACATTCTATCAGCAGAACAAGTGTAATCCTTTCATTTATATCTGCTATTCACAGCTATTTACATCTACATTTGGGTTCTGTACTCCCTATATTTTGGGAATCCACCCAATTTCTGCATCTCTGTAGATTTAATTACCATTTCTGTACTTAATTTCTCTGCTGTTGTACTTGTAAACTGGCAATGGCAAAGCAGATGGTGATCTGGCAAATTCATATTACAGACAATAGGTTAGAGCAGACAGTAAACAGACAAACTAGATGGGAACCTGAAGATGGGCCAGGTTGTAATCAGAGCAGCAGTGGGGATTAAATGCACACTCACACGTACAGGCAGAAACATTTTGCTTAGGCGGTACAGCAACACAGAGCTGAAAATGTACATATTGTAAACCTCCTACTAATCAGCAGATATAGAGTCTCATTAAGAGATGTGTGACAACTTGCTTTCATTTTTATTAATAATAGATGAATGCTCCCTCCTGTAGTTTATAGTTGCTAGGGTTCAGGAATAATTGCCAATATAATTTGGCATGCAGAAAAGAATTTGTCTAATAGTAGGATATGTTGCAATTGCATGTCCATCCATATTCAGGGCCCAAAGCACTACTATTTAAACAACAGGCAAGGTCACGTGGGGATCCTGGTCACGTGCCCAAATTTCAAGTGCCAAAATATAAATGCAATGGGAATTATGCCAGGGAACGGAAACAGGAATTGGAACAGAATTGGTCATACAATTACATTCTGCAACTCCTATCCCCTGCCTTTGGACGGATTCATCCACCTGGACTCCAACACAACCTCTACTGCTGCCATTCTGAACTGCTATTTCACCAAGCTATATCTGTGACTGAGTGCTATCCTACTCCTGGAACTCAACAAGCTTATAAGCCTCACTACAACCCACATTACAGGACCGCCTCTCATGGACCGTTTGCCACATTGTTTATTGTACTCATATGGTTCTCTAGTATCTTTTAAAATGTATTATTCACCATGCACTCTCTTTTCTGGATTTATTCCTTCTCCTCCCCGGTCTGATAACTCATTGTCTCTCTGTTTCTTCACTCTCCTGGTTTCTCTGTCTGTGTCCCGGAACCTTTTTTCTCTACTGATGCTTTCTGGTGCCATCTCACCCAACCCTGGTCCCTAACCCCTGCCTTCTCTAAAATCACATCTCCAGATAAAGCTGCCAGTCGGTTCAACTACACTCTTTTTCTGGCTCTGAATAAATTTGCTCCTGCCACCTTCAGCTAACCCCGTCCTGGTAACCTGGCACAACAATTACACCAAACAACTACAAAAGACTGTTCGTGCAGCTGAGTGCAAGTGAAGAAAATCTTGCCTCAGCGCTGACTTAACGGACTGCAAAGCCAAACTTCAAAACTTTAACACTGAACTCACTGTCACCAAGAAAAAGTATTTCCTCACTGTCATTTCCTCTAAAGATTCCAACCCACACAGCCTTTTCTCAACGATTGACTCCCTCCTAAACCTCACACCTGCTTCCCCCACAACAACCTTCTCTGCCCAAGACATTGCCACCTACTTTAGAGAGAAAATTGAAAAAATCAGACATAATGTCTCTGCTCACTGCGCCACTCCAACCAAATCCACCCCTTCCACCTGTAAATCATCACTGGCTTCCTTCAGCCCTGTTACTGTGGATGAAGTCTCCTCTCTTCTCTCATCATCTCCATCTTCTACCTGTCCACTTGACCCAATTCCCTCTTATCTACTCCGTGCCCATTCCTCCACCCTGGCCCCTGCCCTAACCAAACTATTCAACCTCTCCCTTTCTTCTGGTATATACCCCTCCACTTTCAAACATGCTATCATTCTCCCTATCCTGAAGAAACCCTAACCAGACCACTCCCTACCTTCTAGCTACTGTCTTATCTTCCTTCTCTCATAGGTTTCCAAACTTCTTGAACGCCTTGTCTTCAAAAGACTCAACGATTACCTGAGCACCAACTGTCTCCTTGACCCCCTACAGTCTGGTTTTTGAGCTGCTCATTCCATTCAAACAGCCCTTACTAAAGTGGCCAATGACCTCCCTAGAGCTTAGTCTCAAGGCAACTTTTCCCTCCTCATTCTTCTTGATATTTCCTCTGCTTTTGACACTGTTGATCACCCCCTTCTAATACAAATCATGCACTCCATTGGTATCAGTGACACTGCTGTCTCTTGGTTTGCTTCCTATCTGTCTGACCGCTCCTTTCAAGTTTCTTTCAATGGTAATTCCTCCTCTCCCACTTTCCCCCCTGTTGGTGTTCCCCAAGGGTCAGTCCTTGGACCGGTTCTCTTTTCTCTGTACACCTCCTCTCTCGGTAGTCTCATATCCTCCTTTGGCTTACAGTACCATCTGTATGCTGATGACACTCAAATCTATCCATGCTGATTGATGCCAAGGGAAGGGAAGGTTCAAAGAGAACTATTTTTATTTTTGGAGATCATTGTCACAAGAGGGGTATACACCATACTGTCAAAAGGCACTTGCAATTTTCTTGAGTATAGAATATTATATTCCAAGCAGGGCATTACCTGGTATTGTAGTTAGTGGGAAAATGGTAATGGGAGCATGTGGTAATTTGCTTTAGTCTTTTCTAGTTTCCTGACACGATATAACCCCTTTTGTAATCAGCTTGTAAGTGTGTGATATGTCTCATTAGCTTTAAGGCAAAACTGTTAACAAGGGAGCTCTTCACGATGTTACGACTTCATCACTGAACTCTTGAACATTCTCAGGCCAGCAGACATTGCGGGTTTATATTTCAGTCAGTGATATGTTAAATACAGCACCCATCCTTGGAGTCGCACAAACACTCTTTTGATAGATGCCTGTCATATGCCCCGAGGCAGTCAATGATAATATTGTAGAAATGCACTGTGCTCCATTGTAAAAAAGTATAAAAGCACTGAAAAGGATGGGGATTACTGGCATGTATATTGCCCAGACACACACTCAGTACAAGCGATCTTTGTAATGAAGCTCCATTCTACAGAATGCTTCTGGTCAGGTGGCGCAGTGGGGGAGAGAGGAAAAAAGAGTGAACCAGAGTTACTTTTGTACCCCTCCCTCGGTAAACATGGCTGAATAGGCACAAAAGGATGCACTGTGTTCACATAAAATGACATAATACAAAACTAAAGTGAAAGGGGAAAACTACTTGAATCATTTGTAGAAGAAATCTGGAGCTTTCAATTTGAAATGTATTTGCATTTTTCTCGGAGTGTATGTCTAATAGCTTTAATAATCAGTCTAATAAAAACATTACACGCTTATTTGGGGAAGTTTACATTGTTTACATTTTCCCCCATTACAATAATTTATTTCCTAGAACTCCAGTAAGTATTCAAAAAGGTAACTCAATACAAAGTAATAGATTTTCAATGGGTTCAGCTATTGGTCTTATACCTTGTTAATACTTTTATTCTGGCCTAATATTTCTTGGTGCCTTCAGGGCAACTTGTCTTTTTAAACCCTAAATTTAAAAATCAGATATTGAAGCCTTCACTCATCCTGATATGTCAAAATGCTCACTCACTGCAGTGTATTGACTTCTACTGCCTTGATGTAACATTTCCTGCCTTCTACCACTGCCCTTTGTATTGGATTCTGCTTTTAGATAAGCAAAGCTACCCCTCCCCCAATAAACTCTTACTTCAATCCCACAAGGAAATGGGAAAGCAAGGCTAATTTAAATGTTATGTGTCTGCACAGATTGGGATAGTGATTCAGTCCTTGAGGAAGTGTGCTTTCTTTAGACCAGGGGTCTCCATCTCCAATTCTCCAAGGCCATGATCTCTATACATTTTTAGATGTTCTCTAACACATAGTAAGGTGTGGTTTTCAAATAACAAAAATGACTGTTTATATGACAATCATTGTCTTTATGTGGCCTTAGAGGCCTTAAACAGCCCTGCATTATACCATAGGATCGCCTATATTATGGAATATTACAAATCGCTCTATGTGCTTTAAAAAGTTACAGATTTTGGGAAACAAATATTACTTACATGACAACATGCTAACAGTATATGATTTAAAGGAAGCTTCAATTTGAACTATCTAGCCTTCGATCAGCATTGAATACATAGGTTTGTGATAGAGGTACCTAATCTGTAATGCTTTTGTTAACCGGTCAATCATTTACTCGAATTTGTATTACTTGCACTAACCTTCTATAAATCACTGAGAAAGCCTTTTTGTAAGCAGGACTAATGTCCTGCTAACCATTTTACAAGAAGCTAGGTAATGGTTAGGCTACAATGGTAAAAGCGTATCTATTTCTAAAAATAGCTGCATCATGTAAATGTGCACATTCATTGTGAGATCTTTGAATCATTGTTAATTTCCTGATCGTGCTTCCACATATTTACGGATTTGCTTATATGTACTCATAATTTGCTGTGGTTTTTGTAACTAGTGAGAGTTGTGTAGTTTAAATATGCAACTAAACTCAAATAACTACTGGAAAATGTTGTCCTTTTTAATGCATTATTTGTTTTTCCATTTCCAACCTTCCTTAAGGTTCTCAATAACTTTCGGAATACACATGGCCTTGAAAACTGGCAAGGCAGCATTCATCTTTATGCCCCTCTTTTCCCGGAAAGGGGGCTATAGAGCCTTAGACACACGTATGCAAAATAACCTTTTACTTTCATTTCAGTTTGCCTAAATTGCACATATTGTCTTTACAGCCAGATTTTCCTAAACTATAAAGTGAATTAGGCACATAATGAGGAACATAACTTTCTCTCTCTAAAATACAGTATCTAATGCCTACACCTTTGCAACCAACTGAGTCCCTTGCTTTTACTGCAACTTTTACTTTCCCAACCGTATAATCCCCAATTTTGCTTGATCTGGCACACTTTTGCTAGTACACTTTATTCTTGTTTCCATATTCCTACAACATTTTATTAATATTAACAAACAGACTCTTTTATAGCGAGGAGGAGAGGACCCTGCCCAGAAGAGCTTACAATCTAGGAGACTTATAACCAAGGATCTCCAAGGACTTTCTATATTTGTTATCATGTACTGGAATTTTCTCAATATGTTGTCAATACAGTCTCACTATACTAATAAGGTTATTAATTTTATGATGAAGGTAACCCTAGAGTGTATGGGCCTGTTTGACTTTAGTATGAACCTTAGATAGTCATTTAATGCATACTGGTTGACTCTCTCCCCTTACTCTCTGCTTTGTTATTTTTTTTCCCCCTTCATTATTTTTAGAGAATTCTGTGTAGAATTGTGATAAAATTAACACATTAATCCATAAAATATTTTATTTGTATGTTGTTTATGAAATAAGAAAACATTCCCATTTTGTGCCTGATTGCTGAACACTGATTGCACATATAGTATGCGCATATAATTGCACTCTTTTTGAAAAATGAGTATGTGTAACTCTCCTCTGCAGTGCATTAATTGTGCTTTAATTATGATGGTTACTGTAAATGACTCCAGCTTAAAAGACTTTGCTCTCCCCGTAGCATATCCGCATGGCCTTTTGTTGACAGAAACAGATGGCATTGTTCCCTACAGTTCCAGTCAGTTTCGAGTTCTCTCAGCAGATGGTGTGGAAGAAAAAGTTAGATGTCCTGCTCCTTTGTCTAGCGACCTAATACTGTAGCAGTGATGAATGTCAACCCATTTCTTTACCAAGCCATAGGGTGAAGAGGAGCTTATCAAAAAAACTTGGTCATAACCTATTTGTTTTTAGATTTGTGCCAATAGCTTGCTGAAAGCTAGAACATAATGCTCATAATATTGGGAGAATTTACTAAATGCATGTGTTTAGTGCATAGAGCTGCATGAAATGCATATGAAAACAAATCTGCACAGCACTGCAATACAGAAAACATAATAATTGCATATGTTTTGCAACACAAATGCATAACTGCATTCTAACACTGGACGTGTTTAAAGGATGGGAAAAATTACATCATTAGAGTGCTACTGCACCTTTCATGTACCAATGCAAGCAATGATAGGAGTGAAGAATAATTTTAGGCATGCAAATATATATTTTAAATTGTTTTTAGGCTCGATATTACAATATTAGCACAGGGGCTATAATCTGTTTCTGCTTTGTTCATAACTAAACTGGCTGTACATACACTTTACACTTTAATGTCCCAAAGTTCCTGTTAAAAGTAATTTGGTTGCAATGGATTGCACATTACCATTGCTCATTAAACTGCCTTAGTAAATAAGACAATTTAATTCTTACTTATTACTTACTAAATAAGACAATATATAGTATATACATGAATATATGTGCAAATTATAGAAGCCATTGTTCACTTATATATTGTGTGTATATATGAGTAGAATTTGTGAATGAAACCAACTTCTCCAATTACAATATGCATGATCCTGTTACAAACCCATCTGCCTCCAAAACCTGTTTTTACTATTATTAGGTTTGTTTAGCTGTACCAACTTTACAATCAAAGTAACATAAAAATGTTAAAAGTAAAATTGGTACAAGGTACAAATCAGACTTAATATAACAGGCTGTTTAGGTAGTATTCTCTTTTAGGTAGTATTTTTTTCTTTGTTCCCCCAATTGTAATGCATTAACATGGGTTGTAGTGCCCTACAATGTAGGTGCTTTAGAAATTTACAATGGGGCATCAAAAACAACTAATTGCATTTCATTGCATCAATCTCATTACCATGTGCTGTACAACACACATAACAACATATACTTTCCTGCACCTAACTGCACTCTGGAAAGTTCAGCAAAAATGGAAATGTATTTATAGAACAGTATCTGTTCAAAACATAACCTCACACCTAACATTATCCACAGTGGACATGCCATTTCTGCAGGCTTTACAGCTGCACAAGGACCCACTGGGAATAAGTAGTCCATTTATACCAGATATTGATCTCTTGGGTGCTGGGGTCCCTCCCATTTCAAACCTAGATAAGGCTTACAGTTTTGCTGCCAATTGATCAAATCTGATCTTGCACATTGGTGCTTGTTCACTGAATGTCATTACAAATTGTTTTATAAGCAGGACTAAGGCACCTCAAATTATTTTGTAAAAAGAAAAACATAAGTTGGTGAGTTTGTCTAAGAAGTCTGAACAGAACCCTTAATGTACAAGTGTTTTATTGATGGAATTCACCAAAACAGTGACTACACTGTTGTACACAACTAGGCTCCGATCAGGTCATTTATGCAAGCAATCTGTGAACTTTGAACTTTTTTGACAACTTTATTATTATACTTTATTATTATTATACAGTATTTATATAGCGCCATCATATTACACAGCACTGTACAAAGTCCATAGTCATGTCACTAACTGTCCCTCAAAGGAGCTCACAATCTAATGTCCCTACCATAGTGATATGTCATTAATGTAGTCTAAGGTCAATTTAGGGGGAAACCAATGAATCCTATTGCATGTTTTTGGGATGTGGGAGGAAACCGGAGTACCCGGAGGAAACCCACGCAGACACGGGGAGAACCTGCAAACTCCATGCAGATAGTGTCCTGGCTGGGATTTGAACCTAGGACCTAGCGCTGCAAACGCCAGAGTGCCAACCCCTGAGCCACCGTGAAGTTTCTTCACTTCTTTGAAGAAATTTTAAGATCTGTTTTAGTGAGTTCTAGAAGATTTTAGTTTAGATCACTAAACTTTCTATTCTAGAGAAGAAAAATTGCAACTATGCTAAAGACAGAACATATACTTGGTTTACATTTAAACTTAGCTTTCATGTTCAATTACAGACAGGTCTAGTTGTATCAATGGGTATTTAAATGGATGCAACCCCATGTTACATTATTCTATACTGTGCGGCCTCCATTTCTGACAATGGCAGAGTCTTGTGACCCAGAACAGTTTAGTAGGCACGAATTAGATTCAGTCAGTTAATGATTATATATTCTGCACCAAGACAGTTGGACATTACCTATGAAAATGATATAATATTTTTTGGCTGATTCACAGTTACATTGTACTATACCTATAGAGATAAAGAAGAACAGTTATGGGTTATTAATATAGACAGCTTTTCTAATATGGACAGAACAGTGTATCTCAGTTCAAAAGATATTGACTCCTAAATGAGAACTGACCTGTGTTGTATAGATGGCATCATTATGTCCATGGATTCATATAGGATGGATGGAGGTCATATAGAATTCAATGACAGGTTCTTTTGACCTGCTTTAGGCTGGTTTTGCAATCCCATAGACTAGTATTGTAAGAAAAGCCCATGGGCACAGACCCTAACTTTTCATTTTGTATAGCTAATGTATGTTTATAGCCAAAACTTTTCATCTTATTTTTTTTCTTTTTTTTTAAATTAACATCTGTCTGTGTCACATTGGGGATATTTTCTTTAAGCTTCTGTTTTTAAAAACACTGTAGGAAGCTGGAGGAAACAAATATACAAATTAAATAGAATTTCCCCTCTATATTATTGTCACAAGGACAGGTGTTTGTAATAGAAGGTTTACCATTACATCTTGTGGCAACTTCAAAAAAAACAATAACCACCAGGTCAAAAAGAGCCTAAATATACCTAGCAGCAACACAGACAGCAATACAGCCCCTACGTTATCCAAAACATACAAAACTACATTTTAACTAATATACATATATATTAGCCATTATATTATTAGTTAAAAATGGAAAAGCTGCAAAAAATGAGTTCATGTAAGCCGCATTAAAGAAAACAAACTTGAACAGACTCTGATTATATAATGCATGATTAATACCTTATTTACCTAGGATTTAAATAAAGTGGCCTTGGCTAGGGCAGCACACATTTGTGTGTCAGACCAGTAACACAAACAAGACTTTCTAGATTGATTCTTTCATATTGTAGCTTCGTTCCATTTGGATAAAGTAAAAGTAAAAAATCTTCCTGACAGCAATACTTAGTTTATAGGATTGTAATGAGTTTCAGTTCTTTTTTCTTAAAAATGAGTTAGTGTGGAGTAATATGTTTTCTGACAATTCTTTTCAATTTATTGAGCTGCGTATCCCTCTTTAGAGACCATTCCATGGAAATGATTTCTTAACAATCATTTTTGCTTTTAAACAACAGAAATGCTACCTGATTTAATGAAATATGACTTTTTATTTACTTATAATGCCTTGGTCTGAAATTGTGATCTTATGTCAACAGTTGGAAACTTTGAACCTGCCAGAATGGCTTTTTCAGTATGAAGTTTGCTGGGCCACACAAAATATACACAATTAGTCATGTAAAAATGTCTAGCTCAATCACTATAGTGGAAAGGCCTTTGGGACTGATAATCTCGCAAAGCTCCCAGGGGTTGCTGCACTGGTTCTGGAAGAACTCTACCACTCATCGCTGCCCCCATTTCTTCTTTATGTTGCTACTCTCTATGGGGGGAAGCTACTTGTAGCAGTGGTTCACTGGCATGAGGGAATGGTAACTGCACCACATCCAATGCCAGTCAGAACATAGCCTATGTGTGCCAAGGATAGCACCAATCTGTTAGGCCACAATAAAAACCAATGTATACACCTAGAGTGGCACAGAGAGGGTGGGAACTAGATGAAATTCTATTTGTAACTCAGCCCACACAGGACATTAAACGTATGCTGGATTGCTGGCAAACCAAGTTATTTTATTAAATGATAAAACTTAGATAAATATTCATATACTGGAGAGATGGACTAACCTTACTTCAATTCCAGTAACGTTGAAGTATAGTGAAGTTTGGTTCATGCATCTTGTTGATGCCCAACACTGAAGTGGTCTTGGTATGTATTTATTTATTTCAGTGCCTTTCTATGTGTGTAACTAGGCTTTTATGGCCAATGCAAATATGTACAGGCACTTTATACCTGCAGTCATTTTTTTCTTTGGCTTAGAGTTATGTTAAGCTTTTTCTAGACTCCACATTTTTTAATCTAGTTTTCTTAGTATTTTATTAGCTGTACTGATTGAATTTACAATATGTTGTAATTATGTGGTTAGATACCCAGGCTGGGGACTTCCATTGTGGTAAATTACTACACGGAACAGAAACTTGCCTATACATAAAATTTGTCTATAACTGCTATATACATATTTAAGATTTAAAGACCCTGAGTGTCTGATGTTGTGCTAGGGGCACATTCAACATTAACCTCAATTGTCTACAATGATCTGTTCCAGTGTTTGAAAGGGGTGTGTCATTTTACTTCTTTAATTACAGAGGCTTTAGTTCTGTCATTTCATAATCTACCTGAGCTTTGGGTAAAATATAAATTAGGTCATTATCTGGATTTAGCATAAAACAAACTTTATTTACAGTGCTTACACCAAAGAGGATACTTTTAGTCCATCAGGGTCTTAATGCAGATGGTCTATATCAAAGATTTGAGAATTATTCAATGCTTTCAGAGGCAGTGCAAAGACTTTTTTAGTGCATGGGCAACTTTCAGGTGACTATCTTCTTCATCAACCCCGAAGCTCAGGTTATGGAGAAAGTAATAACAATAAATATGATGCCACAATCCCACCCGGGGGTGACGATGTAAGATGAGAATTATAGAGTGGTAGTAGCAACATAATTGTGGTATTAGGAATGGAGAATTACCATAGTAAGATAATGACAATGCAACATTAAAATGATTTTGAAATATTGTCTATTGCATATTATGAACATTATATACACTGGCCCTGATTTATTAAAGCTCTCCAAAGCTGAGGAGGATTCACTTTCATAAGTGAAGCAGGGTGATCTAGCAAACCTGGAATTGACGTCTTCAAACTCATTTGCTTTTTGATTGCAAATGTTTTAAATCCTCGATCAGATCCATTCCAGGTTCGCTGGATCACCTAGCTTCACTGTGGAAAGTGTATCCTCCCCAGTCTTGGGGAGCTTTAATAAATCAGGCCCATTGTCTTATGTTTTACACTTTTACCATTTTGTTACATTCTGCTCAACAATATGTACATTTGTTGCTGTTGAAGTGTCAGAGTTTCATAAACAATAAAGTATGTTTGCCCTTCCTAATACTCTCTAATCCTTGGATCAGTCAGCCAAGTATAAAGCAGACAGTGAGCAGTAAATGGTGTGACTGCAGAGAGAGTGAGAGCAGATGTTGTTTGCCCACCACAGCCCACCCTTTTAAAACAACACAAATATAAGACTGTCACTAATCTTCTAATGTGATTATTCAGAAAGTTCCAGGCCCTTAGAGGTAAACATTTTATCAGGACATTTTCAATAACCCTCTACAGTGCATTTATTTAAAATTATTGAATTCCTTGTTTATTTAGTATTGTCATTTTTATTGGTATAATTTTCATTTTATTTGTTTTGTCATTATGTTGTCATAATAAATTTATGCCATAATATATTTTAATTTTGTTGATGTATTTGTTCGGAACTTTATTTTTAATGTTCTTTATATTGTAATATAGGGAAAGAGAAATCCAGAAAAATACATAAAATTAATATTCATGGTGAGAAATATTATAAACATTACAACTTTTACAACCCAATAAACCAAGGATGTGGTTTACTATTTGTAGTATGAGTCATGTGCACCTGTATTTGTTTTTTAACCCTAAAGGATTAAGCCTGTCAGCATAGATAGACTACACAAATGTAACACCGCGTTTACCTCTTTAATTCATTCAAAGATTTTCTACCTGCAGAACTGTTCAGCCTAATGGCCATCTGTAGCATGGTTATCCTTCCATGGAAGAAGGGTTGGTCATTAATGGTGCATCCGCCTGCTATTGCTTACTGTGTTCATGATCTGCATGCTCTTGTACTCTATACTTTATTTATACCCTCAGGGGAGCCATACAAGTGAAAGTGTGCTCACCCACCTTGGTGGGCATTTGCCCACATCCTGTTTTATCAACTTAAAAATAATGTATCATAGTCTATGCTTTGATTTCCTAATGTAGAGTTCACTAGGTTGACAGGTGTGATTCAGTTTAGTTATTCTGTTTTGGGGTTAACTATTTTTATGACTCTACTGATTTCACTTGAATTTGGTACGCAGTGATCTTGATGTGATTCCTGACATCAGTTCTGCTTCATGTTTAGGCTTTGATGCTCATCTTCTGTATCTTATGGCAATGTCTTATATCTCAACTGTGTACAGTATTGGTTATGACAATGCCTTGCTGACTGAACACCTGCTTGTACCTCCACTGCTCTAGATCTGGCCCATCACCTTTTAGAATGCACTCTGTTTGGGATAGGCCCCTAACCCATCCATTAAAAAACAACTTAATTGGGTTCCCTATTCCCTGTTCCTAATTCGTGTCCGATATAGGTAAACTATACTGCATTTTTGGCCATGACGTGTCAGATATAGTATACACCCCATATTTATTTACTCTAATTCTTGGTGTCTCTCAGGAAATGATAAGATGTGAAGATACAATTTGACTATCAGAATATTCTATATTTTGCTCTCGATTAATATATGTTATATCCTGTAGTAGGGCTCCATAAGTTAACCCATGTATTTAACTTACAAGGCACCATTTCTGTTATGTTGGAAAGCAGTTTATATTTTTCTTCATCTAATTGTGTCCAGTACATTGTATTGTTAATCATACCAAACTATTACCTACTTTCTATTTTGACATCAATATATCACAGATTATTTGGGGTTTTGTTCGAACTATATATGTGTTACAGAAGTAATATTTCCAAAAAAAAAGGGGGGGTAAACCTAACTGAGAACATAAACACGAATAAAAAACCTAACCTATCAACAGCTTGACAAAAAAGCTGTTCAAATAATATACAAACTTTGTAACAAAGTTTTGCCAATATACCTTAAAATTAGTATATCAAATTTAAATAAATGTAGGTTTGTATTAGCAGTCATGTGACTTCTCTTGCCTTTTTGCTCCAAAGTAAATGGACAGCTGGGCATGTGGACCTGTGAGTTAATTCTTCCTCCAGGCCCAGCAATGTTCGAATTACCAGTGCCTGGGGCAGGGACATAATGCATGAGGCATAACTAATTGGCATAAATGGAAAGTGGCTAGTGAAAAAAACATTTCTGCTCTTTCTCCATGGTAATGTATATACTAAAGATATAAACTTGTATTAGCCAACATTTGTGGCCAAAAATGTATTGAAAAAGCTACAAGAATCACTCAGTGACTGAGATGGAAGAACCTCAGTCCTAATGAAGAACATAGCCTCTTAAAACTGTGAATTCTGTGAGTGCATAGGATACATCCTGTCTGCTCGGACCTTAAAAACCTTAAAACTAAACTGAAAAATAAAAAAAATCACACTTACCTTTATATCCACAGATATCTTGATCGCTTTGTCTTCGTTCTAGGAGGCTCTGCACTCCCATTCAGTCTTGATCGTTGTGGCGATCAAGAGAAAATGGAAGGGGCTTCGCCCTTTTTTTTATTAAAGAAAAAGGTGTTGCGGTTAAAAAAATAAATAATATATTTACTTTATATAAAAGGGTCGTCTACCTCCACTCTTACAAATGCTTAATCAGACATTGCCAGTCCCTTCTGTAATGATCTGTCTTACCTGCCTGATCACTCCAGGTTTCAGGGAAACCCGGCAACCCCGGATTCTCTTGTTTGTGCCCCCATACCTATGCAGGAGTTATGGTTGAAGATCTCTCTGGTAGGAAGAGAAGGAAGATGGCACCCTGCAATGGAATGCAGATTGGTGAGTTGCAACCTTTCCTCCCAGTGATATGTGTAGGCTATTTTTCTAGTTTTATTTCCTCCCAAGGACCCAAGTTAGTGGGCTTGGGTCTTTGGGCATATGCATTTTTCTTATAGTTTTTTTCTGTCTGCATATGCATCTGTAGTTTAAAATGCTCAGAGTTTATCGACAGTTGCATTTAACCTACAGTTGACCTACTTCTGATTTGCAATAGACCTCCTAGGCTACATCAACCTACTTATTAATTCCAATAGACTTGTATAGTGGGAAAAGCAGTTTCGACATAAACAAATGTCCATTGGCACAGGTCCTATAAATATGAGACCAGTTTAAGGCTTTAAGGCCTTTGTAGAGGCTGGTTTGTCTGCTGCATGTGCTTAGGTCTGATAACTGTTGTCAGCTCTGATCTCAGGCAGAACATAAGTCATTTTTTTACACTGATACTTTACATTTCTGTTCTAATAAAAGAGAACAGTAGCAAATAACCTAAAACCAGGTTATGCTTGATAGGTGGGAAAGAGAGAGGTCAAGAGAGGAGATTTAGATGTTCACTGGTGACTGTTCTCTTTAAATAGCCAGACGAGAATAAAATGTTCTTCAACCAGTTCAAAACTGATAAGTAGTTTTCCAATAACTTTATTTCACCTGGTTCAGTTGAAAGAAATATACAGGTTTTTATATGCGAAGATCAGTGTTGTGCAGAACCAATACCAACCAAAATGTTGTCCTTGTGTTGGTAGTAACACCTGATTGGTTGCATTTTAAACTGAAATAAAGACCATTTGGTTATACACAATATTTTGTTGGAAATAAAATAAAAACTTTCGTTCAGTTCACTTTCCCTTCCCTTTTGCTTGTAACACAATTGTACATAATTTATCTTGCCATTATTCAGAAACAGAGGTGATTTCCATTTGCACACAATATTTCCCCCTCATAAGACTGTAATGTTGGCATATTCTGCAGTGGAAAGTCCCTTCTGAATGTCAAAGAAGTTTTCTGCTGTAAGAAATAGTTATTAAAAAACAATTGCATATAGCCTGTTCAGTTTTCAATGATTATGTTGGCAATCATTAGTTAAATATTTTGTTGGAAGAAACATGTCAGTTACTGCTGGTTCACATTTGATAAAATGCCTAATAAACCTTTGTAGGTAAACATTTTGCTTCTTGTTTTCAGTATTGCTGGACTTTGTGTTCCCATATAAAAAAGCCCAGTATATTCTTAGTGTACAGACCATGGACCTCCTGTGAACCTGTGGTCCTCCGTGTAGTTAAAGCAATCAGGCAACAGAGGTTTGAATTTAACCCATAGACTTATTTATTATTTATTATTGCCATACAACAGTTTATGGCACTTTTAATGGCACTCCTTTATGTAAAGGCTGAAGCTACCTAGTCCCAGTATCTTTTTTTATCTTTATGTTGTTGGGAATTAACCTAAATATGTGTGCACTGAACTGTATTTGCACTACAGCAGTATGCACTTAAAAAAGCTGCAAGGAGTAAGAGGAAGAAAGTATTTTTTGCCAAAAATCTCTGTCTCCTAGCAGTTTTTTAGTTCTGCTTTTCAGTTCTGCTTTAAGTGCTGCTTGACAGTAACACACTCCTGTCTATAACAAAAGTTGTAGACTGCCCGGTTGCCTGTCAGTCTGTCACTATCTGCCTGGGTCAGCACTGTTGTTGTTTTGCTTAGTTTTAGTATTCTTGCGATGATTAGTGTCATTTGTACACACATTTCACCTACTCTGTGTCTGGATACTTAGATCCAAACTGCTTAAGGAGGAGGGTGTCTAGTTACCCCAGTTATGGTATACTGGCTCAGAAAACAGTTTCTTTCACCTTCTGTCCTCAGCCTTAATGTGTCTTGTGATACCATGGTGTCTAATCTTGTTAGTGTGATACTATAGCTCCTCAGTTCATTCAGGATGATGATAAAGACAATTGCATAGAGGGGCAGGATATGTACCCGGCCTTGTGTTTAGCACACCTTATGTGCAATGGGGACCTGATAAATCAGGGGCTATGCACTTGTTGGGATGTATTCATTTCACTACATATGTTGTTGCTGAGCTTTCTCCAGTCAGGACACAGACAACTAAATAAAAATTGGCAAAAGTTATTAGATCTTTTAAAAAGTGCTGTATGTATGTCCTAGTGTGTTGTATACATAAATGTGTAAAAATGTTCACTCAAAGCTGCAAGTTTTTTTTTTAAAAAACCCTTTAAATCCTTTGAACCCAAAAATCATCCTGACTTGAGTTTTACTTTAGGTTATATTCAGACTGGCAGTGAGGTTGCAGTGCAGTTCCTACTTCCTCATCCGAGTGAACTGCTGCTTGCCTTAGTTTTTGGACAATTTAGTAAATTAAAGGTCCTTGTTTTTACCAAATTACCTTCCAGTGAATACAGCCAATTTGCACCAGTGTGTACATTATTATGCGTTAAAGCAGGCCATTCATTTTAAATGGGCCCTCAAGGTGTTTTGAAGACATTGTGGAGTGCTGGAGGGCAGATGTCATGGGGCCATAAGTAAAAAGAATGATAATGATGTACACAAACTGTGATATACATGGTAATGCTCACACAAACACGCAAAGATAGGTGTGATTAGAGCATAAAGTACATGTACTGATTTAATATTATTGTAATGTTTATCTATCCCTGGTTAAATTATGTATAAATAAAAGTTCATCCCACTGACAGAAGGAACACATTATTGATTTGATATTGATAATGAAAGTGCATGTCCAGCCATTTTTTTTTTTTTTAAAGAGCAGGGGAATGGTTAAAACCCCTATCAAGTTATTTTTGATGTCTGTACCCTGCTAGGGATATTTCTTTTCTCTTTTTGTTCCAACAAAATTGATTTGGAAATTTGAACAACATTTTCCCACAGAGTTGTCCCAGAACAGATATCCCAATTGGAGGATTTCCCTTACCTATTACTCAAAAATTTTACATACACGTTACATGTTTTTTAATCATATTTTGAGTCATGTATAGTGAATTCCCATTGTTCGGCCTATTAAAGCCTACTCCCACCTCTTAAAATAGTGACCCTCACTGATGTGCATAAGTTCTGGAAAAAAGGGAGTTTCCATATGTGCAGAAAAAGTGGAAAACCCCTTTAATATTTTGTGGTGACATGGAAGGGGCTTTCAGAAGGAATTTTTTGTACAGTTTCTTATTTGAATTCAGAGTTCATAATAAAAACATATATTCATTTTTTTAAATTCTTTTAAATTTAAGGGTGCTTGTATATTTTCTGGGCCCTACAATTTGTGGCAGCAATCAGTCCATTAGGACAGAGAGGGCCATTTTAACAGAAATAGTAAGTGCAGCTTTATACCTTTCTGAAATAGGAAGGGTGCTTGTACTAGAAAGATATATTTCCCAAAAGGACTAACTAAACCTGATGCAATCAAATGACACTATCTTCCATTTTCTGCCTCACATACAAACAGTTCTCGGCTGAATAATAACCCCAGGGACAATGAACTCAATATTGTTATATTGTTTCTTTTGCTCGGTGAGGATTATAAAAGCCACACGCAGGCTCTGTTTCACAGATGGAATTACCTCAGTTGGAACAGGTATACTCTGAGGTGAAAATTAAACTCTAATTATTAAAATTAACCATGTTTTTTTTGTTTTGTTATTGCTTGTTTTAAGGGAGAATCTCGCAATATAATTTTCTCAATGAAATAAATTTACTGCTGCCCAGATGAACAAAGACACTCATATTTTTTTATTGTGAGATATGATGTACAGACTTTAAATTGTTACTGTTTCTATATATATATTGTTTAAAAACTTAGAGGAAAACTGAAATCACATATCAGACTTTGATCACCAAAATATTAAATGATCACAGAATGATCAAACCAAATTAGTATGAATTTCATCACAAATCATAATGTGGCTCAGTAGTATATATGTCCCCACACTCCTATATGCACTCCAGACAACATCTGGGTATGCTTCTGATGAGATGTCAGATGGTGCCCTGGGGGATCTCCTCCCAGACCTGGATCAAGGCATCAATGAGCTCCTAGACAGCTTGTGTCTCTACTTGGTGCAGTCAGATGCACTTACACATAATGTTCCAGAGGCTCTAAATACTATTCACATTTAGAGAACATGGGGGCTAGTTAATGGAATCGATGCCTTTGTTAGGAAGAACTGCCAATGCACTCTGGTCACTTGAGGCTGGACTGTGTCCTGCACCAGAAAGAATGTGAGTTACACTGCACCAGTGTATGGCCTGACAATGGTCTGAGGATTTAACTAGCACGTGGAAGTCTGTGTGGCCCTCCATGGATTTGCTCCCCCAGCCAACCACTGACCAAACCAGTCATGCTAGATGATGCTGTAGACAGCATAACATTCACCATAGCATTTCCAGGTTCTAATATGTTTGTCATTTGTGCTCGGTGTAAACCTGCTTCCATCTGTGAAAAGAACAGGGTGGCAACAGCCGCCAAACCTGCCAATCCTGGTATTTTCTGGCAAATGCCAATTAATCTGCAAAGTACAGTTAGGTCACAAACATGCTCACGAGTAGCCCACTGGATACCATCTTATGGGGCACTTGCAGTGCTCCTCCTGTTCCCCCTCCCACAAATACACAGATACTGGTTCTGCTGCTAGGTTATTGTCCATGGACCTGTCCAGCCCTTCCTCTTTAAAGGCCCATCTTCTGGTATCTTTTCTATGCTTTAGAGACTGTGCTGGGACACACAGTAAGCCTTTTTTCAATAGCATGTATGGATGTGCCATTGTGGAGTATCTGGACTACCTGTGGAATCTGAGTGGGGTGCACATACTACCTTGTGCTACTTTGCAGAACCAGTAGTGATAATTGGCACTAGCTAAATGCAGAACTGATGAAAAATCTGTCGGAAAGAATAAGGAGAGAAATGGTCCTGGTAAAACTATCCCCTTTTCCCCTTTTTTTCCTTCCTGTCCTCCTGTTGTTGATTTTGTTTGCGCCAAAGCAGGTGAAAATGATTTACAATCACTTACGCTTCTTAACTGGACAGATTGATATCCCAGAAGTTTAATTGCCGTGTATAATACTGTGTCGATTGAGAGCGTCCATAAATGTTTTAAACAGTGTATAATGCCCATAAAAAAAAGAATGAGATCTTTTAAGGCTGGATTTGCATTTTTCTTGCCACACTTGAAATGCACATAGATGCATGTTTTAATACACTTTATGAATTCTGTATTTTTTATGTTGAGTTTTGTAAGCCAATGATTTGTACTACAATTGATTGACTTATATTGAACTTTTATAACAAAGTTGATTCATGTGTTTTTAACTTGTCATCAGCCTCTTCAGTAGATGAGGCCATCAGTCAGCAGCTTCTTCTCCATAGTCCATAGCGGGAGAGACCTAGTTGTATTGCTTAACTTCAATAAAGTCAGGTCTCCTGGACAGCCGTGCAATTTGGCAGTACTGTAAATCTCAGAAAATAAATAGACAAATGCAAATCCTAAACATTAGGAGATTATAAAGTAACCATTATTTGTGGATTATAGTAAGGACAGTGGGGCCTACAAGCCAGGAGTTGGGGATAGCAAGTCCATATCCTGTTAAGGAAAGTTAGGGTCAGCTGTGGGTCAGGGATTCCTGTTCAGTGCAGCTCTAATCTTTGCTTAACTGACATTGATCTATAACAGCTAGACTGATGGAGCCTTCAGCACAGACTTTTTTTTTCCTGTCCTGGACTTCAAATGCTGTCAAATGAAATAAAAATCATGTTCAGCATTACAACTACAGTTAAATCAAGAAAAGATTTGCCCCAAATTAAATTCATTTTTTCTTACAGCTGCTTTGCTAAAATGTTTCTTCTCACTAGTTCAACAGTGTAACAAGAATTGCCTTTGAATGTACTGACATTTAAGGATGTCGATGGTACAATATTGTGAATATATTGATGAGTAACTATTTAGGATACCTCAGCTTCCTGAACTTTGTTAAAAGACAACTAAACCCAAAAAAGAAACAATATAATTGCATTTTTACCAGTCTCTAAATAGGGTGGTGGCATTAGGTTTTCAACAAGTAATTATTAGTATTAATAATAATAATAATAATAATAATAATGTATTGTGCATGTCTCTCCCTATGAGCTTGATTGATATCTTGGACAATTCAGTTTACATCCAACATTCATCTTGGGTATAATAGAACTGAACATTTGGTCCATTCAATCTAGTAGAAGTTAGTTGTTGCTGGCTATATACAATTGTTCACAGTGGCTAATACTGTTAGGCAATAAAAACTGCAGTGAACATTTCCATTGGCTGGTAGTTTGCCGAGATTGGGACCATCTTTGACACCACCAATCAATAAGAAGGCCCAACATCTTTTGAGCAACTCAGTGGCTGATGGTATCAGTCCCATCCCCTGACAGCCACCAACTAATCCACGGTTGTGTACTTTTAAGACTGTCAAATGTTACTAACCTTGCCAACCAAACACTGCTTGATCCTGAATAAAAAAAAACTAATGTAGCCACCCCATCTAGGGTCTGGTAAGCGTTAGTATATAAAATATTTGTTCCTTGGATTAGATTTCTTTTCAGTAATGTCTTCAGCAGCATTCAGTAATATTTGTTAAGTGCAGAAATGGTCCAGTAGACTGTGAACACCTTGGGAGTAGTAAGATACTTCTGCACAGCAAGTTTCCACACTATATACACTTTGCAGTTAGCAGGTCACTGTATATAACAGAAAAATCTATTAATCACTGGCCTGTCTATACCAAACACTCAGTGAACAGACTTCTTCACAGACAGAATTGTTGCAAGCAAGTCAGCTATCAAATTAAATTCTATATGAGATAGATAATTTATGATCACAGCCGTCTGGCAAACTGACCACTTTTCTAAAATATATAGAAATATTAGGTATAAAAAACATAGTAGCCAATTACAATAGTCTTATTTATCCTAATAGTATAATATCTCATGCCCTGATTTATTAAACAAAGGCTGACAGTTATTATATTAGTACACTGCTAAGAAATATCCTGTTTCTGTAAATTAAATAAACTCAATTCATATAATACAATTAAAGGCACATCCACCTCTGACTCGGTGAATATTTGCCTTATACCCATATATACTATAGAGAAAATTACTTTTTTAGCCATGCCCAAACTTAAATAAATCACTTTGTTCCCAGGGCCTGACTTTCTTGACCTTAGGTTTATGCTTCAGTTTCTATTGCCATATCCAGTGAGATTGCTATAACTGGCCACTGATATGTTCTCAGTGGTCATGTTTATAAAAGTGGGGTTATTCCAAAAGCCAAGGTGTACAATACTTTAGATCTATAATATATCAATACCTATTATATATCAATAACTAATAATGTAGTACAAGATCCTGCCCAACTAGGTAAAAATTCAATGCATTGTTTAAGATGGCATTAACCTCACATACAGTAGATGTGTAAAGTGATGCCCAAAGTTTGATACTAGGGTATACAGTCAGTTTTACAAGATGACACTCATTTTAACAAGGTTCACAGGCTGGCTCCATCCCATGCAAGGTCTGCTTAGCTAGTAAGGGCTTTCTCCTACCCTTTGCACAGAGTTGGGAGGGTTGGTTTAAATGCACGCCTTAGTTTTTGTGCTGGAGAAAGTAACCCCAGAATCCTTGGAGTGCTATCCAGGAAATGCTGGATTAGCCCAAATCTGGTAGGCATGAATCTACAACATATTGCAGGTCATCTTCTTGTGAAATTTGGGCTACTAAACATTGACTGGGATTTTACCAAAAGGGTGGATATAAGAATGAACGCCACCTTTTTGTATTTGAAAAAAATTATATATTGCATTGCAGTTTTGATTAGATATGAAACATAACCAAGACAATTTTTATCTGTAAATTCACCATATAAATCACACAGGATAAATTGCTTATAATGTCCCTATTTAATGTACAGCGCTGCGTAATATGTTGGCGCTATATAAATCCTGTTTAATAATAATATTATTAATAATAATAATAATAATAATAATAATGTCATAGGAAATGAATGCCTTCCTATTATACATTGTACCTTCAAATGGTTATTCTTCATACACTCACAATTTGTTATTAAAAAGTTCTGTAGTAATAATTGGAGATATTTAAAATAACATTTGTTGCATGTGTGTGGTCTCAAATTAACGTTAGGCTGCATGCTTCAGGGCATACTCTGTAATTCTTTCTGTACTCTTCTAGATAATTTGATATGTATCACATATACATTAGTGATGGCAGTAACAACATGACACTATGCAGTCAGGTTAGTCATCCAAGAAATGCAGATAGGATTTATTTATGTTCAGAATTCCTCACATGTTCTCCATCTTATATTCTTTTGAAGTAATGTCATGAAGCTGTAACACATAGTAGTTTTTGGTATGGAGAGAATTGCTAAATACAGACTGAGATTTTTGTCCATGCTATTAGCCCACAGGCAATCTTCTGGATAGATTAATAATGTAAAATTATGCAGTTATAATTAGTTGAGTTCATTTGCATTTACTATATGTGTATGAACCTTTATTGTACATACTCTAAGTTTTCTATAATCCACTGAACATACTGGAAGGAGTAATCATTAAACATGTAATTTGCTCCTGGTAGTGGTAAGAACTATGGAGTCAAATGTGATAATGGTAACTTTAAGCCTTGTGTTTTTCATAATTGTAAGTGACATCACTATCCTGGAATAAATATGTTTATATGTTTTATGTTGGCCATATGCTGACCAAGTAAACGATTTACTGATATTGCTTGTTTATCTAGCATATCCCCTATGCACCCATCAACTAGCCTAATCAAGTTCAGCTCCACTCTGTCTCCACCTACTCAGACAGGTGAATGGCGATCAAAGATGAATGAATGGGACAGTGCACAAAAATGGACAGAAATGTGTGCAAGTCTGAATGTCTCACAAGGCCACCTATGATGTAACCTTGGGTGCAATGGCCTATAGGGGTTACTTTTGTACTGCTATCATGGCTGTGATATTATTATTATAATACATAAAAGTGCTTAGCATAGAGCTGTTCCAGCCACAAGCATTATGGTTCCCACCAATGATTCTCCACTATCATCATAGCCTCCCTCTAATATTTCCCCCCTGAGCACAAGCCAGCTGGCCTGGAGGTGGAAAAAACTACAAATCCGGCCCTGGCAGCAGTGGATTTTAGCGTTGAACTGCACAGAATTGCATGTAGTGAGAATGTTAGATATTGCCTTCTATGCAATGTCTGATCTTGTGTTTTGCACACTATGGGAGGTGAAGTGTACCACACTACTTCACACATGGTGTGAACAAGACTTAAAGGAAAAAGAGTGGTTAACCACACAGCCATAAATGATTTTATCTTTCTTATTAAGTAATCTAGTCCTGAATTTTGCATTTCTGTTGCAGCTTCTGTAAATCACCCCTTAGTAGTTATATAACATGCTAATCCTGAGCAAAACTTTGTCTTTGAATAAACTCTGTTCTGGAAGTAATGTGTTGGTATACTTTTGGTTGCTTGTTTGAGTTAAACAGGGATGGTCATTTCCTGTGGAGTGGGAGTAAAGGGCACGGCCAAACACCTCCAGTGCAACACTGGACAGTGCTTTCTAACCTTTATAATAAATCTCTCCTTGCAGACAGTTTGCAGGGGGTATCTGCTGGTGCCTATAGGCATGAAATAGTTGAGCACTCCAGCTGAAGCTGAACAGTCCATTAATATTTAAAATGATAAAGCAGTGTCATTTTTCCCAAGAACTGCATAAACAAAGAACAGGAGGGAAAGATTAAGTCGTTGTGAGAGATCAGCAGCTAACGCTCAAAGGAAGCAGATACAGAAGTATAAAAGAACAGGATGGACCAGTTTGGTGGCTTATTCCTATTCCTGTTGGTCTGTATCTGTAATACCACTGAAAGCCCATATCATAGTATAGTATAGCACTGGAAGATATGATCTCACATATGTAAAAGAGCTTCTGCAAAACCCTCAATCTGTTCCAAATTAAACACAATCTCTGAGTTGTGCTGAAAAGTTGTGTCAGCCCCTGCTTTGTGATAAGTAAGGTCAATATTTACCTGTTCATGCAGCACATATGTATGGTGACAGCTATTGTATTTTGAACACTTCTTTTTTAAACTGCCGTTGGTTTAGAGAATGGCTGAATGCAAGTTTTTTGGGTGTGTTAAGTGGGGTGCAGTGCTAATTATATTTAAAATGTAACGATAGTGTATATTTCTATCAGCGGAACGGTTTGTGTTTTACTAAATGAACTGATGTATTTCTTGTTTAATGATTTTTAAACCCTGTATATAATATTATATTAAGATGGTTCTCAGGGAATTGTTTGCAATTACAATGAATGCTCCCCAGTGCTGAATTTGGAGAAAAAATGTACTGCACGATTAATGGTACAGCAGTTACTGTGTGTTATCAATGCCCCCATCCAAGTTTGTTGAAAACTCAGTCTAAAGCTGCAAATTAAAGCCCACCTTACCTGGATGTGGGATTTCCAGCATCATCTAACTTTTCTTTTTTGAAAAAAAAATAAAGTAATTATTTTCTTTTTTTAGTTTTTACCACCAGCATAATATGTAGTTCTTTGCAGAGTCCCTAGTTATTTCACTGACATTCCCTTCAGAAAAGCTCTTGATTCAGTTCTTTCAATTATAAAGGCTTAGCATCACATTACCTAGAGCATTCTGCATGCAAATTAAGTCTTCTTTTAAACCTTTACTTCTCCAGACTGACATCCCCCATCAAGGCATTCTGATATTTGTATAACAACTTCAAGAGCCATTACATTGCTTCCATTATGTCTGTGGCCTTTAAGTGTATTGGGGCAGGGTGCTCTAATTCTTCATGTTCTGCATTTCTCTGGTACCTCTACCACATAAGATCTGCCTGTTTTGCATATGGGAGCACAGAGATCCAGTATTGATATCACTGGGTCTAAAAAAAATAAGGAAGTGAGGAACCTAGGAAGGTAAAAAAACAGAATAAACTACAGCTTTCAGTTACATTTGGAAATACACATGGGAAACATATTGCACCAACCTTGTTTTTAGGTATAGTATAATTTATATACTGCTGAAATCAGCCATTTTTTTTTATTGAAAATCAAGTAGTCTGTCTACTAGTCTACTACTAGACTACTTTTTTTCTTTGGCAATAAATAGCAACTGGCAGGAGAAAAATAAAAAGACAGATAAGAGAGCGTGCTCATGCTGTAACCATGCCTTTACTCTGGCACAGTTTGCTAGGAAATTGGAGCAAAGCCATGTGTAAAAGGCACTGCATGCTCACATACTGGTATATATTGGTCTGCCAAGCCTGCAGAGTCTCAATACACTTTTATTTTACATATTGTTAAAGCTATGGCAAAGTACAGTTATGGCCACGGTAATTCAATAAAATATTCCAATGTGCCCACCATGCAATTTACAAAATAAAAATCATTTTAAGAGGTGTATATGAAGTATTTGAAAAAGGATTGAAATAACCACTGCTTGGCATACCAGGCCTTGTACATGCAAAGATGATAAAATTGATTTCTTTGCATAACTTTCTTTGTGTTGCGATAATCATGACCTATATTTTACCAAAGGACAAGGACAGAAATAATAAAAAAAAAACAGAAACCATAGCTGACCTGACTGTCTGATTACTGAGCAGTGCTGTGCGGTATGAAGCTTGTTCTGGTTTGTATTATCTCTAGGGATCATGTACAGAAGTAGAGCTGCTAGATCGGAGCACAGCTGCCACAAGTTAAAAAACAATCAGCGTCTTCCTATTATTGTGCTAACTGGAGAAGACACAAAAGTGTAACAGGTGCTATTGAGACAAATAAAGTCTCTAATAAACTAATTTCCCCTTGATAAGTTTTTAAACCCATTAGGTGAATGTGTATATATAAAACAAAGTATGGTTAACCCAGCATTATTTTCATCTAATGCTGAAATATGTGAATCTTTATCATGAATGGGTTGTTTTCTTCTTTTACAATATTGTTTTAAATTATATCATATTCTAATTTCCTAATTAAATATACCTGTAGTAGAAAGCGTGCATTTTCCTAAATATTAAATTATTATATATTTATAATTGCAGCTGCTCTAATAATAAAAAAGCCATTTCACTACAGTACAGAAATCACTTTGGCCTTGTTCACCCTTCTGCTTTTAATGGCCACTGGGCAAGCAATTTGGGCTCTTGCCAAGTGGTTACAAACAAACTGGTATAAAAGTGTTCTGGGACTTTATATAAATTACTAGAGCTACCGCAGCCCATGTTTTCTTAACAACTTCCCAGCTGCCATACAATGTTATCAAGGCCTTACACTGCATTGACTTCAATGTGTGTGTAATAACGTGCATTGAAAAACTCACATTTTTGTGAACACAATTCACATTAATGAGCCTGATTTATTCAAGTTCTCCAAGGCTGGAGAGGATAAACTTCCATCAGTGAAACTGAGTGATCCAGCAAACCTGGAATAGATTTCCTAAAAGACGTTTGCTATTTGTTAGCAAATGTTTTCAATCCTGGACCAGATCCATTCCAGGTGTGCTAGATCACCCAGCTTCACTGATGAAAGTGTATCTTCTCCAGCCTTGGAGAGGTTTAATAAATCAGGCCAGCACTCCAGCACACCACAGATGGGATTGCCCTGTATGCTGTGATGCTATGTGTTTCCCAGAGGTGATGAAGATACTTTTTTTAAGCCATTGAGGTTTGTTATTGGCCAATTAAAAGTAAACTGGCTGCCTTAATGCACCTTCATACAGGAAAAAGCATAGTTATAAACTGGACCTTTAGGTTTTATGCTGCTATTCCTGAGTAGGCAACTGCAGAAAAACATTGCTTTGTGTTCTTTTTATGTTTATGACAGTTTAATTTAATTTTAGTAAAAAATTGCTGTTAATACTACTCAGTCATTGAAAATTGAGTAGATTTGAATAACATTGCAAGGTTCATCTACGCACTGATAGACTGGTTAGTATCATGAAGCATTATTCAATTGGTTTATGCTCAAGTGCTTTTTTGTGTTGGTGACAGTTTTCCTTGAAATTTTGTCAGTGATGGTACAAATTAGAGTGGTCATGAAAGGACTCACCCAACCCTGTTCTGCTTGCTATAATTACACTTATCTTCTTACACCACCCAAAAGGCAATCTTGGAAAATCTCACTTTCCTGTACATCATAAGTTCATGCAATACCTCAACGGGTCTTTCCAAGTTTACCAGTTTCTGTTTCTTTTCACGGTGTTTTCTAGTAAACCTACAGTTTATGCTGGTAGTAGTGAAGCAATATTTCCTGATTTTGACACAAGCCCGTATGTATGTAATGGGCCATATTTATATGCTATGTGTGCAAAACATTAAAATCCCCATTAGTAAGAATAAGACTGTAAACCAATTCCAAAGATCTACATGCCTTGTGTAGAACTTGGCTATATAATGTTAAATGAAACTCTCGAGCAATATCAGATAATTTAAGAAAACATCCAAGACCCACATGTACTTACAATATTAGAATTTGTGGTAGTCTTCTCACCAGTCAGGCAGTATGCAACATCTTTCCTCTTATTTCTTGCCCCAATGTCACAGGAAATTTGAGTGAACAAAAACGACCCCCAAGTCTAATCAGTAATGCACAAACAATTTTAAGATGCACATTCTAGGGTTGGACATTCTATCCATTTATATAAACTAAATAATACTACCTGTCAGCCGACATCTTTTCTGATATCTTTTGTGCTGAGTGGAAAATCCATAGAAATGGAAAATGATCTACATTGCATTGTGCTTGAATTCTACCTAGCCAGGCAATAAAAGTCCCAGTGTATTAAGAAGCAGAATGATAGGATCATTGCCTGGTGAAACTTTTTATCTTTTGCTGGAACTGATGAAAGAGCTGCAGCTAAAGGCATGCCATACTATTAATTGTTAAAGCTCTTTGGCTTCCACCCAAATTAACCTAACTGGATTTACACATATATATGACTGTGGTTGTGAAAAACTGTCAGCGCTATAGTAGTAAAATCAAAATAATATAAATCAGTTATTAAAACCCAAAAGATGGGTACTTTTTTGCAATTTTTTTCTTAGTGAAAGTCTTAAAGCCAGCCTGTCTAACAAACCAATGACTATGATTAGATAAACACCCCTTATGAGTGCTTTTAAATACTTTTCATCTGCTAATCTGCACTCATTACATGACTTCAGGATTGTAAAAAGACATTAGAGATCATTAAATTCTAAACCTTAAGCTGCAGTATGCATTCCACACATTGGAAGGGAGGCCAACAGATAACTTATCCCCCACAATACAAACATGACTTCCTTATAATAACAGGCATCCCTCACCGGCCACACTACTCCTTAACACAGTGCTCAGTGACAAGAATCACATTCCAGCTACACACAGGAGCACAAATATTATTTTATGGAAAGCTACTCTGGCTGCATATTGTCACTGTTTTGGTAGTGCACATCGGTGCCAATGGAACAATTTTTCTTATAATATTGTTTGAAAATGGAAACCATAAGAAAAGTGGGTAATGTTTACACTAAAGCTAAGAGGTAGTACTAAACTGTATATTTTACCAAATATGCATTGTAAAACAAGCAACCATGCTTAGAAAGGAACAAAAAGTATAAACTATCAATGTAAATGTACAAAAACATGTTTAGAAATTATGTTTGCTTTTAAAAAAGATAGGTGCCAGACAGGGGTGGGTTGGAGGTGTCAAGGTCAACCTGTCCATGGATCATTACAAATAGATCTTTTTAATCTTTTCCGCCCCCCTCCCCCAACATCGATTGTCTTATGTAGTTCCTCAAGCTTTTTTTATTGTGTAAAGATCTAGAAATGTAACATTGCAAAATGTCCCATACTCTGGAGGAATATATAGTGCTATCAATAAATGTAGGGTGCTAAAAGCTAGTATGTAAGTAATATTGCTTCATTTTAAAGCACAACTAGCACATCCCTAACTGCTAGACCACAACAACCACATTGGACTGCTGTTCCGCAGTACCGTTCAAATGCAAAAACTTGGCAATTTGTCCTATGCCCTATGGCTTTAGTTCACATCAATGTGCTGTATTGCTAAGGGCTGAGAAAATAAATGAATGGGACATGTTTAGGTATAATGATGCAATGTATTTCAATACTTAACAATCTTCTCCCCTTTACCACCTGTCTTGTGCCACCCACCTCTGATCCTAGTGAATTGAGTAGCTGTAATGTTACACTAACAAGATTACACATCAAATCCAGACAAGGTGCACTATGACTAGAAGCAGAGAGGGTAAAAAAAAATGTTTCTACATTGCCAGTACACCTACAGCTTATCAGGTAGGTGATCTGTCACTATACCAAGCCAGCATGTTGAATCCAGGAGTACACACACTCTGTGAACTGTAAATACACAGTACGCTAATCCACCAACAACGATGCACAGCCTCTGCGGGGACAGCAGTGGTAAGGATCCAGCAGATGGTACTGAAAAGAAGGATGTCAGTCTGGAACCTTTTATTACACAAAACAATATGTTACTGCCAGTCAGAGATATGATGTGTAGGTGTCTGCATACCACCCCTGGCAGCCTTCCCATCCTAGGCCATAGCTTGTTATGCCTATGCAGAAATCTAGCTATGCTACAGTATCAGTAAGAATCTGCATATGAGTAAATTAATCTAGCCCTGAAACAAGGAGGTTCAGTTTGTTAGTCCTGCCTGTGAACTTTTTTAATCACTTAACCTATTACTCCTGAACTATTAATGGGTTTTAAAATCTCTTGACAATAGAAAACATATTTTCTTCAACAATCACTATTCATAGTCGCTTATCATAGTCCAAATTTTTCAATTCTGCTCACCTTTACTGTTCTGTAATAGTAGAGTTCTCTGGATTATAATATGACTTAGTAAAAAATGTAACTTTATAGTTGGTGGTATGGTTAGTAATAAACTGTGGGGGGATGTAAAACATCTTCTAAAGCCAATGAAAGGTCCCTTAAAGCAAGGGTCTCCAACCCTTGGTCCGCAAGAAAAACCCCGCTTGGGGGGACACAATAGCCAGAGCTGCGGACCATGTCTCCCATACAGATTGTAGGCTCAGGGTGGTGGGTGGGTTGTGCCCATTATCCCATCGCAGGCTCAGACCTACGATGGGAGAGTGGGCCAGTTCTGGCATCATGATGTCACTCTGGGGGAAGTTTCTTGAGAGGGTGGCAAGTGGCAGAGTAAATTTCTGGAGTTTTGATTAACAAAGCCCACTTATCTCATCATCATCATCATTACTAGAAGTCATAACATCACTCCAACCACCCTTAAAGAATGCTTGCTTTGGAATTTACCTAATATTTCACTCCCAGCTATTTCATCCGCAAGTAATAATCACTTTTTTGAAGCTTGCCTAAATTCAATTTGCTTTTGGTTTCTATTACAGTTGGACATTGTCTGTCTAGAATATCTGCAGATGGAAACTGCATGCATTTATTCAAGAGAGTTTAATCATTTTAACCTTCATATTAACTTTTTAAAAATCTTTCAGCTTGACTAGATATTGGCAGGCTCAATCACCCCCTGGTTTATTACATGTTTCAGGAGGAGCTAGGGTGGCATGGTTTTTGCACCTGAGTTCCTTTCTCTCCCTCTCCCCAAGCCACAGCCAATACAGATGGGCTTACTGTGGTTCATTTTTTAATTAATTTTAAATTATAGGTAGTATAGCAGAACTGAAATTACCCCCAAAAACCCTACCCCCCCATTACATATGAAAAATTCAGAATATATGTATAGTGTGTCTATATATATATATATATATATATATATATATATATATATATAGAAAATATTTTATATATATATATATAAATTATAGGTAGTATAGCAGAACTGAAATTACCCCCAAAAACCCTACCCCCCCATTACATATGAAAAATCCAGAATATATGTATAGTGTGTCTATATATATATATATATATATATACAGAAAATATTTTGTCACTGTTTTATACTTCCTGTTTCATTGTGCTGAGTAGTTTGTTTAGCTTGTACAGCATATTTCACAAATGTGTGTCACAGCTGTAACCTCCTTTAATTATTGTGCAAATGAATCAGCCAAATGTCTTCTTTTAATGTAAATACAAAGGTGCCCTGCTTTGGAGGGAAAAGGATATTATGCATTTCCTCTAAAAGGAAACTGAATGGATGGAGACTAGAATTAGACTGAAAGTGTAAGAAATGTGAATCAGTGAATGTCTGTACTATACATGGTCGTACTTAATTCAGTACCTCCAGTTAGATTCAGGAATTACAAGGAAATTAAAGAACTTACTCAACTTTAAAGTTGATCTCCAGGCAAATGTTAACCTTTTCCGTCCTCTCTAAATGGTTGTTGGCATTAGAAAAAAAGGCTCTTATAACACACCTAAAACTGTAGTTTTAAGACACTCCAGACACTCCACATCACAAATTCCTATTGGCTGTCCAGTTGTGGTCCTCTTAGGAAGCACCAGCAGTAGTGCCAGGACTGCTGAGGATTGTTTGGCACTGGCAAACCTGCAGCATTGGATTAGCACCTCCCAAGCACATCTGGATGAAGGTTGTAGGTTAGAAGGATTAAAGGGAAGGGGTAGGAGGGTTTTTTTATTATTGGTCTAGAGATGGGCTTTAATATACAGAACTTTTAAATTGTTGCGTACCCGACTGAGACATTTTTTTTATACTTTCCTGGTTGTGGGAAAGCATCAAGTTAGCAAATTGTACAATCTATGAGCTGAAGTTTTTAAGAATTATTGCCAGCTTTTCACTTTTTATGATCCAATGAGTTTTAGAGGAATATAAAAAAAGGCAATTTTCCCTGAGCTTCAAATTTATTTTTAGTCACTCCATCTTCTAATTCTCAATAAAGTCCATCAGTAAACCAGCAAAGGCAAACATTTTTTGCTGGGTCTATTAAAGCCTAAGTTTTTTCTTAAAGTGAAATTTCTCTGTTAGCAAACACACACACAACAATCTCCCCAATATTGATATATTCAGCAAGCCTTACTGACTTTTATATAACACATATTACTGAATGTTTATTGTATGAACATGAACATTGGCGTTGCCTAAATTGGCATGTTTGTGGCAATGGGAGGAGTTGACTTGAGTAACTGAGCAGTGGTTTATTTCAGAGAAAAAGATCAGCTTTGTGTCTTGGTCGAGACTGATCAAGATAATAAACATCTTTTGGTTACTAAGGCTACATACACACATGCAATAATTAATAGGACTAACGACCGATCATCCAATAATTGTTAACAAAAAAAGTGCACAACGACTGGCCAACAACGCAGATGAATGAGGAATATTGTTGGAAACAAATGACTGTCCCCGGCGGATCTTATGATGATCGTTTACTATCTATTGTGTGTGCGGTCGTTCAGTGATTGTAGATTGTCACTTCCTGCATCGCTCAAACAATCATATCTAGTGTGTGTACATTATTGGTAAATTATATTTAAACGATCGTATTGTTACAGCCTTCACAGAATTGTGCAATATACGATCTTTCAAAATAATCGTGAATAATCATTGATCAGTCGTTAATCGTTCATTTTCCAGCGACAATTTTTGCACGTTTGTACCTAGCCTAAGCTGTTCTCTAAGAGCTGATAGATGCAAGAGGAGATCCCCAGACAGATAGTAGAAAGTTTGAGAAATTTACTCCAGGATCACAGACAAGCTTTTTCTCAACTCTGACCTGCATAAGCCCTGATTAGGAGGGAATCAGGAAAGCCTCCAAACGTGTTGGCTTGTTTTACTCTCACGAACAACAAAAAATAAGCCGGACTGTTATCCATAAAACATGCTCTCTTGAACCTACCAAACTTACTTCTCCTACTACATGATATTTTTTACGTACTGTGTGTATTTCTGTCTGATCAGTGTTGAGTTTTAATAGTTCTGGCATGCAGAAAATTCCTCTCTGACCATGAATTAGATTTTCTACTGCTGCATTAGAAGTAACTCTGTTTCCTTAATAAAGCTCTACAATAATGATGCCCCTGCAATGAAGACACAAATATCAACCCCTCCTGCTGCTCACACAACCAATCTCTGGAGTAATGAAAATAATCTATTTGAACATCCTGGTTGCCCCAGTGTGGGTTTGGTGTGTATGTCATACAAGGAATGCCCAGAATAGTTTATGTCCGTTAATACGGCATAAAACCCTGACCATTACAATGATGTCAAGTCAAACCTAGGGTTTTTCACCATTGTGTAAATTTTACTCTCTTTAATGCACTTGGGTTTGTAACTTCATCATTACTCCTGGGAGAGCTCTGATTTTGTTCCTCTCCAATGACAGATGAGAATATTAGGCATTGTTATTGCTTTGCGTATCATATTACTACTTTAATTATATTATTTATACATTCCTTTTACAGGAATGTCTGAACTTTGAACTAGTAGGATATCAGCGATACATATAGGCAGACCATTACATGTCTACACCCTTGTCCTCTGTTTACAAGTATATTCCACTTCCTGTAGATATAAAAGGGAGCTCTTCCAGTGCAATGTTTGGTTACAAAATTACATACAGATGGAGACTCAATAGCTTTTCAATAGCCTAGTTACTAATAGGACTGTGGAGCTTCGAGAGCTACAGTGACTTTAGTGGTATGCAATGAAAAGCCAAAAATGATTTACATGTTTCCTGTTTATATGCAATTTTCAGTACAGTAAATGATAGGAAACAGGAAGAAGCATACAGTAAAATGAAACAAGATTTTCCTTTAGATTGTTTTCTAGTGAAACTGAAATATAAATAAGGATCTATAACCTGATAATTTTAATAGATATAAAATGTGACAATGTATTCATATTTAGGCTAACCACCAAGAAGTAAGGTTTGTATCTGATTGACAGGGAAGTATCAGTTCTCCATTGGAAAGATCAACCAACTTACTCCTGATATTGGAAGTGATCACACTCACTCTAACAGTTTACCCATAAGTCACCACATTCTTTGGTAAGCATCACAAGAGATGTCTGATTTAGTCTACACTGCATTGACTGCTAGACGTCTTTTGGAATCCCTCCAGCACATTGTTTCTTTTCCTTCAGCCAGAATAAATATGGCCTTGTCAGCCAGGGGAGGAGTAGAGAAGCTGATCAGTAACTTAAGGTTACTGCAGATGGTGGGTGGTCGCTCTTCTAGGCAGATGAAGTAAGCAGGACTGATGCCTTTAAAACAGATATTAGGACAAACTGTATTTCAATCAAAGTGCTTAAAAATTCCAACATGTATCATTGCTTTGCTGAACTGTGTCAAGCACACTTTTGTTTTAGGTTTTTATCAATTCTAGCAGCCATTGAAGGCATTGTTCCCCATGTGTGATGCTGTTTGGTCCACTGCATTCCACTTTCCAGTGTTCAATACACAAGGACATCAGACTGAATAGGAAGCAATATCTGATGTTCCAACTAGTACATTATATTGCAGTGTGTTTTGTCAATGCACTGCTGCACACATTTCTGGCCATTTTTTTGTGCTGCCCATTTAACGTAATGAATTGTGTCGGTATCACAATGGACAGCTATGCAGGTGGTTGTGTATTAATGTATGTTGCAGTTTATTGCACAAAAATATACTGGGAACAAGGCCTTAGTGTACCAAGGTGTCCCTGGAAAAGCTGGTTACTGCAGGCGTTATTTAAAGATCTGGTTTAGGATGGGTAAACATCGCCAGGCTTTACATCACTGGATAATGTGATTGGTGCTAGATCTACTTCTAATCACATAAATAACTTTTTTTTAGAGTCTGTAAGTATATGTGTTTTTTTTCCAATAAAATTATTTTTTAGTGGTGTGTAGTTTATGAGATACATTATTCCATGTGGGGATTGCTAAGAAATTCTAATTTACCCATTCCCCTCAATAAAGGGACTTCCAGATTCCACCATAGACCTATCCAACAAACCCCTACAGAAGCTGTATGCTTGGTAAGAGTCTGGTTGAAATTTATGGGAAACTAATGCAGCTTCAAGGAATGTTTTTAAGGATTTGTCTAGTTGTCCTCAAATCAGTGTGAAAAGATATACAGATATTCATCAGTTTATTGATTTAGTGGCTGTATTCTTTTCCTTTTTTTAATTTAAAATCATTTTCAGCAAGTACATGAAATACCTGTTAATCTTGCCAGAAAATACTATCCTTGTCACTTTCTTTGAGCTAAACTGAAAGGAAAATGTTATTTTCTTACAGTAAACTTCTCATTCCTCTAATCTTATGTCAAGATGAAGAAGGCATGTTCAAAGTCCAATTATGCAGTCACCCTATCATATGTTAGTCTGTTGGAACGAGCATTCATTCTACGATAAATATTCTAGCACTCTTGCCTTTGCAGCACTAGGACCCCAAATTCTAATCTTGAACACTTTCTGCATGACATGCATGTTCTCTCTGTGTTTGTGTGGGTTTTCCTAAGGCACTCCGAATTCCTCCCACATCTCAAAAACATACTGGTAGGTCAATTTGTTATCCAAAAAAAAAACTGGCCCTTGACCATGGTAATGGCATATGACTATGTAGGGACATTAGATTGGGAGTTCCTCATGAGGGACAGTAGCGACATGAACGATGAACTATGTAACATTTTGGTGCTATTTAAATACAGATAATAATAATATCTACCCTACTGTATCTAAGGAGGAGCTGTCAACCTAACTCATGACTACTGAACACTTCCTTTTTCTTTTTCTTCATACCGTAGGACAGAATTGATGATTACTTGCAGGACAGAATCACCATTTTGAAATAAAAAAAAATACATTACAATGTAAACTAATACAGCCTTTACATCCAAGGACTGGTGAATTGCAATACCCCACATTTTTGGTTTTGAGTTTAGATATGATTTAAAATCAGTTAAATCAGTTCCCAGAACCTTCACTGATTTGCAGCTCAGAACACTGGGTGTGTCTCATGGTCAGATTGCATTGTTTGCAATAGATAGCTGTATCCACAAAACACATTCAAACATTTGTATCACAGACAAGGGTGTATCTATCACCCTTAGAATTCTTTATATATATATATATATATATATATATATATATCTGTGTGTTTTTTCTTTTGAGGGTAATTATTTATGTTGCAAAAAAAACTTACATTTCAGCTTCCCTCAAAAACTTTTTTTTTCTTTCGATTCAAATTTTTTAACCATAAATAGCATTTAGAGATGTTAAAATATGCCAGCAAAAAATTAGATTATGTCATTGTGCAAGAAGTTTTAGAAAAGGAAATAATGAGTAAGCCATATATGAACTGGGGAATTCTGTAGATATTAACTGCTAACATGGCAAATTTGCACAAGATCCACTGCAATTGCAAGTGCTTTCTTAAAATGTAGGAATATTTTTAGATGCCACTGACAGGAACCTATTCTAAATTACAAACCTAGCAAATCAGTGCTTTGAAATGATTTACATAGAATTACCATTATAGAGTATTTTATTTCATACATCAGATAGATATGGATTTTTATTAACAGGTATCCAGCTTTAAAAATACCCTGGCAACATAGAACTACCTCTTAAATGAATGCCAAAATGAAAACTAAACAGGCCCAATCTACTATACAATATACTTTGTATATGAGCAGATCGATTATGTGTGAACATCCCAATCATATTTCCACAATATTTGTAATAATAATAGGAGCACAAAGGCTTCAGACTATGTAATGTATTTACTAACAAGTATAATTTGCTATGGATTGTACTGAATGTATCATGGTGTGTTTAAAATGGGAATTTCTCCATGTTACTGGCTCATGCAGATTATTAATATTATTATTATTATTATTATTATTATTAATAATTTTAATATTATTTATAATAATAAACCATATTTATATGGCACCAACATATTATGCAACTCTGTACAATAAATAGAGGTAGCAAATGACAGACACAATGACACAGGAGGAGGAGAGAACCCTGCCCAGAGGAGTTTACAATCAAACAAAGGGGATATGGAATGGTGAATGAGTAGAGAGGGTTTAAGAGACAGAAGAAGATGGGTAGACGAGTTTTAAATGATGGGTTTTAAAAGCTCTTTTGATATTATTATTAAACAGTATTTATATAGTGCCAACATATTACAGAGCGTTGTACACATCTGTGCAATAACCTGGTGCAAGTGTACAGTAACAGTTTATCTCCTTTTTTTTCCTAAGGTCTATTCTTTTTAAACATACATGCAATATAATAAATATGGGGCTGCCATTGCTTAGCCACATCCTAAAAAACATGTTGCTTGGCTATAATGCTGACCTCCTGAGTTTAATGCTTTTTTGGGCTGGAACAAGTATGCAGATCTGAAAAATCACAGTATGTTCCAGGTCATTATTAATATACTCATTATGGATAAATAACTAAAACAATTGTGTCAGCGTGACAGCCAAAGGACTAGGATGTTCAAAAGAAAAGCTTAACAATGGCATTGTTCTCACATTACTCTCATGATGTGTTTCTTTTAGTAACAGGAACAATAATCAATACTGTTTTAGATATCACTACTACTAATTTTTAAGAGCTTTTTTTTCTGGCAAGAAACTATATGGTAAACCTAAATGACTTTGTATCTAAACATTAAATAAAAACCATGAAATAAAATACTAGTGTAAACTGCACAGAAACGTATACAACACAACTTTTTCTCCAGTTGTGCTGTGTAGTGTAATTGTCCCATTGTACCTTCAGTTTCATGAGTATTATAAAAGGCCTCCTGCTGTGTTCTACAAAAGGATTTACCACAAAAGAGCCCATTTAAAAGAATAATAATTAAGTGAAAGAAAAAGCCCCATTGCTGGCCTAGAATTACTTCTTCGTGTTATTTCATTTGAGTCACAGTTTAGCACCCATTTGTGACTTAGCAATAATAATAAAAAACAGAGCTCGTATAAGTTGAAAATAATTGAAAACATTTCCAATGGTCTTTTCAGTTTAAAGGTTTTCAAAGTTTGATAAATACACATAAATGTGCTTATTTAATATGAGGATGAAAAGAACAGAGATGTTTAGTGAAATTGAACCTATAAAATCAGCCAACAGTCATTTTTATTGCTGGTACAGTTGGAAAGGGTTAGAATCCATGTCAGATTTGTGTCTCCATCATGGAGATTTACTCTTTCTGTTTGTCCTGGTGACCATTGTCACTGAGACCAAAGAAATATGCAATAGGTGAAAATCTACCAACTGGGTATTTCTTCTATTAATAACTGTAAGTCTGTAAGACAACCTTTACCCTTTTGGTCTGTGTTGAGTCTATAGGCCAAAAAGTTAAAGGGAAATCTCCATAGTGGGAACACAGGGATTCCAACCATATCCTACTTTATAGGTTGCCTATACCAGTAAGGTAAGATTGCCTATACCAGAAAGCGTTAGTGAATTCTGCAGTGAATTTATTACGATATTATCACCCTTTTACTGAAGCTCCATCCACAGCACCTTAGGTTTTCATCACATTGCTCTGGCTACAGAGTCTATACTCAGTAGGGTACAAGGTAAATCCAGCTACATTTACTAAAAATGGGGAATTATGTTTTGTCTAGGAAATATTATAGGCTAGCTCTGTTTGCGTGGAGAAGAAACATACCTGATACCTTTAGGTACATTAATGTGACTTATCAACTTTTTCATCATAGTGGCAATTGGGCACTCAAGCTTTAACACGGGGATGGGAGAAACTCATCAGCTCTGTGTAGGCTGCAAATCAGATTCTTCTTCTCTTTCTCCCAGTATGATCTGCAGAGACTGGAATTAAAGTGAATGTGTTGCCTTTTACTGTCTTGGTGGGTTAAACCCCCCTAGTAGTTTCTTTGGTGCTTTAGCAGGAGATGGGTGCAAAAGAGATATGTAAATTATGGTGCTGATTTAGTTCACAACTCAGGAGGGGTAGTTTACTTTGGCCTTTTTGCTTTTGTTGGTTATAGAACTGGTAGTGAGCATTTCTGTTTGTACAAACCTATAGGGTTTTCTGTATGAAGTATTTATTAATGTGGCATCATTGTCTTGGCATCTAATAGCAACAGTGGGAGGATGGAACTGGAAATTCGTGTGAAAGTGTCTTGTCACCATTGTGAAATCCAAAAAAGATCCTAGGTAAAACATTTGATCACCCACAAAAAAACTGAAAATCATTAACTTTGGATCACTTAATCATTTAACATAATATTATTATTAAACATTATTTATATAGCGCCAACATATTATGCAGGGCTGCACATTAAATGAGGGTTGCAAATGACAAACAGATACAGGCAATGAGGCAGGCAGATGAGAGGACCCTGCCCAGAAGAGCTTACAATCATAGCCTACAGGAGGTTCTGGAAATAATTAATGATCATGCTCATATATGTCATATCCGCTCAAATATTATTGGATTGAAATAGTGATTTACAGTGCTTACATGCTTGTGTCTTGTATGTTGTACATTTTGTTTTATTTGTCTTGTTATAGAAGTACTAATAATTGTAATGTATTTTATTGTTTTGTTTAAAAAAAAAACAGTAAACCAGCTTTTGTTAGTCTAGGTGTTTTTACTTTAGGGAAGACCTATCAAGAACATATGGTTTAAATTTGTATGACTTAAATGCTCCATAATGTCATGATTTATTTTTCTGGTCCACTTTTCTCTCTTGTGAATCATTGGAATGTCTCCATAAGCTCTTAACTAATGACCCCACTTATTTATGTTTACTCAATCACACCAATTCTCCAGTTGTTTACATAGCACACTGAATTATCCAAATTAGTACCTGTATATGAGTTTTTTACTACCAAAGGAACTACCCAACTTGTGTAACCGAAATGATGCTCTGTGACATCATACTGCAATGTTCTGGTATATACTGGATACTCAGAGAACTACTTTGTACTATTGGATGAAAGGCAACATTAGTCCCATCCCTGAGGCAATAATGAACAATACATTTTATCAGATAACATTAATTGGTCCCATATAGGGTTTTATTTTAATAGTATATTTCCTTAACTTTGAAATGGTCATATTTATTTTAATTAGGTGTTATTAAAACATAAAACATTATAGGAGCGCATTTTTTTGTTAGGTGATCTTTAGTATTACAGCTTATAGTTGGGTTCTAATTATATATGAAAGTCTTTATGTAACCTGAAATCTAACCATTTTTTACATTTTCAATACAGTAAGTAAAGGACAGAAACCTGCTAACTTCTTTTTATTATTGGTCCCTGAGACCCAAGGGGGAATATACCTTCATATTCTGGGGATGTATTAAAACTACATGTGAGCAGCATGGGTGTAATTAGTAATCAAAAGGCACCCCAGCAAAACTTAGGAAGAAACAAGAGAAGACTCAGGGGAGAAGCAGCGATGGCCCCCAACATGATACTTACATGTCTGCACACACTAACACACATACACACCTTAACTAAATATACGTACCCTAACATACAAAATAAACACACTAAGACTATACATTAAACACACAGCTATCTAAGCTCTTTCTCAAATCCTCAACCCCTGCAAGTTGGCTTTCTCTGGCTGCCAAACTTACCTTCCCATGATGTGTGCTTAGGGACAGGGCTTACTCTGCTGTGGCCAGTTAAAGTCCTTTAGCAGCCAATGAATATTCCAATCTCAATCTTCCTTCTTACTCTGTGCCACAAAGACAATCAAGACAGAAGTGGAAGTACAGGTTTTCATTGAGATCAGTCACAATTTTCTTTCTTACTTTGTGCCACATTGACAATTAAGATGGAGGGGGATGTAGAGGAAGCAGGTGCACAGGTAACAATTGAAAGGGGTACCAAATTTCATCTTCCCCTCTCTTTTCTGGTCTCCCTGCAATTGCAAGGATGTCAAGGGTGAATGTTATGCCTCGTCTGAACAGGTAGGTATATCCGGAATAGAAAGACATTGAGACAAATTAACCTAAAAAAGTATTTATCCTTTTGGCACTATAATTAAAAATGTTTTTTATTGCTGTTTCCCAATTGGATAAACTTCCTATAAGTTCTTTTCCCTGCAATATCCTGTCATCACAAGAGGAAAAAAACATAATTTCTTCTGGGATGTTTAAAAAAAAGATATTCTAATTCCTCTTATACTCAAATGCACACACTGATTTACCACAGTTTCCAAAGTTTCCATTTTTCAGTGTTTCATTCATACTAAGCACAAAATCATACTTTCCTACATATACTGTAGAATTAGGAAACCATAAAGTTATCTTTGTGTTGAGCGCATATTTTCAAATCCTTATAAAATAAGCTTGAATTGCTGTTCCGTTTGTTTCTCAATGATTTTTTAATGACATTAAGATGACTGTACTTTGTTTTGACTAGGTCCATATGGAAAAAGAGGCATTTAAAGAATGTCCTATGTAACATAAGTAGCCTTCCCACATTCTTCGCTCAACCCTCAGTGGAGCAAGTTTAGAATTTAATATACAAGTCAAGCAGAAAAGCTATTTAAGTAAATGCTAATGGTTGAACATTACAATTGCTTACAAACTAATACATGTTTTAAGCTAACATATACTACATAATGTATGCTGAAGGAAAAACCTCCCTTCCTCGATGTTTTCAGTTATGACCTTCCTAAAATACCAAAACATCTAAGAAAATATATCTGCCTTGAGAATAATTTACATCTTTTCTTTCCCATAGCATGATAAAGGTCCAAAAATGTCAACTTTCATTTAAGCAAGACATTTGTACAAGGCCCCTCGGGTCTTCTGAGCTAAGACAATATTGTGTGCTGCTGTGAATCCCACTTCTGTGCAGAAGTATATTACAGTTTTGGAGAATCAATATTATTATTCACTTTAAGAGTTAATATGAAAAAAAACCTTTTTTTTTTACCTTGTAAATATTTCTTTTAGTCCTTTATAATAAGCCAACGTGCCATTTTGATAATTATTGTGCATTCTGCAATATACTAATGTTCAAAATTAGTCCTTCTGGAAACAATTTACTGTTAATGGTTATTAGTAAGTTAGCTGGTAAATAGTTATCTTTTAGTTTCCATGACCATATATAAGGCTGGAATATAATCAGTTAAATTACACTCAATTACCTTAATGTATTAAAGCTCATGTGTGATTTTAGTGGTTAGGTTTTTTGCTACTGCTTTCTAAGAGTTTTTTTTTCATATTTCCGATCTGCGATTTAATTTTCACTGCAGGATTGGAAATTGCAATGGGTAGTAGCATACTTATATGTTCATCTCTTCTGCTTCCTCCTGCCATCATCATGTTCTTTGCACTGCAACACACCGTAACTCTCCTGTACAGTAGAGTGCAAGAGATTGATGAAGTATTATTCAGGTCATTACACAACTTGCATATGAGAATATATTTAATGATTTATTAATGATTGCAGAGCTACATTATTTGTTTCTTGTATATCTTCAGTAGAGTTCAGTAACAAAGTAGGTTAAGTAAGCAAACATGTTAAGAGCAGGTGTTTTCACTACGTGGAAGAAGCTGACTGTAACAGTTGAAAATCGTTGAAATGCCCTAAGGGTCTAAGAACTATGTTAAAATTATTTTATTTGTTAACCTTTGTTTTGGTTTTGTGAAAGAGATCTTCCAACATTCACAGAATAATACAGTAAAACTGAATTTTCAATAGATTTTTAAAAACTTGATGCTAAAATCATTGACAGGCACAGATCACTAAAAGACAGGAAGAATGAAGTAAAGTTTGAAAATCTTGAAAAACAAAATACATATTGTATAACCCCGTTTTTGTTACATTAAAAAGAGCAAGGCAAGACATACAGTAGGTGTATGTTTAAACGTGTTTTAATAAAATTCTAATACATTAAAATACCCTTTGTGTCTTTGTCACTGGATATTAGGTTTAGCTGGTACGTTTATGAACAATTCATTTACCGATAATAAAAAGTAAAAAAATTCTATCACTTATGGAAAGTCCACCTATTCTCCTTGGGACCCATCCACCTTCAATAATTACCTACTCTTAGTACATGACAAATGTACAGGTTGACAATTGAAAATCTGGCTATCGATAATCTGGGTCCTTCAGCTTTCAGGCATGAATTTCAGATTGCATTTTCAATACAGGGACGGCAGTACACTGTTTGGCCACTAATGTTTTGATAGCGCTGTTCTGCAGAAACAGCTGTTAGGTCTTGCTTGCTACACTAAATACACGCAGAGACGTCCCTGTTGCCTGCTGTCTGGAATTATGCCAGATGTCCCAGGTGCTGCGAGAGGAAGGCTGGCCTGTGTGTGGAGGTAAGTATAATATTTTTTCGAAAATCCGGCGCACCTCAGGTCCGGAGGTTGCTGGATGTTTGATTGTCAACCTGTATCTGAAAAGAAAACATTTATAACTATACTTATCCTACGCATGTGGCATATTGCCAAAGGATGATGTCACCATTCACTCATGAGTAGCTGAATTCTCATGAGAAGACTCTTGAAATGGACTGGGACATCTTGTTTGTGGGATTTCACCTATTTTCTGCTCCACAAGAATCTTCCCAGAAAGACTGCAATCTCCATCCCCAGAAATGTAAAGCGGACCTTCCATTTTAGTCGAAGATATTCTTTGATTACTCTAAGATTGATTGCATGCCTTATGTGATTGTACTAAATGGGGCCTAATTAATTGGTTTATCTAAGCAAATATAAGAATATTTTGTATGTGGATAACATTAGTCTGGAGTGCTATATTTCTTAAATTGAGCCTGATTTATTAAAGCTCGCCAAGGCTGGAAAGTATTCACTTTCATAAGTAAAGTTGGGTGTTCCAGAACATTTGCAATGGATTTTTTCAAAGTCATTTGCTATTTGCTAGGAAATGTTTTCAATCCTGGACCAGATCCATTCCTGGTTTGCTGGATCACCCAACGTTACTGATGAAAGTGTATTTTCCCCAGCCTTGGAGTGTTTTAATAAATCAGACCCATCAATGGAATCAATTTTTAGCAATTTTGATGTATTCACAAGTTAGACTTTAGAATTCGTCAGCTATAGTAAAGGCCCGCCATTATTCCATAGTGTTAGAGGAATGTAGCAGAAAAGTGTCAACGATTATTTCTTCATACATGAGTATAGCAGGTACTTGGATGATAGCTCCACAGCATGTCAGACTTAAGCTACGTACACACGTCAGATTTTTATCGCCCGATAATCGGCATCGGCCAATTATCGGGCGAAAATCTGCCGTGTGTACAGTCGGTGTCGTCCATCGTCCGGACGACCGACCTGCCGGATCCACGGACGATGGACGACAGCCGATCGTAATGAAAGTGAAGGGGAGAGCGCGCAGCAGGGTGCCGCTCCGTCGCTCTCCCCCTCCCCTCTCCATAGAGCATGAACGGTGCTGTATGTACAGCACCGTTCATGCATCGTGCACTCCCTTGTCGTTGGAAAGGATCCTTTCCAACGACAAAAATTGGCAGTGTGTACGCAGCTTTAGTCAATTGAGACCCATTGTTTACCTGCAGCTTTACCCAGAAGAAGTGGAGGCACTTGGTATTAATAAAAGTGTTTGATGCATCATGTTAGGACATCTGTATGCTTCAAATGACCAGTTCCTCCTATATGGTTCATTATAGGATCAGTAGGCATGCCATAAACCCATTTTGCAGATGTCATATATATATATATATATATATATATATATATATATATATATATGACATCTGCAAAATGGGTTTATGGCATGCCTACTGATCCTATAATGAACCATATAGGAGGAACTGGTCATTTGAAGCATACAGATGTACAGATACATATTTAGTTTGTTACAGTATTTTTTATATGGAGGGGAGTTAGGGGATATAATTATGTAGGAATAAACTATTTTACGGTTACAGTTTCATTTTATGGCTGAATTTATAAATCCAGATCAAGACATATTTATTACAGCAAACTGCACCAATGGCACACTTTTTCCCTTATAATTAACTCAAATATCTGGAGTTACTTACAGATAATCTAATCACAGTACTCTCACAAATAGCTCTGAATCTCTCATCTAATTATACATAGCAGAACATAGCACAGATTTAGCCAATTAATTACATACCCACCAGTGTTATATTGACTTTTACTGTGTTTGAGGAAAAGTGAATACTGTTAGTGTGCACCTCAAAACAATCTATTGCCTACTATTAAAAAGACATTGTAAATATGCACTGTATACACTCTATAATTGATTGGAACTGGTAAATGCTGAGGAATTTTTAAAAAGTATAATAGACTTTGGCTTAAATAAAACAAGGAAGCTATTAGTTGTTTGCACTTTGTCCAGCTAAATCCATTTTATATAGTTCACTGATCACTATAACTTTTATATCACAAGCTAGTACAGGTAAATGCAATGCAGGACATTTACAGGGATCTGAAGATGACTATTGAAAGTTCACATATACAAAACATGTGAATACATTTACAGTTCCCACTGGACTCAATGGATGTTTCAACACCCTCAGGATACAAAAAACAGAAAAGATAATAAATAATAATAGCAAAGTGTCTTCCTTGCCTTTATATTATTGTATTTGCCCGAATAAAGCTAAAAGATGTAACCCAATCAGTTTTACAGTATTTCTGCAGTGTACGGATGATGTGGCAGTAATGACATCGATATCACTCCTGTAAAGTTCTTGCCAAGTTTTGCCATGATAAGAATAGTTTTCATGTCTGGCATCACATGAAAAGCTTTTGGTGTTTGCAGAACCGATTCTTGTGTGTATTGTTTTTTACATAGGAACTTTCACTGTACAAATCTTCACAATATTGATTTAGTTTGATCTATTAAGTCAAAGTCCAAGTTAAACCTTACTGGTTCAGTAACAATTGCTTCTGAGCAGTGTGTAGACATAGCAAGTACAAACAGACGTTTCATTTTTGCGGCTTTGTTCCCTGTAAGAAAACAAAGGTGTGTACCTTCAAGTCTACAGGACCTGAACTATGAACTGATCGCTACCAGGCTTATATTACCTTCTAATAATTGCTGTATTTTTACAATAGAAAAAGGGCACTCTTTATTTACTTATGTATTTATTATTCTTGTACTATATGTAGTTTAGATGATTTCATTACATGTAAACATGTATTCTCTACTTTATTATAAATAATGTTAAAGAAATTTTAGCATTTGCTCTATTATATTTTAATTATAAATCTGCCTTTACACTTTTAATTATAGTTATTTACATTAATAATAAATATGACCTTCTGTTATCTGATACTTCTGGATTATTTTCTATATGACTATGATTATGGAATAATTAAAAGACAGCACAGCATTCAGAGTATATACCATACTGTAAAGCATATAGAATGAGGCAGTCTGGAATAAGTCAAGTCTATCACAGGTATTGGAATAGTTAAAAAAATACAACTTTACAGTCATTTATTTCTAAATTATCACACTAACTCTGAGAGGGTGTACTTTGTGTTACAAAACACTAACCTCTAGGTTTCTGATTTAAAAAATATGCCATTATATAAACTGAGAATCCTGGGAGATTATGATAAGTGTATGACAACAGGTAGTTGATTGTCAACTTTCAGAAATAGAAGCACTTACATTAAGACTTGTTCAGAAATCTAAAAATTTTATATTAAATACTATACCTTTTCAGGCTTACTTATGAAAGCTTTGCACTTCATTCTGCACCCAATGTTTTAGGGTTTGAAGACAAAACTGCCAAAATTCCAACAACTGTCGATATCCTAGCAATGTCATGTTTTTATTCTCTGACTCTAAACATGAACAGTAAGAACAAAATTACAAATTTTAATAATTATGCCTGCACATTTCTAAAATATTTTATTACCCAATTGGTGACTAGTTGTCTTTAGAGTAAGAAAAGTCAAATTCGTGCAAAATCAATAATTAAAAAAATTAAGCATCACCAATAAGACGTCAAGACTGAGTATTTGTGAATATGTATAAGCCTGTTCTGACTAGTTCCCCTGAAAGTTAATATTGGTATGTAATATTCTAAGTATAGCACTCCACTTTGTACCATATTTTTGCCATTGTAACCTGTTTTTCCATCATTATCATTTATTTGAACAATATATTGGCAATTGATGGCATCAGGTAGCCAACAACAGTTAATTTTGGGGTTTTTCTATTTTAGTTGGTAGTCGACCACTAAATGAGGCAAGCATATGTCAACCAATCAGACATAAACCCAAGTCAATTTATCTTATCCCTGGCCTCCTTGATCGGGTGAGAGGTTAGTTTTGTTTGTGTGCTCCCTCATTCTACACGGACCATTAAACTCTGGTCATGTGGGAAGGACCTTAGGTCACTGTCTGGGAGTGAAGAGCTTTATATCAGAGTGACAGCCATTGCTGGATGTGCTGTGATCTGTTTTTTTAGCTACCACACACTTGAATACCAGTTGCATTAAAGAGCTTGTGTTAACAGAACACCACACACATGTATATCACATAAATATAATGTAAAAAAGTAGTATCGTTGATTATTTTTAAATGAGATAGTATCTAGATTTTTATTTTAATTTTTACTAGAAAGTAACAGAGTATACTAGTAGTGGCTAATGATGCCCAGTAATATATTACATGTAAAACTAAGGCCTTTTATAATTCTTCCCCCTTGATCAATACAACTGCCTAAACTAAAAATAGGACACAATACACCATTGGCTATATGACAAACGCACAATGCCTGCTTTATAACAAATGACTACAATAAATAAACAATAGCATGGAAATTATTTGTTTTTATCCTAATGCTTTTTATTCCATTTTAAACATTTATAAAAAAAATATATTTTTAAACTTTTATTCTGATAAAGATCTGTGGGCAAGAAGTAGAAATGTATGTACTGTAAATGTTAAACATTTATTCGATCATACGAACTATATGATTTTTTTTTCACTGTTCTGTTGTGAAGTATTAAAAAAATGTCCACGAGTGAAATTGTAACTGTAGTAAAGGTTCAATTTAAAATGCTTTGTATTTGCTAACTCTATCCAAGTGAGCTTTTGAAACCCCATTACATTAGTGTCAAGCTTGATCAATCTTGACAAACAGGTCTAGGGAGCTGTAAAAGCTAAGATTTCAACCTGTTAAGTTTGTCAAAAATTTGCATTGTCTTGTGATCACAAAATTGTATTTTATCAATCTGTAACACAATCTAACACTACAATACATTTTTTAATCAAAAATATTGTGTGGTTGAGAAAGATAAAAAAGTAAAACATTGAGGAAAATCAATTATTTGTGAAACCTATTTGTGTGAGAAGTTCTTTTGTTATAGGAGTCAGGATCTGTGTTCACAGCCTACCAGATGCTGCTGTGTTGTCTATAAGTTAGTGTAGGTGTTATATCTGAACCTGTTGTGTGAATAAAGGGTCTGTTAGGCTCAGTAGATGTAAGTAAATGTTCATTCAACTGAACATTTGTTAGATCTGTTTTCTACTTTTCTGTTTTCTTTATGTAATTAGTAGCATGCAAACGCAACACAAAGTTTTCTCAGTATGAGCCTATATAGTAAAATCTGTATATTACCTATGGATGGTACCATCAAACCCTGGACCAGACAGAGACCCAGTAATGAAGATCAAAATGTACTTAAAAATATAAACACTTTTACTGGGTGACATAAATACACAAAAATGATCATAGAATGTGTGAAGGAAAAAAAATATTTGGGTAGGGATAGTAATAGGGATAGTAATAGATAGTAAGGGTAGATGGTAATATATAAATGTTTTTGTTTTGGAAATTATTAGGAAAACAATAATGAAGAACATTTTAAGAAATTTTAGTAATGTGTAGAAATATTTTAGGATTTCATGTAATAGATACTGAACAGGTCCACAAATCTCAAAACATAGGACTAAAAAGGTCCACACATGTCAGCCATTTCATTTAAAAAACCTGACACTGTGGCCTTCCATTTTGAACATACATAACAAACAACCTAATTTTGAAAATGCTATGAACTCCTAAATAAATTATAGCAAACACTAATTTCAAAAGTTATTTTCAATCTTTTTTACATATGAAATGTTCATTGAGAAAATATCTGATTATCTTGCCATGAAGGTCATTCAGGCATTTCCTGGTATGGGGGGACAATTATCTCCCAACTGTACTACTATGTTGTCACCCTGTAAGATTCACCTTTAGTGGAGACTACAAGTGGCCTCACCCACACACATTGGGCCTAATTTATTAAAGCTACCCAAGACTGGGGAAGATACTCCTGGAAATGATCTGGTTCAGGATTGGAAACATTTGCCAACTAAAAGCAAATTACTTTTTTTAACAAATCCATTTGGTAGTTTGGTAGATTAATGGTTCTTCTATGATGATCTTCTCCAGTCTTGACAAACTTTAATAAACTGGGCTCATTGTATAGGCATGGTCTTCTACCAGAAACCTGGTTCAGAACAATTATGAACGATGAGCATGCCAGTGCTGGATCAAGAAGGCAGGATGTGGCTAAAAAGGCTGGAGGACATCAACAGCATCGACATGTGGAAAAAAAAACATTGCAATTGCTTGAGCAAACAAAATGTCATACAAGGTCTAGATCTGCTTGAGATCTGATTATAGTGAAGTGTATTAGTTCCATACAGCCATGCAGATCTGAGAAAGGACTCACTGGAAAATACTTTATATTTCACAACATGCAAATTGATGTCATGTAAAAATCAGCTGGAAAGAGTTGGCAGAAACACAAGATCTACTAACATAAAAAATCCTACAGCACATAACAGTATCATTAAGTTGCAGATTTGGAAACCAGCCAGAGAGGACCACAAATGTTAAATTACTTCACTTCTGAAAAAAAGGTCCAGAGATAGAATGTTATTGTTAATATTATCACTTATTTATAAAACACTAACATAATATGCAGCTCTTTACAATAAATTGGGGTTGCAGATGACAAACCAAAATAACAGACAAACAATGACACAAGAGGAGGAGAGCACCCTGCCTAATAGAGCTTACAATCTAAGCGCACGGTGTATTGAACAAAAGGGTGATTTCATTTTTTAGGTCACAGTACTGGGAAATCATGTAAGAGGCCTTGATTTGATTTGCAAATCATAGTTTGCCAGGAGAGTAAGGTATTAAATGTAAAATGGATAAATTGGCAACAAGGCATATGTTTCATTACTCTCTTATCTTTATATACAAAACACAAGGTACCTTTGTCCCATAAACAGAGATTATTTATCTGGGGTGTTTTGCATTTTATTTGTTGTAGGTTACTGTACCTTCTTTCTTTGCCAGCATGATACAGAGCAAGACCATTGCTCTTCATGTGAAAACCATATTCTGTCTGCAGAGGTCTAACATGCCCCCTGTTGAGTCAATTTAACCCAAAAGTTTAGTAGAGCTTTAAGTGGACAATAAAAAGGCATTTAACTATTTCTATAATTTCTTGTTTTATTTTACGACTTTACGGTTCGGAAATACTACTTCTCAAACCACCTCCCTGCTTCTCTGAAAGAAATGATAATGTTAATTCATTGTCTTCTGGGCAGGCAAGAGAGGTGGCATAGGAAGATGCAGTGGTAATCCTTAAAAATACTACCTATTTCAAGACTAGCAGTGGTGTGTAATACACAAGACAGATTGTACAGAATCAAAAATCAGTAGATAAAACAAAAATAGGTGCATAAGGCATATGTAGTGCTCCCTTTCCTTCTGCTCTATTGCCAACCACTCTCACACTTGCCAACAAAATCTCTGAAAATGAGAGCCAGAAGTTGCTATACAAATGTATAGCTGTGCATTAGCTGTAATAACTACTGCTGTCAGAAAACTGGCTTTCTGGCTATTCTTTTTCTAAACACTGTTTAGATATGAGACAAAGAGATTGTGTATAGTCACCACTTTTTGTATAGTCACCACTTCACTTACCACCTCCCATTTAAATCTGATGCCACATATACATATGTATGTAAATATATTAATAATTTAACAGAAAATGGGGCTTTTTGGGCATTGTAGTCTAATAAAATTTACACACAACCTCCTTATTAAAATATTTATTCCAATGTATAAAACACATAACCAAGGTAGCATTACAATTTCATTTTGAACATAGCATTGTGTTTCGTCAATTAAGCTCAACATGTTTCACAGACTTGGTCTGCTTGATCAAGAGTGAGTTGGGACTCCTATACACATTGGGCCTATTTTATTAAAGCTCTCCAAGGCTGAAAAGAATACACCTCCATCAGTAAAGCTGGGTGACATGTCAAACTTGGAATGGATCTAGTCCAGGATTGAAAACATTTGCTAACAAATAGGAAATCCATTCCAGGTTTGCAAATCAACCAGCTTAACTGATGAAAGTGTTTCCTGTTCATCCTTGGAGAGCGTTGATAAATTAGGGCCAATATCTTCATCTATGGGGGGAACCCTTTTTTCCCTTTCAGTACATATTTTGATAAATACATATTTATACATATAGTACTATGATGCCTGAAAAGTCCCATTTTATGTTGAGATGCAAATGGAAAATGTTACTTTTGTATTTACTCCATTTTCTGGCAGAGATAAGCAAAAAGTGAGACATTTCATAAAATGTAATTTAAAGCTTTTCACTAATTTTTAAATAAATTTGTATTGATTTGTGCCAGAATCATGTTTTAATTTAAAAAGGGCAAACTGTAAAATAAAATGTATAGTTTTATTATATTTATATTAATAAAAAAAATAAACTTACCAAAATAAATTTACAACAGGACCGTAACCAAAGACATACAAGGAAGTTTGAATATCTCAACCTATCCTAGATGGGAAAGGGCACATGGACATAAAACAAGAAACCCCTGAGTCTAAGGCTTGGATAGCGATACCAATCCCAGATTTACCCTGGAAAAAAAAAAGTAATATACATCCTTTCAGAATATACAGGTTAGAGATAATCCCAACCTATTATGTGTGGTACGATGGACACTTTTTATCTTCAATAAAACTTTTTTAAACTCATACTGACCAAAGTAGTTTTGTTTTTTATTAGTTGATTGTTGATATCGCAAAATGAAAAAAAGCATTTAAAAAATGAAGGAAAAAAGGATATATGTATAACTCTTAAGTAATAAGAAAGTGTGTTTTATGGGGTAGGTGTGCAGGGCTGAATTGGTTAAGATGCAATAGAGTGAATGTTTTTATGGTTAGATTAAGGGTGGAGTGAAGACTCACTAATACTCCCTACATATTCAGCAGTACATTAGATGCAGCAATTATGTCTCATAAGACTTTTAGGTTCCAAGCATAGGAATTTAATAGTTATATGTTTAAATTAAAAAAATGAAATGCATTAATCAGTAGTATATATTTTTTTTAAATTGAAAGAACATCTGTGGAGAAACTTGCTTGTGTTCAATTACCATACAGTCTATTCTCTATGGGACACACTAAGGAATTATCAGGAAAGATGGCTCTTGGCCTGCTCTAGCTGAACTTAATGAATACCAAATGCAAATGTTTTGGTTATACACACCCTTTTGTACATTTTCTTTACTGGAGTATTGAAGGCTTTCTGTGAATTTGCTGACATGTAGCAATCAGGAAATATTCACATAAGTAGAATAATATTCTAACCAATATGCATGAACAACATGAAACTTACCTGCTATGAAAACTTACCTAACATAAAAACTTCTGCTATAAAATAACTTGGCACAATTGAAATAGAATTGTAAAAGTTAATAGTCACACTCATTAAATGATATGTTTGGAGACAACATGCCTAGGAAGAGAGGCACACCATCCCAACTTTGAATTATGAGGGTTGATCTCTGTTACTACGAGGAAGTGTGAGCTACAAAGGCACAGGGAGTTTAGTCAAAAGTGATGGCAACTTTAATGTAGCATATAGAAAAAACTATGGAAACATTTGCATTCATTAGTCCAAAAGCTACATGTGGAAAGAGCTTTCTACCATGACAGTGGTCCAAAACGTCTGATCTGGAACGGCCATCACAATCTCTGGTCCTAAACATTGTGAGAGACTTTGAAAAGATCACAAGCATGCAGTTCATGCTAGACACTAAACATTTTACAGAACCAAAAGGTATTTGTGAAAAATATATGGACACCTATACCATACAAAAATTGATACTATATACACGTATCACAAAAGACTTATTGGAAACTATCCTGTCATATGTAATAATTATATTAAAATAGAACAAAATTTGTTTAGTTTGACGAATCAGATCTTCTCCTAAAAAACTATGCGCATCGTACGAATTCTGCCAGTATTCAATTGAAAGATCACAATTGTATATGTACTTACTCTTTTTAGCTGGTTTGTCATAGCGTACCACTTGTCATAAAACTTTCCTTACTTTTTCCTGGAGTTGTGAGTGTTATGTAGTAGATAGGATAGGGTTTAAAATTATCTTTAAGTATATAAGAATTGTAAATGATTTAGCTGCCTCCACTTATTGACTAGACCAAAAGTATAGCTATCCCTTACACTTAACTGCTGTATGCAACAAACTCTGTCACAGACAATGTAGGCCCATACTTGCATCACAGGATTTGAATAGAGCAGATATCTGGGCTTTTATAGTCCTTGGCCCCAAGTCACTCTAAACTTCCAAGTTATTATGCACCAATCAACCTACTGAGTTGATGAGGTTTTTGTTTTCCCAGCCTTTATTCAAGTCTGTTGTGTTGCCTAAACAATTAACTCATGTGTTGCTGTATAGGCATGAAAATTAGTTGAACTGTGAGGATTCTGACCCCAAAAGCTTTTATTTATGAACCCTTATTTAAGTGTAGTTAGTTTAAGCAAAATGTGCTTTTACCTGCATATTGTTTTATAATTCCTTTAGCTGGATCAGAGCCAAGACATATTGGGCCTGATTTATTAAAGCTCTCCAAGGCTGGAGAGTATACACTTTATTCAATGATGGGTGATCCAGCAAACCTGGAATGGATCTGGTCCAGAAATTAAAACATTTGATAGCAAATATAAAATGAATTTAGGAAATCCATTTCAGGTTTGCTGGATCACACAGCTTCACTGATGAAATTGTATCCTCTCCAGCCTTGAAGAGAGCTAATAAATCAGGCCAATTTGGCGGGATTTATAAAAGCTCTCCAAGACTGGGGAAGATGGACTATCATGGGAGAACCTGGATGATCCAGCAAACCTAGAAAAGAATCTAATGCAGAATTGAAACATTTTGCCAACTAATGGTAAATGGTATATTGTATGGTCAAGGCTCTCTCATATTAGTCTCTCTTCTCCCATCTTGAAGACCTTGAATAAATCAAGCCCATTGTAGCTGGATAATACCAAAAAAAACTATGTTATGTTCACTCTGGTTTTAAGGTATGTAGTTTAACAACCTTAGTAGTGTCAAATGGTGACATCAGAAATCAGCCCAAGATTTCCCAAACAAATGATTCACCTATTTTTGATATAATAGACACAGTATTATCATAGCCTTGCCTTGTAACCTTATGTTTTATGCATGGGTTCCTGTTCAAGCTTTTACTGCACTTGCAATAGATATTTTACTAATATTTGTTAAATGATTCAGTTAGATTTGGATCAAGTTATTTCCCCTACATTTACTTTAATTAGTACACTAATAAATGGTAATTTGCAAATGTCATAAATTACATAATAAAAGTAAAGTATGTGACAACTTAAATTACCGTCAAGAAAAATGTCCAAATACAGGTTGACATTTAAACATCCAGCAAACTCCGGACCTGAGTTGCACCAGATTTTTGAAAATTCTGGATTTTTTTTTATACTAACCTCCACACACAGACCAGTCTTTCTCGTGCAGCACCCGCAGACATCTGGCACAGTTCCAGAAAGCAGGCAGCAGGGACGTCTCAACGTGTAATTAGAGTAGCAAGTGGACCTAACAAACAGCTGTTTCTGCAGAACAGTGCCATCAAAACATTAGTGGCCAAACCGTGTACTACAATCCCTGTATTGAAAATGCGATCCGAAATTCAATCCGTAAAACTGTAAGAACCGGATTATCGATGGCCAGATTTTGGATTGTCAACCTGTAAATAAAAACCTTGCTGTAAGCAAAGTACATTTTACTAAAAAAGTGGGACAAGAAAAAAATATTTTGAAAAGCCCCTAGAAAATAGTTAGAAATAGCAGTAAATGTTGCACAATCAATTCACATATTTGGTGAATTAGAAATACTAGATTTGTGATAAAAAGATGGAAATACTAAGTAGTCCTAAGAAGTATTAAGCAAATGAATTTAGAGCTGAGATTATCTGCAGACGCATCTAGGTGTTTGCATGAACCCTGATTTGCCTTAAGCAATTCTGAAGCTCTATTCCTTACCCCCACCCCCAGCCAAATTCTAAGCTTCACTATTGATTCATACTGTGATCAATAGAGACTAAAAGGGAACGTAAGGGAGTGGATCAGTGATCTTACTCTAAAGATGAAGTTGATACTTCTTAACTTAGTTTGTTCATTTTGTATTTGCAAGAAAATTTTAAATATAAAAAAATTATGTCAATAAATTACAGCAAAGTAATTTTATTTTTCACCTAATAGTTTAATAATTGTTTTATTATTTTGTGTTTTTAGGTTATTTATGTTATACATTATTACCAGAACTCATATTTAATTTTTATGACACCTTTAAATAAAATCAGGTTAATCAATTTAGTAATATATATGTAGTAACTGCATGTACATGACATGATTAAACATCTTTTTAAGGATGTAATTCTTTTTTAGAAATGAAAATCTTTAAATAATACACTTTATAAAATAGCTTTATGTAATTGAAAGCTCATTTGTACTAATTATTCTTAGAAATGTCTGACATTTATTGTCATAAATAATTTATGAAGAAGCTTAATTGTTCTGCTATGTGGAGTAATTCATCAAATATAAAAATGTTTCTTTCAATGTAGTGTTTGTTTTTTTTAGAAAAAAAAATTAGTTTCCTTATTCATTTGGTGGCTCCTGGTCAAGGTGCATAATTTTTGAATAGAGCAATACAAAGTCAACTAGAATTATGACCTATAGATTATTATAATCTCTAGGTCCTAATATACAATACTCTATATACTATATCCTAATTTACAAGTATGATTTACAATACAAAACTAATTTATTTATAATTTACAAGTATAAAACTAGCTTCAAAGCATACTGCTATTTCTCCCAGCCCAGCTGCTTTATTCGATTGATTTTATTTGTTTGCAGGAGATCCCTTCTTTCTGCCATTTTCCTAGTTGGGCAGTTGTAACTAAATAGTAAGAATCTGTCCCAGAGTGCTCTTCTTTGAATGCTTTATTTATTATATTTTTGCGTTTCTGTTTCAGGCACTGTGCCAAAGGACACAGAAGTACTTTAGACCCCCATCATTGGTGATGGTTTGTCTCCATGCAAACATAAAAATTTGATTTTGGGTAGTATACAAAAAAAATACAGCATAGTTTAAAGCAGAACATGAAATAATGTTTAAAACAAATAGATAACATTTAGCTTTATATGACAGAAGAATCTATGTATGTATTTTTTGCCATAAATGCACACATACAGCTTAGTTGACAATCTCCTTATGCTTCGGGTACTGGGATAAAGTAATTGCCATGTACTAATCAAGAGAGCCAAGGAACATGGAAGATACCTAGGAGAAAGCAGCAGTGCTGGTGACCCAACTCTGCATCCCCAAACATAAGGGTAAACTTGCCATAGCAAATGACAGACACATGCAAACAATTATACAGGAGGAGGAGATGACCCTGCCCAGAAGAGCTTACAATCTAAGCCATGCAGGATGTAGGACACAATAGGAGGGGAGATACGGTATGGAGTAGTGAGGGTTTTAGAGACAGAAGAAGAGGGGAAGAAGAGTATTTTTCCATCAGGTCAGAAAGGTAGGTGGGGCAAGAGCTGTGGAGAGATGCTTGCACAGGCCCAAAAAGTTTAGATTAAAAAAACTTGATTCAATTAACTAAACCTTATTCAGCATGTTGTGTTCCTTTAAGACAAGTGGCCAGTTTTTAACAGGTAAACCAGAATGACAAACCCAAGTGAAATTAAGTTAACTTTTATAAGACTCTACTAATATGCTAACCTAACTAGCCAGCTTTTACTTCTGCACATACTTTATCCAGTCTCTACACTCCGTATTCAGCCTTGTTTTGTTTACTTACTTTGGGTTTTCCTATTCTTTCTACAACAAACTCCTACCCATGGTATTATTCTTTTCTTAGTGTTTGACACTTTATTTTTTGCTCCAGTCCCTCCCATCTTTCCCATTCTCAGGTTCTCTCATATCTTTCCAGATAGACATCCATCATCCACTACTCCACTTAAACTCTGTGTTTCTTCTTCTAACTGTTTATGTTTTGGACCCCTACAGTTCTTCATCAATATCTAAAATTTATGGCCACATATTAGCTCAGTTAGATTCTGTATTCCGTATTACTTACATGTACGTAAAGTATATTATACTCAAATTTATCTCCATTAAAGGATCAAATTTTACTCCATTAAAGTGTCAGTGAAGCCAAAATGCATTCTTTCATGGGCTTTTAAATACTTTTGTGTGCTATTCTTTCTTTAAAGAAAAAAAAAAGATGTAATGCTAATGGTAAATACCTAGTGCTGTTGAAAATTTACAATTCCTTTTCCAGAAGTCAACATTCTGCAGATTGTTCTTCCCAGTGCAACCAGGTCTGTGCATGCTCATCTTTCTCTTTTGAACAGCCAGAATCACTCCAGGCATTCTAAGTGATGGAGCTCCAATTTAGTAACTGACTCTTCCATATTCTACCACACTGTCCAATGATCCCAAATTTTATTGCACTATGGAATAGCTCTTCCCATAGATCATACTGTGTTGTGTGGGGGAAATAAAACAATCATGTGGCCTGGTAAAAAAAGATTGTAAAGAAGATATTCAGAACAATTACATTGTAATGATATATAAAACATAAAACATGGTCATGATTTTCTTAAAGTTACGGGCCAAACACTTCTTTTTTTACTACATAGTGTAAGAAGCCACAAATCATTACCTCATTACATTACTTCTTATTAATAAATCTTGTATTGCTAGATTGTAAACTATTTGGGCAGGGATCTTATTCTTTTATCTATTATATATCCATTTATAATAGATGTATAATTAATATTATTATTATTATTTAATTTAAATATTATTACAATAATATTTTAAATTTTTACATTGTGTTATGTGTAGTAGTAATTTAAGGTGTACTTGTGATAAATATATTTTAATTCTTGTCTGTGTTCACTTTGTAGGACCAAGATCTGATTTTTTGATGGAGGGTCAATCAACACAAAGTGATCTTTTAGTATTTGGCAGAGTTAAAAAGATTCTGTCACTTTTCTGTTCACTCCCACCGATCTGTTGCTTTGTCAGAACCCTTACAATTCAGTTTTTAAGGTATGGTGGAGCATGAGACCTCAGTGGGCATTCGTAAAGCCTGAACGTTGTCAGGTAAGGGAGATGATGACCTATTTCTCCCGTTAGTTCAAACATCATTCAACACTGAGATTATACAGGCTCAGGCAGGGGAAATGTTTCATTGTTATTCTTGACAAAAACCAGGTCAAGATAATTAAAATTGGAAAATACATGCAGGGAGGAGAGGATGGTTTGAGGGTACTTTGAAGGACCTGACTAGAGTTTAGCTTTAATTGTATATTAAAAAAAATAAGAAACAGGTGATGGAACATGCACATTTAAGTAGAAATACCCAAATCAGTTAGAAGGACAGTTGGGAATTAAGGCAGACATGTAAAATGCTAGAGAGCTTACTCAGGCTTATAACGAATTGGTAAAATTATCCTTTATTATACCAAACAATTTGTGTATTCAATTATGTTTAAAAAGTATAGAATAGTTGCACAAATCAATTCATAATTTTTGAAATTATTTATCTTGAATTTTGTGTATTGATACATTGCAATAAATATATATATATATAGATTTATATACATAAATATGGATATATATTCTTTGCAGTCAGACAGTTTATATTCTGTCCTATTATACACTGAAATGTAACTACATGAAACTGCAGCAGATGCAACATGAAAGAATACCATGTCTACCTGTGGTGAGAGACTTATACTAGACATTTCCCCACCATAATCCCAGTTTTGCAGAGAGGTAGCATATTAGTTTTGAATGAAAGAACTCTATAGGTTTCTAAACTCTCTATCTCTCCTCTATCTCTATGGCCTTGACTTTAGCTTCTGGGTTACACATTTGCCGGTCTTATGTCGTTTTTTTTCAATAAGCTAATGCTTTGCTTTTGTCATCTTGTTGTAGTCCGCAAGGAGCAGAACTGTTGGGGTCATAGGCAGTTCAGCTAAATCATGTCTTAGCAATAGTGAAAGAATTTGAAAGAAAGTGAAAGAATTTAAATTTCACAACACTACTGTAGAGGATAAGGTTTTTCTTGGCTATTTAATTTTAGATTTGTTATGGAAAATGAATTGGGGTTACTGAGAGCCTTATTAACTACACTAAGATATTCAGAGACTAAAGCTACGTACACACCTTCAATAATTGTCGTTTAAAAATGAACGATCAACGATTATTAACGATATCTGTGAACAATCGTATAGTGTCAGAATATGTACATGCTGATTACGATACGATTCATAGAATGAATAGAATACGTTCAAAGATAATGTACACATGCTAGATGCGATCGTTTGAACGATACAGGAAGTGACACATACCGGAGGAAGTGATGTACGTGTACCAGAGGAAGTGATGTACAGGAAATAGGGGGCCTGAAATTTGTTATAAAAAGAACGTGTGTACGAAATATGGGTCTTTGGAACGATTATTCGGCACATTGCTCCTTTATCTCTCTGTGCAATATGTCTTTCTGAGCCTTCTCAAGGAAGAAAAAAAGCAGCTTTTGCTGTGATGTATCTGCTAGGTGCAGAGCAAGATGAAGATGATGTGAAAGTTGTGAAGAAGTGCCAGGTTTGGTGTAAATATTGGTTTATGGACCGAGACAACATTTCTCATGAGAATCTGCTATGGGAACTGCGCCTGACATCCTCAGATGACTACAAAAATTACCTTTGGATGTCGGATGTGTTTTTTGAGAAATGACTTTCCGCAGTGGGACCTTTTCTGCAGAAACAAGATATCTTCATTAGAAAGTCCATAACAGCTGAGCAGAGGTTGATTGCCACACTAAGATACCCTGCCACGAGAAGATCTCTGCAGGATATGAAGTTCTCCACTGGGATCTCACCACAAGCAATGGGGTCATATCATCCTCGAGACATGTGCACCAATTGTCGACAGCTTGAAAGATGAGTACATGAAGGTAGGTGCCCCATACAATCATTAAAAAAATTACACTTTCACTTTATAAAAAAAGATAACATTTTTTAACAAAGTGCAATTTTTTAGTGAGAGTATAGCACATAATAAAGTATAAATAACAATACATAACCATGTAATAAATAACAATTTTAACAATGTTAACAGCAATATAAATGCAACAAAAATTGTGACACTCGCTCTCTCGCTATAATTCCGGTATATTGGCGGCTTCCATTGACAAAGCTATAGTCATTTGTTCGAACTGAGAAAGGGCAGAGACGAGGCTCATATTGGTGGCTTGGAGTGTAGTTAGGTACAAAACGAGGATGAGGCTGCGGGTATGGAGTGGGGAGGGAATAAGTAGGGTCTGGGTTTAACTGGTGCATCAATCCTTTGTTGACCACATCGGAGACAATCAGCTCCACAGCACATGCTAGTTCAGGTGTCATCTTCTGCAGTTTAGCAGCAACGCTGAAACCAAAACCATCAATCTGATCCTCTTTTTGGTTCAGTATGGCCATAGCTTGCTGAAAAGTTTGCTTCTTTTGCAGCTCCTCTTGCTTTCTTTTCTGACTCCTTTGTTGGCTAAGGTTTGAAGCCATTGCAGTAGATGTTGCAGCAAGTGAACTCTCCATTAGGTCACTGGAGGGAATAGTCTACAAGAAAAAGAAATAGAACATATAAATAGAACATATTATTATGCATATTAACTCTTCCTATGTTCTCATTTCAGTTTCCTGATTCACCTAAGCAATGGCTGGCCATTGGTTCAGACTTTCAAAAGTTTTAGAACTTCCCTAATTGTGGAGGAGCAATTGATGGGAAGCAAATAAGGATCACCCACCTGCAGACAGTAGATCATTCTATTATAACTACAAGGGGTTTTTCAGCATCGTGCTCATAGCAATAGTGAATGCCCGTTATGAATTTGTTTTAGTTGACAGAAACGGGAGCATGTCTGATGGAGGGGTTCTGAAAGGTACACTATTCACAAGAAGCTGATCAACAAGCAACTGCATCTTCTTCAAAACAGCCAAACTGTACAGGGAATGAAATTTGTGTTTGTTGTGGATGAAGCATTTGCATTACATGACAGTGTATTAAAACCATACCCTCAGAAGAATTTGGACCAACAGAAAAAAATTTTCAACTAAAGGTTATTCCGTGCTAGGAGGGTGGTTAAGAATGCATTTGGTATTCTAGCAAATCGCTTCAGAATATTTCATACTGCTACCAATCTAAGCTTGGACAAAATTGATAAGGTAGTCTATGCTTGCTGCATACGCTGGAATAATTGCAGTGCATCAGTTGGTCCTCTAATGAAGCAAGATTCTGCTACAGCAGCTCCGGGCAGAAGCAGTAACCAATTCCCCAGTCTAGTGGACCTACAACTTGCAGTAGCTCAGAATGCTTCAGTGTTGGCTAAAGATAACCGAAACAAGTAATTGCAGTACTTCAACACCACTGGAGCAGTGAAATGGCAGGATAGCATGACATTTTTGAATTTAGGCCACAATGTTTGTTGGACTGCAATATAAAATCTGTACTAAGGTTTTCTTTGCTTTTGTATTAGTCCTGTCTGTGTTTTCCTAGATTTTACAATAAAAACATTTTTCAGTAACTTACCTGGTCATCTTATCTTGTGTCATGAAAATATCAGTAGCCTCATCAAGGCTCTGTGTACTTTCCCCTGCATCCTTGTTCTCTTCTTCCACGCTGCACACCGATGGAGGACCTTCATCTCTCGGTGGTGAAAGACAAGAGGTTAAAGTGCCATAGTTTAGGTACATATACATCCTCTGTGCCAGCACCTGACCGCTTTGAAGCCTACACTTTGTTCAGTTCTTTTTTGAACATGGTGCTTAAGTTTTGGATCTTGTGCTTCACATAGTTATTGTTGGCCTCAGGATTTATGCTTTTGCAGAGCTCAACCATAGCATTTTACACCTTCATCTTTAGATACCTGTTTGCATACTCCCCTGACTTCACCTTCAAAGACAGGGATCTGTAGGTCTCAATGAACTCACTCATGAAGTCTGGGTTGTTGAATGCATCATAGGCCATGATCTCTGCAAAACATATAAAAAAAAAACTCACTAGTTAACTTACATCACTACACACTGAAATACAGCACAAGGACAGGCAAAGCAGCATCACCTACCTTATAAGAATGTACGAATGTTCGTTTCGAACAAATCATACGATCGAATGTTCGGATGAACGCACGATTATGACCTTGCATGGACTGCAGATTTCCCACCACATGCATGTCCGGTCACTTCCTGTCACATGATATACTGTTATACTTGGGAGAGATGCCACAGCCAAGACACATCCTTTCCAGGAGAGCATCACCAATGACGCATGAGGAGATGGAGCTGATGGCGGCCATTCTGGAGAAGAAAGATTATGATGGCAGGAGGGCTCATTACTCTTAATCAAATATCAGGAAGGGTCACATTTTGGAGAGGATAAAGTTGGGGTTCTCCATTCCAAGGACCAGCTCAGAAAGCGGTGGTCTGACCTAAAAAACAGAGAGGGTCATGCTGAATGTACTTAGATGTTGCATCGACAAAAAATGTAAGTACTAATAATATTTTTTTTT
>NC_092861.1:81366778-81370041 GCF_032062135.1 Pyxicephalus adspersus | reverse complement strand
TATATATATATATATATATATATATATATATATATATGATGAACAAAGGTTCATTGCAGGGTGCATGCTCAGAACATTCACAATCACTGTCCAACTGTACACACAATAGATAGCAAACGATTGCGCAATCAGATCTGCCAGGGTGTCGTTTCCAGCGACTTTCCTTGCTGGTCGTTGTCGTTGGTCAGTCGTTGTGCACTTTTTTGTTAAAGATTATCATACGAATGGTCGTTAGTCCTTCGGTTCCAATGATAAATATTGCATGAGTGTGCCCAGCTTTACTGTGTATGTTTATGATGATGCAGGACAAGCACATGCACATTGTCATTACATCATTAGAATGTCCTAATCTTACTTGTCCCAAGCTCTACAGATAAGACTGTCCATAGACTTGAGAGGGTGCCCATTCATTATTGGAGAATTGTATCACACTCAGAGCAAGCTGTCTTCATTTCACTCCAAAAGCTACTCAGAATGCTAGTCGTGCTATCAGAAGTTAACTAAGAGTGGAAGAGGGAGGAGACTAAAGTGGGAATCTGGGATTTCTGGCTTTGCTTGTTCCCTATTGAGATCTTGGTGCCCTCTTAGGGACATGATAATAAATGATTCAGAGAATAAATTAATCTCAAATAAATAGGTACTGTAGGTCCAAAGGTGCTGTCTTCCATGTCAATTGTCATGTAAGTCAACTGTAAACCATAAGTTTGTAAACTATACTAGAAAGAAAAAACATTCTTATGGAACAGTCTTGATAAATATCTTAATCATAGTCATAATCCTTACTACAACAAGGAGATGGCCATGCGGGGCTGGTTAAACAATAGATAAAGTAGGCCTATGTATTTAGGGTGTGAGGACAAGCTTTTCCCTATATACATACAGTACAGTAATACAGTAATCTCTTGTACACTTACTTTTAAAGAAAATACTTGGATCAGTAAAAGAATAAACTGTTACATGTACACATACTTGTATTTTGGGTGCAAATGTTTTGCCTACAGTCTCTAGTAATGGAAAACTATCCTTGGTGTAAAGGTTTGACACTTGTAGATGGGTACAAATTTTTCAGATATTCTGTACCCAAAGGCAATATAAATATCAATGAAATATTATTCTGGCCTGGTTGGTCTGTCTCTATGAGCAGAAACTATATTCCTGCTTTCAATCTCCAGCTTATAATAATAATAAACGTTGTACCATACAAAAGTATGTAACGTCAAAAAATTTTGTGTTTAGATAGCTTGGGGTGGAATATAAGCCTCTATCAAATAATTTTTTGATGTCTGTGTCTCATTAGAGAGTTTTTTCTTTTTCACTTTTTTTGGAAGAAGCAAGAGAAAAACAGTCTTTACAAGAGGAACCTTTCTGTTAGACCACTGTCTCCATTGTAAATGTTCCTATTGGAAAATGTACCTTCACTGTTTTGATGTAAAGTGTAAAGCATTGAATACATTTCACTTCTGATTATGTGACAGTAGTATGCCAGTAAAAACCTGAAAAACTTTCTTTAGCATATCAACCATACCAAATATTCTGATATTTGCTTAATGTACAAGATGATTTTTTTTATTGTAGTGTGAAGAGAGGGTGGCATTGAAAAAATAAGAGTTTTCAAAAATAGTATGTCTGTAGTCTGAATGAGTCTCAATGTGATTACCCCATCATTTTATCCATAATCAGTGTACTCATCAGGTTCTAAAATGAATTTCAAAATAAAGATTTAGATTATTAATGAATATGGAAACTACATTCACCAGCAAAAATAATGTTGAATCACATTGACATCTGACATTATGTTGCAATATAACTAAATTTAGCTGCAAAATCTTTGTAAGCTCCATAGGAAACCACAGCAAATTGCTACACATATCAGGGATAAGTTAGAGTGACCCTGGCTAGTCTATGTCCCTCTTTAAAGCAGCAGAAGTCACAGCTTCCTCATGTGTGATGCCAGGAAGCTACTAGATTTCCTCTAGACTTAAGCAACAGAAATACAACTCATTTCTTACCTAATTTTGTGTTTTCTTTTTTTTTTTGTATACACCTATGACAGGAATATCAAACTGGTGTTTTTGGGCTATAGGCATTATTCAAAGGATTTTATGTTGATAAGTGCAAATTCTAAAGAATCAACCAATCAGGCACTATATGGAGAGTGCCCATCCATAGGGATCTTTAAAGGTGTAATATACCACAAGAGGAAATATATTGTACAGGGCAAAAATTAAATGTTATTTCAATATGAATAAAATGTTTTTAAAAACTTTACCAAATACAGTTACACAGTATACAAATTTATATATGCTGGGTTTGACATTTCAAAACCAAATTACATGTTTTCACAGGAAGGGATTAACAACCAGCCCCTATATTTCTCAACACGTTTAGAAAGGGTAGAAAGGTTAAACTACTTCTTCAGGGGAATATGAACAACAGTATATATGAACATCTATAGGGAAAAAGAAAAAAAAAACATTTTTTTCAACAATTGTCAGTTATGACAAATATATACCCAAACATTATATTTAATTTAATCTTAAAGTTACATACTGTGTATTTTGAAACGTCCAAGGAACATGGTTTGGCAGCACCCTGACTTGAGGATAAGTATATCGCAAGGAAAAGAGAGCAGGTTTCGATACTTGAATATGTCTGTGCAGAGCGAACAAGAGGAGGGAAGGAAAAAAAAGACCACAAGCGAGGAAAAGGCCCAATGTTTGGTTTAGTTGAAATTCTATATATTATCCTAAAATTGTAATGTATATTTTTTATATTCATATTAAAGAGAAGATTTTTACATGGTCTAAATGAAGATGGTGTTGCTCTGCAGGGATAGGTGAGTAATCGCGGGTTAGATCCGCTTTTAGACCTCAAGTTACTTTTAGGTGCCTGTTACATAGTGTAGTCTTACAATTGTTAATCATTTACTTGGCTGAACTACAAGTCATGCATCCTCATGTAACACATTTTTTCCATTGGTTCCATTGTAATGCAGGAATTCTGGGAAATTTAGTACCGCATCTATTGTTGCTCCAATTTTGGGTGTCATACATTTGCACTAGATTAGCTTGCCTATTGGTTAAATCCAGAGAAAGTTTCCATTCTCTTACCAACCTAATTGCAACTTGTTCAATAGTGGGTTTAGCTGGGCTTTAATTAGAATGCATTTGTTAGAAATATTTGAGAAAAGGTAAAAAATGCAAATTATTTTGAAGCTGTTTTTTTAAAAAAGAACAAATTAAAGGCTATCACCCAAAGTTTAT
>NC_092861.1:81312432-81365979 GCF_032062135.1 Pyxicephalus adspersus | reverse complement strand
TGCTGTGAGTGAGTAGAATATACTTCTTCAGTAAGTCAATCCAATAAGCTTTAACCACCCATTCTTTGTCAGAAAGGTGTGGTTAGTTAGTTAGTTAATGAACACCATACTTTGTCTAGACAAATGTAACCTTTAACCTCTAACAGGATATTCAAATTTTTACCTGTAGTGCTAGAAAGAGTCTTGTTAACAACCATGAGCTGCAGCAATAAAAAAGTTTAGAATGTTACTCCAACGCATGTAAAACATTTTGTTTTACACAGTGCATTGTGTTAATGCGACCACAGTGCATTGACTAATGCAGATGTGTTGCAGCATACCACAAGGCATGGAAAAGCACCACTGTGAATTTTGGTGTGATGCATTAGAAAAATACAATGCATGTTTTTTGTTCAATGTAGTGTATTTGAATGGGTTGTCTTAATGTCTTCCTAACAAGTTATTGTAAATGCATTAACAAGATGGAAAGTTGGTCAAATGCCTTGGATGCAATCCTTAGCTTGTGGTGGTTGACTGCTGACAAATGCACAGCAAGCCTGCTTTCCCCTAGTGAAAGGTACAGTTGGTAATGGTGCTAAATGTCTACAGCCAACCTCTGTATTACTGGTAGAATGTCTATGACTCATGGATTATTGTGTAATCACATGTTTAACCCCTTTTATCATTCTTTGCGAAGGAACATTTATGTATGTATTTTGTGGTTGAACATCTGAAATATGCACAATAGGCAGAGACACGTTACTCAGCAACTGCAAACATTGGCCCTGATTTACTAAAGCTCTCCAAGGCTGGAGAGAATACACTTTCTTCAGTAAAGCTGGGTAATCCAGAAAACCTGGAATGGATTTCTTAAAATCATTTGCTAGCAATTTTTTTTAATCCTGGATCGAATCCATTCCAGGTTTGCTGGATCCAGCTTTACTGATCAAAGTGTATTCTCAGCAGCCTTGGAGAGCTTTAATAAATCAGGGCCAATGCGTAGACTCTGTTCTGCATTCTGTTCAATAACGCAAGTAGGATAAGCAGGAAGTATCCCGCCAATCCTCCCTATCAATAAACCAATAGGTTTAGTCAGTCTTTTAGTAATCTGGCATAGCAAATTACTGATCAATGTCATGAGACACCTGTACTGACACAAATTTTCATGAGATGATCACCAACATTCAAGTAATAAATATCAAGCATTTCTACAGACCTTTAGACTGAAATGCTCCTGAAGAGTATTAGGATTTCACCTTAACCTCCTTGCAGTTAAGCCCGACCTTCGCTCGGGCAAAAAAAAATTGCAAGGATGGTTAAGCCCGAGATTTTTCACTTTGACAGCACTATGATTTTTTTGTGGGAAAACCATGTTTTGTATGTGTACATGGGGCATTGTATAAAGAATCATTTTATGACCTAGTATAAGATTATCAAGTCTCGATGTTTTAAGTTTTTTTATTATTTCATAAATGTAACATCTCATAGAGAAGTTTCTCTATGATCAAAGTTTCAAAACTTCTATAAAACATTATGTCCTTTCAATTTATAATCTTAAATGACTGTCCATTTTAGAGAATCAGGTAATATACCCCGTGGAGTACACGTATTCTATGTTGGTATTTTACTTCTTTATTTAAAGGAGCAAAGTATTTATAGTTCAAGCAATGTGTGACTGATGTCTGACAGCTAGATCACAATATATTCTTCATGCAAAGGATAGAGTTCTGATTCCTCTAAGCTTCGGTAGCCACTAAATGATATATTCTGGCTGTATGCGGTTGATGTGTCTAGTCATCTTTAAAGGTGGTCTGGCTATGACCAACTATGAGAGACTTGTTAAGCTCTGCTCTCTAAGCTCTTTAGTCTTATGTTTCTTCCTGTTCACATACATGAAAACCAGTCAGTAACAGCTAAAGATCAGTCATTTATTGAAAGGGCATCATAAAACTGCTATCATGCTGGCATGAGCTACACAAGTACATCTCAGCTAAATAGGTGCTGATGTGACTTTAGGATTCCTAAAGAGTTTATATGGCCATGCTGACCTCAACACATCCCCCTCTCTGCTCCACATCACTGCTGCTGCCTTTATTTATGGTCTTCTCTGGTTTTCCCTCATCCAAGATTATCTTTGTCATTTAACACCATTCTTGACCTAAAAGTGAGAGTGGAACTTTTGAAATCTGTCAGGTAAAAAGATAGCAACATGTAAAGTTTTGGGTACACAAATGTGGCAACAAAAATAGGTCCATATGTAATTATTTAGGTGTTTACGGTACATGGAACATACACAGCAATTTTGTAGCATGCCCACCCATTCTAAAGTTCAAAGGTAAAACACATAACCTCAAATGTTCAAATAAAAATTATGCTGCTCTTTTGTATTTTCTGGGAAATCTGTTTTATTTGCTACATCAAAAAATGATATGCACAAACTACATGAGACCTTACCATTATAAAATATTTATGTACATAATACAAACCTATTTTCAGATCTGAAATAGGGAGCCATGAACATTTTCGCTTAGGTAATACCATAATTTAATATTATCTGGGATGTAGGGCATTGATACAAATTATTTTCAAAGCTCAGACACATTATTTAATAGTAGTGCAATCAGGCAAGTTTCACACTTAGTTAACATATCACACTTAACACTTTACATACGCAGCTACTACTGAACTAGATAAAGTTGTCATCACATCAACTACCAGCTTGGTGTTCTTGTGTGCTTTCTAATACTTAGCTATCAAAGCAGGAAATAAACATTCAGTATATCTGTATTGCTAGATAACAGAAGGTAGTTAGCATTTAAAGTCTAGAGATGTACAGTATGTAAGTTATATTAGTTTTTAATTACGTTTATACTATGTGTGTTTTGATTACAATTACCTTTGCTAACACGTGCTTGAAGAGTACCAGTGTGTTCTCAAGAGTACAATAAAAGACTTTAAATATGAAAACAGTCATAAACAGATAGAAAACCTGTAAAATTGGTTTAAATTGAACCTTAGATACCTATTGTTTTCATTATTGTAGAAGTCTGTATGTGCATGACCTAGGAGTTATTTTTTTTTAGTGTGGTCATGGATCATTTACACCACAGTATCAACTGTCGAAGATATGATAGTTGTATTCAAAGTTTGGACACATTTTCAAATAACACAGAGTCATAATGCCACAGAGTCAAACAAGGTATGATTTTCTTGTTTCGTCTTGTCACAATGAATGCCATATGCTCCATTGCTCCATGCTCCAAACAAAATGAAATAACTTTAAGGAGACCTTCCAGGGCACAAAAATGGTCTGCTTTCCTGACAGCCTCCTGCTTTCCTTACTAAAATGGTTTAAAAAGAATAATTAACCAAAATAATGCTAAATATGCTCCTTTTTCATGCAGGTTGCCAGCAATGCTTATTGTTGCCATTCATCCCTTTCCACCAAAACTTGGAGCTCAAAACACTGCAATAATGCACTTCTCGTGATGGGCGAAGTGAATTGTTTACACATTAAGCAGATGCCCAATAAACCTGCTTTATCTTGAATAAATAATAGACATTTTTCACTGTGATCATTCATTAATCAGATAATTGTTCTAGAGGTATCTACAGAGATGGATGCATGTCCATAGGCATATGATTGTTTTTGTCAGATTCTGCCATTTATTGCTGCTACCTGCTACTGTGAGACTTATACCGTAGAGAACAATTTGTTCTTCTAGTTAGTAATTAGTTGCTACTATTCTTCTTTTGAGCAATAAACAAGTTGCCTCTGTAGCTTTGGCCCACAGCACTACTGTAAACTACAACATTGTACAGCAGTACAGCCTTTTATGCCAAATTATTAAATATGTTTTTATAGGTGTAGACATGTAGAAAACAAGGGGCATATATATATAAAGTATTGAATGTGACATTTACAAAATGCATGTGAATCAATCACTGTAATTAAATATTTGTAAAGGAGTTTCTTTATCCCCCATCCAGATCTCAGCATTCTACCAAAGGACTTTCTCCTCTTAGAGGAGCTGGCAATCTGAAGTCCCTACCATAGTTATATACCTTGGTTGGTTTAGAGATTAGCACTCTGCATTATTGGGGTCCCAGGTTTGAATCGCTACACTATCTGATAGGAGTTTGTATGTTCTGGTGTTTGTGTGGGTTTTTTCCTACATCCCAAAAACATGCAGTTAGATTTTTTGGCTTCCCCCCCAAATTGACCATAGATGTGTTAAAGACATTTGACTATGGTAGGAACATCAGATTGTGAGCTCTTCCAGGGACAGCTAGTGGCATGACTAAGGACTGTAAATCACTGCTCAATATGTATAGATTAATAAATGCACTGCTTGATGGGTGCATAACCAGGTAACCGATCATTATATCCCAGATTTAGAACATTTACCTGACATAACCACATCAATTGGCCAGGTCCAGCATCATAAACCTGTCCATTCTCTCTGACAGGCTAATGTAAATCAGCAGATAGCATTCCCTATATTAACAAGCTGTATGGAAAGTAGTACCCCCATTAGGGATTACTCCCTGCTGATTGGACCAGTTGGACTAGAAGCGGGCAGAGTTTGTGATGCTTGATCAGACATGTTTTTTTATCAGTTTTAAATTATCAGTTATAAGTTTTCGAACCATGCAACACCACACAAGTGTTTTCCAAACCAAAATTAAAAAGTTTACTGAACTAATCAATAATATTTAGATATTTCTAATCAGGTTTTATGTTTTCCTTGCTTATGTTTTCCAAAATGTATCTGGAATTGCACATCCTTTTTATTTCAGGATATCCACAAATTAATACAATTAAGTTATTTTAGCTTTTCATTTAGTTGCTTGCTGTCATGTGGTGTACATAATTTGTCTTTGTAATCATTTTTCTTGTAATAGCAAATGTAGTTATAGATTTCTTTGCACATATTTTTATATAACATATTATTTTTCTTTCTTCTTACTAATCTGGAAAAAGCTATTTTGCAGGCAGTTGGACTAAACCATTGTAATTATTATAATTGCAGCCTTTTGAGTCCCTTGATGTTCTGAGATGTTATACGTGACTTCTCATTGCTGGATCCCTAATGGGTTTAGGTGTGTTCATCAACCTCACATGTACTTTGTACTTGTTCTCTTTTATGGCCCGGCTTCCATGTTTCATCATATTATTAAACTAGCTAGCATAAAAACAAGGCAAGTCATATTATCCAGACATAAGTAGGTTTATTGATCAGCTCATCACAATCATTGTATATTGCAGATAAACAGCAACCAACATAGTGATGTTTTCTATTCCTATTACATCCTTTATGGTCATGCAAAATGCCAGCATATGCTTTATGATAATGTTATGTCATTAGTCTGAGTTGTGTCATTAGTCACTCCTTTTGCAAAAATCCCCCTTCCCCCATAATTCCCAGTGTGGTCTGAACACATAAGACATTTCAGATTCAGATGCAGCTGTTCATTCAGCCTTCTTGGCTGACAATATCCTGCTCTTTAAGGCTTCCAGCTAAGCAGGCATCATCATCACTATATTACAGTGCACTGCAGCACTTCAGGGGGCCTCAGCAGATCAGAAAAGAAATGTCACTAGGATTTCTTTCTGTGCAAAATGCACATTTTAGCAATTTTTTTAGATTTGTTATTTACAGTAGATATTTTTTTTTACTTTTGTGATCAATAATTTTGTTAAATAAAATATACCTAAGCTAAGAAATCAGATGACATTTTAGTAGATGTTATAAAATGTATATTATACATACCACTTTTATTTTACAAAAAAACTCCAATTCATAGCTTTGTAGCCAACACTTAGAGTTCTCTTCATCATCTTTCATCATCCAAAGCAGCCTTTCTCAACCTTTTTACCCCTAAAGAACCAATAAAAATATTTTTGGGAAGCCCTGCTAAGACCAACCAATTGAGGGTCATCATAAAAAAATCATCCTTTTCAGTGGTAGCTAGAATATTACCTTTATAGACAACTACAATTACAGTGATGCATCTGATTTTACCCCATAATTATATAACCATATTTTGAGGAACACCTAGCTATCTCTAGAGAAGTGTTCCTCAACTAGGGTTCCTCCAGCGGTTGATAGGGGCTCCTTAAGCAATGAGTAATTTATACCTCTCAGGTCATTTTAAGTGACTCCAATGATCTTTTTTGCTATTCGTAAGGTAGGCATTCAATGGAAATTCCTCCTCGCCACTCTCCTACCTGTTGGTGTTCCCCAGGAGTCAGTCCTTGGACCGGTTCTCTTCTCTCTGTACACCTCCTCTTGGTAGTCTCATATCCTCCTTTGGCTTACAGTACCAACTGTATGCTGATGACACTCAAATTTATCGGTCTACCCCTGACTTGTCCCCTTCAGTCCTGGATAAGGTCTCATACTGCCTGTCAGCCACCTCATCATGGATGTCTGACCGATTTTTAAAACTCAACCTTGATTAAACAGAATTTATCATCACCCCCCCCTCAAATTCCAAATCTCCCCCTGACATATATCTAACTGGTAACAACACTGTTATTTGTCCCTCCTCCCAGGCACGTCTTGGTGTCATCTTTGACTCGGCCCTCTCATTTACCCCTCATATTCAGAACATGTCCAGATCTTGTCACTTTCACCTATGAAACATCTCCAAAATCCGCCCCTACCTGTCCCCTGAGACCACCAAACTCCTTGTACATGCTCTTATATCTCTCGTCTGGACTACTGTAACTTCCTCCTCTCTGGTATTCCACTAACCCGACTCTCCCCTCTACAATATATTATGAATGCTGCAGCCAGACTCATCCATCCTTCCCTCCGCTCCTCTTCCGCTGCATCTCTTTGTAGTTCTCTCCATTGGCTTCCATTTCACCTTAGAATCAAATTCAAGCTCCTGTGCTTTCCCTTCAAATTCCTCCACAGTTCTTGTCCCACTTACATTTCTGGCCTGGTAAAAAAATACTCCCCTAGCCGCTCTATTCACTCCTCCAATGACCTACTACTCACTTCCTCACTCACTTCCCCCACCTACTAGATTGTAAGCTCTTCAGGGCAGGGTCCTCTCCTCCTGTATCACTGTCTGTATTAGTCTGTCATTTGCAACCCTTATTTAATGTACAGCGCTGCGTAATATGCTGGCGCTATATAAATCCTGATTATTATTATTATTAATATTAATAATAATAATAATAATAATATTATTATTAATAATTGGCAATTTTTTCAATGGCCAGCAATGTAATTTTTCCCCCTGATGACCATCCTAATATAATCTGAGCTATATATACAGTAATTATAACAGGGGTTTGCCTCATGTTAAAATGGTCAAGAATGGCTTCTCTAGAGGAACCCTGGTTAGGGATGGGACATTGTGGGACAGTGGGTGAATATCCACCCAACAGTGTTACAGACAGAAATTAAAATCAGACAGATGGTTTATCTCTTATCCCAATAAAACAAATAGGCTATGTTTAGGCTTTAAAGGACAACAATACATTGATATAATTGCTGGTAATATATTTTACCACCCCACTGAATGCTGCGGTCAAATATTATTATTAAATACTTACCTTGTCTATTAAAATTAACACTGTAGAATTTATTAAGGAAAAATAATAGGTTCACTTATTAGCGTGTCTTACTTGCTGATGCTTTCTTTCCTGCACAGCCCTGGCCCATCTATCAGACCTAAATAAGTATTTGGGTTTTTTTTTCCTTTTGTTCTGAACCCCATGTAAGCGCTAACCAGCCCAACTTGGAGCTCACATTGTGTCATGTAGAGAAGGCACGTATTAACAGCAAGGGGAATTGGTTATTACGTGAACTTGTTGTTTGCCCTTCATGTACAAAACAACAGGTCTAATTTAATTTATAGCTACCAGTCTGCTAAGAGTGATTAGTAATAGCAAAGTCTGTATTATTGCTAATCCTGTAATTTCAGCAATTATTCTACTGGGATACTAACAATACTGCTGATATACAAATAACTGCTGGAAAGACGAAAATCCCTAATCTGTATACAAAATATAAAAATTAAAATACAAAATAGCATTTATGTAAAAGAACTCAATAAATCTCAATAACTCTAGTTAGTGCACCTGTACAAAATCAATCATTTTAGTTTGGCTCATAAAGGAATGAGATACTACATTCCTACAAAACAAAAGCAGTAATAAAATCTAATAATATTGAGATATGTCATTTGTAATTTCTGGCACACACCATATCTGTATCTGTAAACATAGTAGTATACTGTTTATGTTTTCAGGCTTCTGCATATGAAATAGCATTGTTCATCTATTTGTTGTATGTAGAGCATAACCTTTGGCAGCGCAAGGACTCATTCGGATTTTGGAATTGCAGTGCAATGTTAAAGGATAATGTAATTGTTAGTGCAACTCATTTTCTTGCAAATTAACTACTAAGGATTTTCATTTTGAATAGGTAAGATAATGTGCTGGACTGCAATCTTATGACAAGGGAGGATAAAGGATTACAATTAGTTGCTTGTCATATTCCTGGATCCATTTCAGGGATTTCAGACCTTGTAGTTTGAAACATGCTGAAAAAGTACATTCAGTGATTCTGCGATTACATTACAAAGAGATGCACCTGTTTAAAAACAATGTTTTGATGTAATGTGGTTTTTAGATGTCATCATGCTTGTCACAGGACATACCTTGGAGTATTACTGTGTATTACCAGGAAATATGTATCAGTCAGCTGGAGCTGTGATATATATCCTCGTCTTCCCTTGTGGAACGTGTTGAATCTTTGCAGTTGATTGTCTGTCCCTAGCACAAGCAATTTGTCCTATGTATTTATACTCTTCATGTACAAGAGCCCTATTTATGAACTGTATTGAGCTATGTTGACAAAGTTTGTAAAATCAAACTCTTTTAGCAGTCAGAGTTTTAAAGTAAAACCTAACATGCACTAAAATTTGTAGCTTTGCCTCCAAACATTGCCTGTGTTTGTTTTCAAATCATTTCCTATGTTCTTGTGATACCCACTTGGATGTCAGGCCTAGACTGTACATGGGGCATCACCTTCAATGTAGTTTGAGAAGCAGAGGGTCCTCTCATGTAAATGTTCATTGGCAGAGCCTCTTCTGCCCACTGAAGTGTTGACCTTTGACAGTTGAACAACAGGGATGGGGAATAGCACAGGGATGGGCAAGGCATATTCTTGACTCAAGGTCAAAGTCCCCCTAGACCTATATTATTCCAGAAAGATACAGGGATCAAATGGAAAACTCAAGCACCCAAGTGACCAAAAAAGATCTACTGTTAAGCACTTTTGAACTGTAGATTTTAGAAATGTTTTAAGACAGGTCTGGTTTAATTTTTTGGTAAAGTAATCACACAACTGATAATGTCACCATTAGTGTATATAATACCTAGAAATTAGATACCCCAGTCTACCCCCTAAAATCATAGAAATTGCACTTACATTGATGCAAGATCTATGGCCCATTTATAATCAATTTGTCTACCAGCAATCTTACTGTTTGTATGCTTTTGATCAATTATTATTAATAACTATTATTTATATAGGGCTGACATATTACGCAGAGCTTTACAACGTCCATTTGCATATCACTTAAATATCAGATCAATGCATTTCCGTTGAAGCAGTAGGCCCAGCAGAAGCCTATGGGGAATTATTGACCACAATATTCCACTAAATAGGTTTGGAAAGCTATTTAGGGAAAGCTAAGTTTCCAACCAGACTATATCTTGTGAATGACATTACATTTATCTCCATAATGATGCCTGGTAATGATTCCTGGAGTTCTACATTAAATGTTGTCTGCTTCCTAATGAATTTAGGTATTAGGGCATATCCCAAAATCTCAATACAATACAAGTCATACTAATGTGTATTGCAATTTACAAACTGCCCTAGAAACAGTTAAATAATTCATAATAACTAAATATTTGGCATAATTCCTTCGATGCCATCAAAATCTAGTTAATGACATTGTTGGATAAGAATTAATAATAAATACCGGACAAAACAATTATGAATACTAAATAATGAAAAACTATTAAACTATTCCTTTTGGAGTTAGGTTGTTTAAGCATTAACACTTGAAACCTTTAGAGCCCTTGGTCTGAATTCCAAACTTGTCATCACTTTGCTGATAATCTCCCCCATCTGTGAACAAGCTTCTAGTTTAGGTTTGATAGCACTGGGCACTGCAATGGAGCCTCACTGGCTAATACCGATGTGATTACCAATTCCTGTGTAAATCCTTCAACCGACTGGATTACTGGAAACTAAAATAAAAACAGATTTGAGTATTATTATCACTATTAAAAAAATGTATACAATAATAGCCAAACATTGAGATTGCTTGCTCTTCGTATAAATGTATAATATTTATGTATATTAGGTATCTAAAATTATAATTACATCATATTTTAGGAGTTTCAATATGCTTTCACAAAGCAGCAGCAGAGATGGGTAAGAGTTGGTGTCTGTATTGTACATACTTTAACCTATAACATGCATTTATCAGATATGAAGATGAATGGCACTATATTATTTTCAGTAAGCAGTCATTTTTGGCATCAGCCATATCCATAATTCTTTTGACAATTAATAGACACATAAGGTTTGGAGCGTATATGCTGAGAATGTTACTTGTCTGCATTACATCTTGACCTAGTTCCTGTCCCTGGGGTCTTTTGGAATGTCTTTAATCCCTCTAATGCTCAAACTAGGGGGATGTCTGTTGCATGCCAAAATTAAAAGTCTTCAGACATCAAGTTTGACACCTCTCCTTGTTATGTCTGTAGGTTTACACATGGACAGCTGCTTTTGGTCACAGCGTAGAATATACTTCACAACATCATGGGTAGAAGGATTCCACTTTGCTTTAAATTGCAGCAAATACTGATTGTCTGCACATTTATATTCATCACATTTCATGGTTTGTCCTCTGGGATATAAATTATTCCATCCAGTGAAAACAGTTTAGAGGAAAAAATATCCCTGTTGGTGTCTCTACAGTAGTAAACATAGTACTCCACCAGACATAATATCTTTCAATATTATTGCAATTTTATAGGAACTTCTGTAAAAAAGTAAATAGGTAGTCAATGATTGGGCTGCCTGACCCAATTCTGATTTGAATAAGCTAGTCTTTCACTCATACACAGTGGCCAAACTGGACTAAATCAGCATAGAAAAGCAATTTTGTTGGCTTACCCATATATTATTCGTAAATTGCAAACCCAGCCTGAATGGTATCGTCACCCTATGACCATCCTTAATGATCTGATCTCTAATAAACTCCTAAGGAAAGTGTCCTCTTATACTGTAACACATCTCTGTACTGTTTCACTTGTATCCTTATTTTTTATACTAATCTCTTTTTTGAGGCACAGACCTTGAGCATGTTCTGAATTGACACTGTCATTTTATTCTTCCTGCTCATTAAGAGTCAGTGACTTCAAAAGTATCAAAGCCATGGACATCCAGACAACTAGTATTTTCTTATTCTGTACAAGTGCTATAGTTGATCATTTATTATCATCAGAAAAAGGGCCATATAATGTCCTATAGTGATCTCCCATTCCAGATCACTAAACAACTAACTGTTAGTGACAGATAGGCTCAGTTCAGCCTAGCAGTGGGGTTTTCGTGCAGTTACTGCTTCCTCATGCCAGTGAACTTCTGCCTCGGGGGGCGCAATAGAGAATGAATGGGAGCTGCAGTGAGCAGTACAGTACCATTCACTGCTGTCTGCTGTTAAAATTGCAAATGCTGGTTCTTTAAAAAACGATTGACAGACGAGTGCCAACCGTATAGAGTTGCCCATAGAACACAACAGGCTGCGTGGCCGGTCTATACAGAGTTTTGTTGTGTCTACTGCCAAACAAAACAATTGCTAACAATCATTTTGAGAAAAAAATATTGAGCATATGGGTCTTTAAAATGAAATTAGCAATGGGATCCTGTGTATTTTCCTCAGTATAGGTTTTCAGTTCCACACAGCAATATAGTTGATTTTGGTACATATAAAAAAATAATATTTTCACAATAACTATAAAAGGAGATGAAAAATTTACCGATCTTCTAAATAAGCACCAATAAGCCCACTGTAGCCAGATTTCAGACTGTAAAAGGATAATTTCCTTTTCTACGGATTGTCTTTTTTGTTAAATCTTCCCTGTATACAGGGATTCCCCATAAGGGATACTTTTGCCCATCCCTGCACATTATCAGTAACATCTGGGTACTCGTCATCATGTGAGGTTACTGAGATTACTAACACATGTCATTCCCAGTTGTATAACAAAGGGTGGAGTGCATTCTAGGCTGATCATTTACGCTCTTCTGAAAGCTGAGATCAGTGAACTGATTTTTATCTGTTTTCAATTGTTTTAAATAGTAAAAACATAAGATCTTCAGGGGTAACCAAGAATGCAGTATTGCTACATTAAGTTTCAAGTTAACATTTGATTATTAGTCAATGAAAATATGCATAGTGATGGTAAATACATAACAGTGTCATAAATACTGCAGCATACAAAAATAAAATCATCTTGGTAATGCTACCTTATACTACATGGTTTTTTCAATCAGGCATGATTGTCAGATTGATTCTTTTAAATTGTTTTTACTTTTCAAATTTCGATCAAGTGGATGGTACATATAATACTTCTGATTAATTGCAAAGGATTGATTTATATGTTGATCATAATACTAATTGAAAATACCATCAATTGAAAATCATAGTATATGCCTAGCTTAAGTGTTTTCACATTCCATCTTTCCTGTCTCCTTTACCATTCAAAGTAAAATTTATTTGACTTCAATAGTGCTCATTAAGACTTGTTTTAGACGTATCACAGATTATGTGCCTTCTTGGAAAATATCTCTTGTATTTGTAGTATATGCATTTCGATTGTTTTATTTCTTGCTCAGTACAAAACATGGGTTGTGCACACATTTACATGAAAAAACACCAGATACTTCCTGCGGTGCCACCTAACAAATTTAATGTCATTGCATGAACAATATTAGGATTCTGTCCATAGAATTTACAAATTTATAAGTCACTAGAGGCAGGGTAGAAACACAGACTTCATACATAGGAAGTGAAGCAAAGGAATTGATTTCCAGCACACACAGGAAGTTTAGTGATATCACTGTTTTCCTGCAACGCAATACACAACGCTTACTTCCCAGAATCCATGCCACCAGTGAGATCTGCAATTCAATATCACATACTGTATACAGCTTGCTCAATAGATTTCATGCTTCTAGGGAGATCTGTATTCCAGCCCAGCAAATATACCCCATTTATCTGGTTTACTAGTGAGATTTTCACTAAAGTACACAGACCTGCACCCCCAGTTAATCATGTCATCAATGTAACCTGCACCCCAGAACCCACACAGCTTATTTCAGAGAATCCTGGCCACCAGGGAGATCTGTACTCCAACACTCATTATTCAGTATCCACTAGAGAGATCTTGCATTCCAGCACTCATGCAACTCATTTCCCAAAATCCTTGCCATCAGAGAGATCTGAACTTCGGCACACACACAGCTCATTTCCTAGAATCCTTCCCACCTGGGGGATCTGAACTCTGGTACATACATCTACAGTATTCATATTATTGGCTAAAATATTCAAGCACACACACAGCTTCCTCTTCAGAATACAAGCCACCAGTGAGAGCTACATTTCATCACACACATTTTACACCCCATTATCTATGTCACCAGTGAGAATTTTAATAACGATTCCTTTTTCTAAATCAATCATTATTCATTCAGTAAAAGATATATTTTATTAGATCCACACAGGCTTCCAATATCATTTTGTTTTAATAAATAGGCAGGTGTAAATTTTATCGCTCCTCTAGGGTTTATTAAAATGTTTGTCTAGCTTGTTGTTGCTGTGTCTAGGCTCAAGGGTGCCAAATAAAAAAAAAAAAATAGGAGAAATATAAATGTTTATTAAAATATTGTAAACCATGACCAGCTCAGTAATCTACTTGGATAAAACTTTCCAGAGTATACAGTCATTGTTTCATATTTTCTCATTCCTTGTCTGTTACTATAAATAACTTAGTTCATATCTTTTTCAGATTTATGTACTATTCTGTTTGTGCTACCATGTGTAGACATTGTAATTGAATTGGATTTATATGTTGGACAATGTGACCGACATGGACTTACTTTTGCAGATATTATTAAACTGACTTCCTTACTCCTTCCTTATTTTTCTCCTGGTAGGGAGCAGATATATGGTCACCCTCACCATTGAAAGAGATTTATGTGACTATGAATCCCCCAACAAATTCTCACATTCTTTTTGGTGCGCTGGATGTGGGTTAGATGGTTAACGTTGTCCCTGGACGTTACTTAAAAAGGGTAATTTGTAAGGAGCAGAGGCTTTGACAGAAAGACCCCCCCAACTGCTGAAAGGCACATGACCTGGTTTGAGTAAGGGGCACACAGTTGCTGCCCTCTCTTTCCTGGCCACCAAGACAGCATGTCTAGAAAAGGTTGTGGTTGGAATTTAGGGGGTATACCACACTGTTTGCTAATAACACCAAATACACCACTTGCAGCTTTAAGGCATCCCACAAGCACGTTAATGACTTACATACCACATAACTCAAAATTGTAAGTATTTCTGATGACATTGTATAGTATTATTGACAGTATTGATCAGTGCAGAGACTCTGGTGGGGCTAACCAGAGAAGGACCATAATCACAATTTAGGCTTGATGACTCTCATGAATCAAAGATCTGTGCACCATAAATAATTCTCTAGAACAATGAATACTTCCAGATGAACCTATATAATGTGCTATCTAGCTGTATCCTGTATTTTAAAAAACATACTTGACAATGTATGATAGTCATAATTAACTGAATGGGTAAGGTTACAAAACATACCTTTGCATCGTTCCTGCATAAAGGTAAATTTAATGCTGGATTACTGCACCAATCTAGAACAAATAATTACACATGCTTTTTGTATTTAGATGATATGTTCACCTCCTGGAGTTAAGTTTTAAAAATAATGGTGTTTTTATTCAGTCTTGTTTTTTTTTATAATTGATACTTACATTAATAAAAAAGTTTAAAAATAAATTAAAAATTGTTCTACATGTATTTAGGAACTATAGCAGTATTTTTCAACCACGGTTCCTCTAGAGGTTGCCAGGGGTTCCTTGAGCAATGAGCAGATATTACTGATGTCCATGATCTATTCTGGAATCTGTAAGGGTGGCGTTCCTGCTATTGACCATCCGCCTACTGTTTCATGAAATGGGCATATCATAAATATTGATAGGGGTTCCCTGAGACCTGAAAATTATTTCAAAGGTTCCCTTATGTTAAAACAGCTGAGGAAGGATGAAATAGAGTAAGAAACACTTGAAAGATCTCCTGCTTGATGTCCAAGTTGAATTGCATTAGAGCCATGGGTTAGTGCCACAGAAGGGTACAGCCCCAATCTATTACCTCTTGCTTCTTTATCAGAAAAGGCTGTCAGATTAAATTTAATTTGTACTTACTAAATGAGGTGGTTCAATGATTTCAGTAGATTGGGTCATATTTGATGTTTACTTTTGTCTAAAAGCGGAAACACCACTTGACCTGACAATGAAGATCACTGTCCAAACAATAAAATATCCCAAAGCATCTTTGTTAATCAATTCATCTGTTATGAACTATAGAAGCCACAATTTTAATGCCCAATTAGGATCCAGAGCATGCATGCAATAAACAATAAAACTGTTGGCCTGTATGCATTGTGTTACAGAGATATTTATTATTTAATGTCGTCTTTAACTTTCTCAGGTTGCCAAAATGCCAGGTTGTGAATTTCCTGCTGTCTACAGGCAGCCGAGCAGCCTAATATTCAGTCAAAGGAAGTGTTTAGAAGGATGATATGTCAGTTTTAGTTCTACAGCAGCTGCACACTGAAAGGCTCTATCATGGCTGCATTGGTTGCTAGGATACATTGACTGGCATGGTTTCTTCCTGACATGTGCATCGGTCAAAATACACCTGGCATTTGCAATTTAGGGAGATTTCCATTAAGCTTAATTTGCATGATAAATATAAGACTGACAAAACTGCTGTTTATTGCTATAAAATGACATTTTGTGTTAACAGTTAATTTAAAAAATGTCATTATTGCTTTTATCCCAATAAACTATTTTTTTCCGAGTTGTTTAGACTTAGACATTCATACCTCAAACACCTGCACTATATGGAAATAGATTTGCATTATTTTTTTTTTCATCTCTCATTTGCAATGATAGTTTGCATATCACAATGTGCCAAGTAGTTACACAATTGTGTCATTCTAAGGCTTTTAGTTTTTTTTTTTTTTTTTTGTAAATATATACACAACAAGATATACAAGAAGTAATATGTTATTTTAAATGTACGTAATAAAGGTGAAGTTTAATCTGCTTATGTTTTGAGTTCTCTGGTCCCTATTAACTTGCTAATGAAATTTTTATTACATAACCTATTATAGACCCAGTGATCACATCATTGAGACTCTGCTTCTCTTGCAATGCAGGCAGATCATGGATGATGAGAAACGTTGGCATGCTAAATAAATCACTGCACCCTGGCTCACTACTTCACTCTACCCTCAGCCGTAATGCAAGCAGTCACCTCCCGCACTCCTCTACACATACCTGTCTGCCATCATACCTGTCACAGTCCTCTCCTGCACATACCACCCTCTGCCAGGCTTCCTAAACTCTTCCTGCACACATGCTGCCTGCCATCACACCCTATACATTTGGTGGTTACTAATATTTTAAGACTTCTCCGAAATTGTATTCAGCGATGAAAATTGTGCAATCTCTGTCATTTTACTACCATGTGCTTCACCGGAGGAAAGGCTCGGCACTTCTATTTTGTCATACGTGATAACACTGGTGCATGGTGAATATCCAAGTGCTGTCACATAGTGGAAGCAGAGACAGTCCTCATCCCTGAGCATGTTTCAACAGGTGTAACATGGAATTGACCTAGAGTTTCCTCTCCTCACTACACAACTTTGTGGTTAAACAGAGCAGGAGAAAGAGGTGACGGAAAGGTGAATATGTTTACCTTGGGAAGGTTAACGTTAAATCAAACCCATTGTTTTGCCTTGCTTTAGAGTTAAGTGAACACAGATTCCAGATACAGAAAAGCATGCAACGAGCGTGTATGGTTGTGACAGCCTTCCATCTGAGACTACTCTCCAATGAAGGCCCTTTTTTTAAATCATTAAAACTTAGTAGGCAACCACAGGGCAAATATTGCAGTAAACATTTTGTACCACTAACTGTATATTTATACATTCATTTACTAAGTATTCTTTTTGATAGTCCATTTCATGCTGGACTCTCGATCATAAAATGATGTGTTTGGGTTTAGGTCACTTATCCTTTGATTATTCACATTGCTTCCCCCAATAAAACGGAAGGGCTTCACAGTACATAGCAATTAGGCAACCAAAGCTGTGTTCTCAATTTGCTTTCAGAATTACTTTCCGAGACAGGTCCTAACACAATTTGTCAGATGTACAATACCAAGCTGCTTATTGTATTTAAAGGGAGGTTTGAATTCCTAATACTATTCATGCAGGTTTGTATAGAAAAATCTGGCTGTAACCCAAGTAGGGACAAGTCTTTATTGATTCCACCTGCCGCAGAGTTCAAACATTCCAGAGGCAGAGTTTTTGCCAATTTCACTGACACACTTGAAGCTTAGCTTTTGTTGCTCTAAGGATCAGTTTCTGCTATCATAAACTTCAGCTGCCATTGGAAAAGCCAATCCTCTAAGTGCTTACAGTAACCTGGAGTTGCCCATTCCTCCTAAAATTGACTATGTCTAGTGAAGCAGTCTTAATAAAAACTTGAACTGAAAGATGGACATCGAGTCATCGATGATCTCCCTCTGAAAATACTTGTTGCCTGGTGTGTTTTGGCTTTAGTACTTTTTAAACACAAAAGAACTGGGTAGGGGGAGAGGACATTTGCCTCCTTAGCCATACTTGTGATATATATATATATAGAGATATATAATCTTGTTGATCTCAATAGGTGAAAGAATGGTGGGTTGAGCCAATTTAGGTATCCAGCTGTATTTTGTTACAAAAAAGAGGAAGAACATTTTGTTGGCTGTCTAAATACATGGTATGCAATGTCTCTATCCAAAATGTTGACCTTTTTGAGTTATCATTGACATTTTTACATGTAGGGGGTATTGTATTGCTAATATCACAACCATGGTTTAGTGTATGCTTATGATACTTATAGGTATGTTCATTTTTCCTAACATCCACAGCTTCCTCCATTGGGTACTGATATTTCACAATATTTCTAAAATTTGGTTTGGGTACAGCAGGTGTTAACAGGTTCAAAAAGATTTATGATGCCTAAGAGTTCCCGAACTTGCATTTATTCAGGACAAAATATCAACTGCCTATGATGTTTTTGTTGCTGAAATGGTACTGATTCATGTAATACGGTAACTGTTAGCCAGATGTACAAGACATTCCTTAGCTGTTTCTTGGTTTGGACATCTGGATGCCACTCATAATATTTTGTCATATTGTTTTGAGATTCTACTGCTTGACCTAAGGAAAACTACAAATGACTACAAATCATTACTAAGATTATGCACAAAAAACATCATAAAAATTTAAAGTACAGTTTAGAGGAAGTGGTTATGTGTGTTCAAAGCTATGCAATGTAAAAACACAAGATTGGAAGATTGAATGGAAACTGTCACAATTAATAAAAATAATACTTTTGTTCATAATTTTCCTAAAAGGATATATTCCATAAGTGTCACATACCTTTAGTAGTGAGTTGCATATAATTCAAGGAGTTGCAACTCTGATACCATACAACGTCAAACTAAAACTTTATAAGTCTCCACCTCCATTATATTTAAGATAATTTGGCCATAATCTTTCCTTTCTTCTGCTTTTTAAAGTTGTTACCTTTTCTGTCTTTATTCTTTGTGGCATTATTGCTTATTTCTTTCTTTCAATGCTAGTAGCAAAGACAGGATTTACAGTTCAACATAAAAAAACAGTGCCTTAACACTTTTTGTGGAGTTAGTAGCTTGGTCTATCTACCAATTCTATCTTATGTGTGCCAAATAAAGATTTAATAGACTAAAAATGAATTTAATTCATTCATAAGGAAGGAAAGGACAGTTCTCCCCCAGTGTTTGTGACATCTCAGTGTGAATGTCTTTTGCTGACTTTCCCTGAAGAAACAAAAACTTCATGACGGCCCATAACTCCAACAACATGAAACTTGCTTGTGCCTCTGCCATCACAGCTTCTCACTAAAAGAAAAAACAGTTTGAAGAATCGCAAAGGCCTGATATTTGCACAGTTACATACAAGATATTAGGCTGTCATATGCCCCCACACTCATTTTTCTATTTCATCTGGAAGGGGGCAAAGCCAGAAACTTCTCAGCACCCCCTCGCATATCTGTAATCCCCATAGTTAGACCTTGTTATTATACATATAATAAAACTTAGTCAAATATCCCATCATACTCTATTTAACTGCATATAAGACGTATACCTGGCAGCCATATTGTTATATGCGATGGTTATAATTGATATTTAGTTATTAATCAATTGCCGTAAGTTGACAGCTTGTGATGTACTTTCAAGTAAATCATTTACAGTATTTTGTTTTGTAGCATCAGACCAAGTCAAAGTTGAAAAAAACATCACTATGAGAGTAAAATCTCTATACAGATAACTATACACATGCTAACCTATAGTGCCTTTCTTGTCTTTCGTCATAGCAGTTGTTTATCAAAGAAACAATATTACCTCTAAACCACTCAAAGAGATACTTTTTAACTCCCACGCCCTCTCTTTTCCTTTTCTCTCCCCTCTGACATAAGTAAAGGATTTGTCTGGTTCTTCCTTTGTAGAATCATTGTCATCAGTAGCTTCAGTCTTCCTTCCTCTCCAATCAATTTATTCCTTCCGAGAAAAAATAACTTTTTTTACTCTTTTATGTGTGGGCTTCAATATTGAACTATGTAAACACGCTGAAATAAAAACTTGACAAAGTGGTGTATTTATATATATATATATATTTATTTAAATTTCCTTACATTAAGTTATTTCAATAGACCTGGGAATTTAATTAAATACTAAACTACAGGAGGACATCAAAGACACAAATGAATGTCACTTTTATTAATTAGTCTATCATTAAATGTGTTTTTTATTGTAAATGGTATAAGCATGTAAAGTTACCCTGGTATCACTCCCTTGGAGTATTTGTACATTGACGCTAAGAAAGGATAAAGGATCATATGGAGTCAATCCATGGCAATGCTCATGTGCTAGAAGGAAACATGTTGGGAGGATGGGAAAGCAAATGAGTTTGATGTTCCTCATTATACTGTCTTTTAGCAAGTGACAACTTTTACATAAAATTTGAATCTGTGTACTAGTCTTCTGTGGTGCCTTAAATGAACACCCACATTAGTAGAAGTGTATGCCTTGCATTGCAACACAGGTGTACTGGTAAGGGCCTTTGGGGAGCCATTGAGAATGAATGGCATCACAATACACCAATCTGTGTTCCAGTAATGCATGTGCTTTTGCAATGTTCTGTTGTGAATAGGCTCTAAATGTTACCACTTAATTAAAGTATCTGGTTTTCATCTTATGAAAACAGAAGTCACTAGCACGCAAAGTACAGTATTCTTATTTTGTTCTAAAAGTACTGTCACAACATGTTGAAAAGCCAAAGATTTATGACCTCACAAGGTCCCGTCCTCAAGGCAAAAACAGTGACATCACTAATTTTACTTGACAAAGGGACCCTGCGCAGACCACAAAATGCTGGCTTTGCAACATGTTGTGATAGTGCTTTTAAACCAAAGAAAGAATCCTGTACTTTGGTATGTATGGTGCCATCCATGATTGTCATTACAAGCACTCTTGCATTATTACACTCTTTACATTATTACATCTGTTTGCTGTAAGGAGGGCATTGCTATCATGGACAATGCTTGGTTTCCATCTCTGTCTGTTTTGACCCGTTAAACTTTTATATGAATCACTTTGTTTTCAGCTTTTTTTAGAATAAAAAATGTGTGTTGGCTCCTGCCTGTGTTTTGCATACCAAATATATCTATATAATGTTTTAGTAATTTCATACTTGTAGGTTGTTAAAAAGAACTGATCAAGCAATATTATTAAATTGTTATCCCTGCTGAGAACCATTCATTGCTACTAACACAAACATCAAGCAGAAAAGAGTTCAACAAATGTCCATATTACTGAAAGAACACATGCTATTCCATAATGTTTGTATTGTATTTGATGGAAAAGGTTGCTAGTGTCATGCTGTGAAATTCTGTTTTTCTGGAGGGTTGAGACTAAGGTCATTTTTATTATGCTAAACCTTAGAAAATGATGAATTTAGTAAATGTTGATAAATCATTTACTTGATTCACAGGATGTATCTTCCTTAAAGAGATGCTTGGGATATTTTCAATTACTTTATACTCATTTCACCACCAATGCTCCTCCATAACCTACTCCGAGAATGCTGGTATTGGCTGGTACCAAACCATGATGCAAAACCTTCCATCATGTGGCAGCGACCTAGCCTAGAAATATACTTTAGGTCCAGAAACCGGAGAAGATCAAATGTTTTCCATATCCAGAAGCTTGGTATTGTCCACTGCCAATTGGGAAAGAAGTAGAAAAAAGGCAGTCAGGTGAGTAGAGGGTGGTTATGGGATGGGGTTTTACAGGGACACTGTCTTTTTGCCTATTTTTTATGTCATTTTTTGTCTTGTGCAAATCAAAGAGCACACTTTGATATATTAAAGAATTTGTATTGTCTTTGTCTGTTTAAATACCAGGCTAAATTTGTTTTAAATATGTAGATGCCTGAAACAACTGTCTGGAGTGGCATTTTGCACGGACATGGTATAGCAGCTATGGCAGTGAAGAAAAACAAGAGTATATGGCGTACAAGTAAGCTATTTGGGCCTACATTATACACAGGTATTAAAGAATACCTTTGCTGGGAGGAATACAGACACAGTATTGCTGATGTGTCTTTCTGAAACAGCCAGTTTGCTGAATGTGATTGGTGTTCTTGAAATTGAAACTCCACTTTTATGAGAAAAAAAAACAATCCAGAAGAAAGGCTTGCCATGCACTTATATACTCTAATATAAAGCATTAATGTACAGCAGAGAATGGGGAAGGATGGATTGGAATTGGTATAGCTAAGCCCCTGCCGATTAAAATCTAGTCAGCAATTTGTACCTCTTTTCACAGGTAAACATGGGGTTTTACAGTATGTGTACATGTGTAAATAATACTTGCAGTCAAATGTCATCATTTAAAAATGATTTAAGCTGCTACTAGGCTAATACTGAATAGCATAACCAACAATGGACCTGATTTACTCAAGCTCTCAAGACAAGAGAATATAGACTATACCCAGGGGAAACTGAATAATAGCAAACCTGGAATGGATCTGGTCCAGGATTGAAATTGTTTGCCATTTAAAAGCAAATTATTTTTAAGAAATCCATTTCAGATTCGCTGGAAATCAGGCCCAATGTGTCCACAGTCCACTGGTACTTTAAGGTACAAAACTTTAACAGAATGTGGTCCATCCAGCACAATGCACAAATCAAACAGGCTTGTTTCTGCCTTTAGCAACCCCCCTCCCCCTTTACCACCACTGTAAGTCATACACTTTTAGCCAGACATATACCAAACTACTATAAACATTAGCAGGTGCTTATGTTATCTTTTGTCCCTCTTTTCATGGTTTAAATATGTAGGAAAGTCCTAGGACACCCAGACAACCTGGAGTATTTCCGACCCAAAAGTTGTATGTTCAAGCATACTTCATTTATACATACTCAATGTATCACAATTTTTTCCTTTTTTAGATTCTTTATACTTTAGGATTTTGTTGAAATACACAATTGTATGTTGCAAGTAATAACTATATTATTTGTATCACTAATATTTGAAACGAGTTTAGTCACATTGAGTGCCAATTATAAGTTTAGATTTGATAGCTTTACAAATGTCTCTTTGTTCAGCACATTCCTTTTTACTGTTTGTTATTAAAAAAATGTCCTTGGACTCTCGGAGTAATTTAGTTGACAATCAGTTTCCTGCGCCATATTTTGAACTAAATACATTTTATTGTGCTATTTGTGTATGTTTTTATTTTCCCATATTTTGACAGCAAAAAATCATTCACATTTTCTACCATTTGGCTTTGATGAATGCGATATGACTATGTTTCAAGATTTTCACTGAGGAGCACAGCTTAACATAAGTGTGTTCATATCTCTTTGCTTCTGTTGTCATTAATCTGTCACTACCATTTTTCCACAGTCATTGCTGTTTTTCCTGTAATGAAACATTGGCTTAGTAATGTTGGAAGTGCATGTACATTGATTCACTGGAAATATGAGCAGTGTGCCCATTAAGTGGGTTCTAAACCACTGATGAATTTCCTTATCTGCTAACAGTAAATTCATTATAAACAGATATATTTAAAGATGAGTTTTAGGCATCACTGTATTCATTATTATATATTTAATGTTTTATCTAAATGTATATTTAAATGAAAGCAGAGTAAATATCTGAACATCTGACTTGTGAAGCACCAACTTGATAGACATGCATCAGCCATCTACAAGCCCCTGTACAACAGTGCAAAGAAAAGCCAATAAAGGGTATTACTTACATTCCAAACTTTCTTCATTAACTAGCTGAGTGTAAATTTCAGGAGCCAATAGCCAAAAATACAAAACCCATGGCAGATAAAATAGCTTCCAAGTTTGTATTTCATCTGAGGATTTAGCCATTTGACTGGAGTAATTATTTCATACTTGAAACACAACAAGATTGTTTCAAATGCCATCACATTTTTAATTAAATTTTATTTCTGCACATAATTTGCACATATAGTTCTATTTTAAGGGCTAATTAATTTAACTTCAAATCATGTTAATTAACTACTATACATTCCTTTACATCGATCAAGAAGACAAACAGTAATTCTATTTTTTTTACATTAGTTTCCTGAGGAACTTAAGTGACCTCCGATGGGTCATCTAGAACAGGAAACAACTGCACTGGCAAAGGTATTCAAATTGTTATATTGCCAAGTATAAATTAGACTGAAAAAAGAAAGATTAATAAAGCATAAATTTGATTTTTATTTCCATTCAAAACAGATTTTTAATGCTTTTGAAGTTTATTGCCAAAGTGGTAAAATCTAATTTAATCTAATATAGGAAAATATTTAAAAAAATGTGTTTGTGTGTGGTAGACATTATACTGTGAGCTCCTTAAGGGGAAAAGAACAAATGGGAGTAGCTCTATGTACTCTGTAAAATGATACATAATATATTAGCAATATATATATCAGCCTTTTCAAACCCTTTTACCCCAGAGCAACCTTTGAAATATTTTATTTTTTAGGGAACAAAAAGTAAAAATATTATATTTACAGCCCACTGAATAGAGATGAAAATTTGATGTTATATTTGACAATAACAGTGGATAATTTTTAACACCTTCTTACTCTAATCAATGCAATTCTTAGCATAGGCAAAACTGTACTTTTATGTTGGTGGTTAGTGGAGTAATGTCCACTTTTTATGCAGACTGTCAGTGGGAAAAGTGACAATTTACATTTTGTTGCCTAGTAATAGGATGACCCCCCTTTGTTGCTAATCAGTATAAAAATGTCTACACCGTCCTTTCCAACGACAAAAGACTGAAAGATGCATGAACAAGTGTTGTACATACAGCACCATTCTACACTATGGAGGGGGGACAAGCAAGCAGCACCCCGCTGTGTTCTCTCCACTTCACTTGCATAGCAGTCGTTCTTCTTTCATCGTTCGTGGATTCGCCAGGATGGATCCATGAACAACGTTGGACGGCCACTGTACACATATCAGATTCTCATCTGATACCGGGAATGGCCCTTAAGCAGGTGGTCAATATATTGTCACCTACGTGGGTATTTAGCAAGAAAAGGTCCCATTGCGCTGGTGATCAGTAGCAAAAGGACCCCTTACATTGGTAGTTAGCAGCAAAAGAGCCCTTGTGTTCTTACTTGATGGCTAATTGAAGAAATGCCTCTTTCACAAGCTAGCTCTGCCAAGTGACATCAGTGCCAGAATTATGTAGACATTGTTCAATATTGGACTAAACAAAACAAAATTGATCCCATTTTTTAACAGTCAGTAATTATGTATCTTGCCAGTTTCTCTTTAAGCAAGGGTGTACAAATGTTTTTCTTAATGTTATGGGGAAAAAGGAAATCAGAATGTAACTTATCATTCTAGACAGAAGGGAGGCCTAGGGATGGTCAACCAAATAGTCCTATTACAGTATAATCTTGGTAGAATGCTGACAGAGTATCTGCCAGGATGAATGGGTGTTTTTCAGTCTTAATTTAAGGCTTTCTGTAATTTGGGGAAAATGCTGGGGCAGTGAAACTCTGAGAGTCATGCATGGCAAATTCCCACCTAATTTTGCACCCTGTTTGAAAATATCACCATCTAGTTTACTGACTTTGACTGCTTAAGTTAAAGATGTAGGCAATGTACATTGATTTCCAGACCCACCTGGTCACACTTTTTTGTTAGTGTCGTTATTTATTCTTATATTTGAAAATGCATGTTTCTCTTTATCAAGGTGATGCGCCACAAAATTCTTGAGGTTGGAAAAATTTGGGGTCTTGAGAGAGTCAGAGGACCTCCTAATACTGGATAAGATCTAAGAGGAATATCAAACCACCTGATGTTGAACTGTCTATCTCTGGGTGGATATTTGTTTCTAATGCTATTCCTTTCACTCCCTTATTTTTTTGTCTGAGGGGTTACATGTATGAAGGGTGTCAGCTTGTTTCTAAACCTGAAGTTTGTATGTTTAGATATTTTTGTTAAGGTTTTTTTTTATTACTTTTTATAGTACAGATGATTCCCTTCTGTGTAAATATGTGTATATATTTATATACATATATTATATATTTATATTTTTATATTTCTATTGATATTGTTGATATTGACTGATGTTGATTATTTTTTCAGTTCACACTTGCATTGGGAAAAGTGGTTGCCATGCAGCTTCCAACGTCTGGCACCTTGCAGGTGGTACTGCAATGCTCTCTGCCATCGCCATTCATTCCCTATGGGCTTCTTTATGGGCAATTAAGTGGTTCAGGTGTGTGGGGAAGTGGCAACCACCTCACCCCTCTAAACATAGCTTAAATAAAAGAAAAATGTAACTAAGTAAAAAACACATTCTGTAATAAACTCTTATAAAACAGATAGAAAGACATAAGCTGAAATCCTAATATACTGATTATTTTTGGATGTTTTTTAAATATATTTCTTTTCACAGTTTGATGAAGGTTTATTTACATGTTAAAAAATCTATAAACTGCACTTAATAACTGTGCACAAAGTCTAAAAAGTCTTTGCAATCATTATATTGGTCAATTATCCCAAACCTAGAAGAGTTGTGGCTAGTTGTGATCCCTTGTTTTCCCTAGTTTTGAAGATTTGAATATAAAGATAAATACTTATGTAACAGAACACAATAGAAGACTTTCACTAATCACTGATGTTGTATCAATCATTGTCATTTGAAGCACATCCACCTGGTAGATTCACCTTTAGTGAATGTTGGTTAAATGTCATATGTCTTTCTTTTAATTATTACACTTTGCAGTATTTTTAAATCCTTGTCTGTATTTTCTTTTTCCTTTTAATATGATTGACCTTTTTAAATCTGAAAGAAACTGTCTGTTTGGCAGTCTGATACTGTTCCATCTGTGTAGCTCATCAGTTGTCCCTAAAGTAGTGTTTACTGTGAACAAATACATGACTGCTAGAAACATTGGCTTACAGAGAGAGACTCAGCCAACTGTTCTGAATGAGAAGGTACTTATCTGCTGTGCTGTACTAGACAGGAAAATAGATAGTAAAACAAATGATTTGACCTGCCTTTCTAAATGTTAGACAGAAAATAAAAATCAACAAATAAAGTCTAAATAAGGAAAGACTTTGTTCATGCTTAATGCAATGCAGGACGGTATACTGCACTACACCTAATGTGTAATACACAAGAACACCAGACATTGCATAGAAAGCAATATGCCACAGTCTCATTATATATGATACAGTATAATACATGCTTTACCAGGCCTAAACCTCATCATTCTACCCAGATCATTTTCAAGAGATGGTAAAGTATTCATGTTTCAGTTTACTGGCTACAGTACAATTTGTTCATACTCGTGTTTTTCATTCGCAGTTCATAATTTATATAGCAAAATCTTTTTATAAAGTTATAAATTGTATACCATACCATAAATTTTGGTTCAGTGTCATATCCAGTGGCAATTGTAAAATACAGTCTTGTATCTGTTATTATGTGTAATGTACATAACCATGGCTAGTACTACATCTGCTATACAATGCCGCTCGACCAGTTAGTAACAAAGACAATGTAAAGAATATTAATTATTACTATGACAGTTATAACCACGATACTGTATTTTGCAGTATTAGGCATCAGTTCACAGTGACTGATAAGCTACTAATGCCATCCAGCCAACACTACAGATGCACCAAAATCAGAAATTTTGCTTAATAAGAATATAATTTAAATTCTCTTTAAACCAGTGGGTATACAAAGCAGTCTTTCTTGACTTTTAAAACATAAGATAACCCCTTGAAATAACTTTCAGGTTTTTAGGGAACCCCTTTCTATAATTACTATATCCACAACTCACAGTATATTAGTGTGGTGGTCAATGGGAAGAATGTCTCTTACATTGCTGGCCATTGAGAAGACTCTCACCTTTACAGATAGTCCAAAAAGATCATTGATGCCAGATAAACTGACCTGAGAATGACAAACTACTCATTACTCCAGCAACCTCTGCAGAAACCCTAGGGTTCTATGGAAAGCTAGGTGTGACACACTGATCCAGGGAATACCTCACCGTCACCAGGAACCTAAACCTTGCTAAGCTCTGTTATTTTTTTGACTTCCTGTAACATTCACATTTAATCATCTAAGAAAGGGTTGAGTTTGATTGTTTACCCTTTTTATTATTTCTTTTTACTTATAAAAGCACTTCCCTAATACCATAAGCAACTTGGGTGGACTGGTGCAATCTGGGTGGACAGGTGCAGATTAATAACATAAGCAACTTGGGTGGACTGGTACAATACCCAAAGACTGGGTAGAAATCTAACTGAACAGGCAGATTGCTGGCAGGGCATTTAAAAGGATTATTATAAAAAGTTTCAAGATATTGCTTCCGGTAAACCCATTTTAATGTTTATTATAAACACAGGAATGTGAACATTTTGCTGTAAGACAACAGAGCTAGCCACTGTACCGCTATTCTGCCCAACCCATGCCATGCCAACCAATGTTAAGTTGATTCTTGGTTGATTGCTTCTTGTGTTCTGTTCATTTTGCCGTAAGCATACCCAAATCAAACAAACTTCAAGAGTTCTTCATGTATTTCTAGACACCTCAAATGTAAGGAGAGTAAATGGCAATGGTTCTATACTGCACTTCTCTTGTATTCATGTGTATTTTTACTGTACATGTCATAAATAATAGACTCTAAGGTTTTCCTGAGCTGTATCTGTGCTCAACTGAACACACACTGAGGGGAGCTGAATCCAGATGGATGGGGCATCACACATGGCTTATGCATATTCCATTACTCAGTTATTAGTCATTTGGCAAACCTGTGAAAAAATCATACAAAACATACCAAGGATTTGCCTGTCTAAATGATTACAGGGGGCACAGTTTGTTCCAGTGTTATGGTCAATACGATTAGGTATTTCTGCATTAGTTTGTGTATTTTTTTCAGTTTCAAATTGTAAACCGATACGGTACAAAATGTTCCATTTGTGAGCAATCATCGAAGCACTTTGACTAATAACTGTGTTCTATTACCTATGGGTTGAGGTGTCTTAAGCATTCCATTAATTTAAAAGCAAGAAATTTGTGTAGCAAATAGCTGCTCTGGGCATATTACTGAGTCTTGTATTAAGCAATCTGCCTACAGGGAATTGGCACTGAAAGTTTAAATTGTTAGAAACATTAATCGGATGCATAAACAAATACAATATTAACCCCTTCAACCACTTGAAATTATTTTATAACCTTTTGTTTTTTTTTAAATATGTGCATGCGATTAAATAATGTAATGTGCAACTAACTGTGCAAAAAAGCATTTTGGCTTACTCAGCACGGCAGACTTTCTGAACTTCTGATTGAATACATATCTGTCATGTGTTGCCTATTAAGAATCTGTTTCACTTAACAAGACTGATGTTGTTTATATTGTGCATAGCATAGGAAATTTGAGTCCTGCTCAATAAATTCAAGCCCTCTTCAGAATTGGAGAACCCAGCTTTATGTCTTCCCAAGAAAGAGTTCACATATGTTCAAGATGCTGAACTAAAAACATTAAAAAACAAAATGGTGAGAAAAACAACAATTTACCACATACACTGGTCTGAAATTAGCAAGAACATGGATCGGTTGCTTAGGTATGCTTTTCAGGACTGCATTAGTGTGCTGATGTATATGTATCGCTTACATGATCCATCTAACAAATCATTCACTGATATGATGTATATAAGAGAAAAAGTGGAAAGATAGCGGCTCTTTATGGCAGAAAATAAGTCCAGCATGACATAAAACCTTTTAATTTAGTTACTAAAACATATACTTCTTAGAAACATAATTGGTAAAAGAGGCCATGGCAATGTTTAACCATGACTTTATAAAATACTCTCACTTTGGACAGCTGCCACCAGCTTTTTTCCCCCATACACACCACTTAGCACGATTCTTCCTTATACTCGGAAGCACCTCCCAATTAACCCATAACATTTTCTTTGGAATACCCTTCCCTATTTTTGATAGTATTCGTACACTGCTTACAAGATCCAACACATATCTTGTGAGATACCTCCATATACTAGAACTGGATTAATTAATAATTATTACATCGTTAAGATAGCCATCCAAAATCTCCAATCGAGTCATTTCCCCCTTTTTGTGACATTTTCTGGGTTGAATGTACTCTTCCAACTTCTTCTTGAGAAGTCAGTATACCAAGGTCTCAGCAATCCCCTGAGGAAGCCCGTTTAGGGCGAAATGCGTCGGGAGAGACCATAAGTACAGGACTGACCCACATCTTGGACTCTTTAGTGAGAGTATTTTATAAAGTCATGGTTAAACATTGCCATTGCCTCTTTTACCAATTATGTTTCTAGGAAGTATATGTTTCAGTAACTGAAATAAAAGGTTTTATGTCATGCTAGACTTATTTTCTGCCATAAAGAGCCGTTATCTTTCCACTTTTTCGCTTATGTACTATTGGCTCGGCAACCACTCTAGTGGTATTTTCCAACCTTATCACAGCCCGATTGGCTTCCTCTCCTTCTGATATGATGTATATGTTGTAGTGCTAGTTTGCCCTGCTCATTGCTCATCAATTTTGTTTTAATTAAAAAATCCAATGACATGCACCACTGAGGAACCTCACAGAGAAACTGAAGAATCTAACTGAGCATGCCAAAAAGTCAAGGTATAGGCGGTTATTATCATAGAAACTGCGTTATTTGGGCTTTTCTGTCTAATGACTTACCAAAATCTGCTCTCATGTGATCATTCCAGACTCATCTTTCAGAAGTAGACACCAGTGATCCCTAACTGCACTAAAGCCATCCATTGTACATGCCACCCATCTCTTAATGATTCCATTATGACACAAGTTTAAGGCTTGAGGATCTTTTGAGGACAATTTGATGGCCATTTCTGATTATCACTAGGCAATGTAAACATCATCACGGAGAAACGTGTGAACTGACATAAAAATTTGTGACCGGACTTGTCATAAAATTGTAGTTTCAGATAAAAAGTTGGTGCTTTCATTTAAAAATTTTACATAAAAACTAATGATTAGTTAGGGGCAGATGGCAAGATAAGAAAAATGTGGGATTTTTGTTATAACAAGATTTTGATTTTAATGATATCAGTAGTATGCTCCTTGTGCAGTTTTGTGCCTTTATGAGGTAAAACTACAACTAAAGTTTAAACAAAGGTAGCTGGAAAATATTAAGATTGTTGAGCATACTCTCCATAACAAAACATTAGTAAATTTACCCTAATTGCCATTGAGCCACCATGGCCTAGTCACTGAGTTCATGGTGGTTCAGTGGCAAGGACTTTGGCCTTGCAGCACTGTGGTTCTTGCATGGCATTTGTTACAGTACAAACATACATATATGGTAGAATATTTGCCTCCCCCAAATTGTTTTGTAAGTTTTGTTCTTTACTGTCATCTATCAAGCAGCGTCATACTCACTGATTTGTTTTGATTCTCAAGTAAAAAAAAGCCTACCTTAAAGATTAGAATGTCTTTATTAAAATACAAAAAATAGTGAGTTGCTGTAGTAGTGTCTGCTGTTGGTTGCAGAATGTAGTTTAAAATAAATTGAATGATCTTTTTGAGTTCAGCTTCGATGTGGCTGAATTAAAGCAGAATATGTTTCAGAAATCTTTAAAACTGTTCACTGTGTCCTTTGAAAAATCAAGTGCAAACACAGGGCAAAAACAGGGAACATGTGCCCTGTGTTTGCACTTTTGCTTTCAACATGCCCTCCTAAACTCTTCTTCAACCTAAATTTAGCTAGAAATCATCCTTACGTAAATAGGTCATCAAGGAAATGCGGTGGCTGCAATGTCTGATCTCTCCTTTTGAAAATGCTGGTTTCTTGGCTGCCATCTTGATGCTTTATTTCAATATTTGAAGTCACTAACCTGAAACAAGTATGCAGGTCAGATTATGTATAAATTTATTTGTAAACAGTTTGTAACTGTTTTTAATGTAACTTTTAGCCTGTGGAATTTAAATTAATAAAATAGAGATTACATTTATTATATTAATATTAAATTGTTATAACTCTAAAAATAAAATTTGCAACCTCAGTTTTCTTGAAAATGAAATCTTAATATTATAAACAGCTGGACTGGATTAGTAGTAAAGCCATTGAGGCAATAGCCTCAGGCCTCAAAAGTGGAAGAAGGACTCTTCAGCTAGGTCAGACCTGTAACCTCTAGATATTTTGTCTCATCATCTCACACTCATTTTTAAAGACAATTCCTGATAAACACAACATAAAAATAAAGAAACCTAAGATGTTTTCAAAACTTTCTTTTTAAATTGATTGAGACAATAAACAGTAAAAACAATACCATGGTCTAGCAGTACAACTTTCTTTTGTTGTGAAATAGGATCAATGTATATATTTGATTTTAATAATCCTAATAAATTTATAAGGTACTTAGAATCCAGTTAAGATATAAGTGTCCATTTCTTAACTGGCCAACTTCCCTTCCCCCTTTCCCTTTTCCCCTTGAGAGTTGTCTGTGCAAACGGTTATAATTACCTAAACTGTAGGGCAGCTCAATAGAGATTTTCACCATTTGCACTCTTCATTGTGTCACACATTCTCACTTCCAATCAAACATGTTAACAAAGTCTACCTCAACGGTCAGTCCCAAAATCCCAATCCCTCCCTCCCCTGAGGCTCCCTACACCAAAGGTAGTTATTTATTGTTGGATCCGGCCTAATTGAATTGTCGCTGTATCGTGAGTTCCTACAATATCATTGAGTTTCCGCACAGTAACCCCAACTACTATGCCTAAAGAGCAGACACATGCGCAGCTACCAGTCTCCGGAAGGTGGACCTTGAACGTCTTGCCTTCAACCCCGAATCGACTGACAAATTATTCTTCCTCCAACGCAACAACAAAGCCCTGTGTTTAGTGTGCAACGACACCAACAGCACTTTCAAGCCGTTGAATCTCAAGAGGCATTTCGATGCCAAACACGCACACGCGTACAGAAACTACAACGCAGATAAGAGGAGGACTGAGGCTGCTTGCTTGCAGTCACGGTTAGAAAAAACCTTTTCCTTGGACACCTTGTTTCTTGTGGCCTAGTGTGTCTTCTTGACCTCCTGAAATGGCCTAGTAGTCCAAAAAGTTTGCCAACCCCTGCCCTACACTGTGTATTTTGCTACATTCTTTGTTTACAGGATGGTCGCATAATGTTCTTTGATTTTTTTTTTTCTTTTCATTTCTTGTTCTCTGCTAATGCTGACAGCAGCAACGATCTGATAATTTATTAATCAATGCTGCTCTCTTCTCCAATACCCCATGAAAAAATAGTATTTAGGGATGCCCTTAAAACTGCATACCAGTCAACCCAGGAATTTTTCTTACTTTGAAGGAAATACATATTGAAACTTTGAGCTCTTTGTTGCTCCTGTAATCTGCCCGGGGGGATAATTTTTATTTCAAAATGGCCATAGTTGTATTCAAAACCATCTTTAAGGAATAATCTGCCTGCGGTTTCCCAACAAAAATCTTAATTTTGCATTTTTTATTAATGCATGTCATCAAAATGTTGAAACATCAAAACAATCTCCAAAACTTTAAATGTTACTCATTACTAATGGAAAAGAAAAAAGAATTTCTCATGGCATACTTTCCTATAGTAAATGTGGGAATATAGGTGTTTATGGCTCTTTCCAGTACCACTGGTCATGTACAAGTATTCCAATGCTGTGTATAAGACTTAAAGCAAATTATCTGCACATGTTTTTTTTTCCAGTCTGACAACCAACTTTTTAGTTTTACTTTCCAACAACCATGGTAGTAAAAAATATGAAGTGGTGATGGGGTCTGTTTTGGAGTTGCTCCAGATAGATCCAGAGAAGTGTGTTTAGTGCAGAATACTTTTCCAATTATTCACTGTTTGGAAGCTGTGAACAGGTCCTAATGCAGCTGTTTTAATCCTGAGCCCTCTTACTCAGAAAGCGCTTTGTCACAATCATTAGAACAAGTGACAAAGGTGTCAGCTTCTCCCCTGCTTCAGCTGTTCCAATGGGTTACACATCCCCACAGCTGGATATTCACAGAAAGAGGGCATAAGCTGTACTCACAGCTACTGTACAGAATGATTTGAAATACTGCCATAAACCCATGCCTCAATAACCATGGCACCTGCTACATAGGCACACAGGAGAATGCCCTTCTTTTTACTCATTCACATCTGTCACATTACTAAAAAATTATTAAATATTTGTTTGACTGCAAAGGATATTTAAGATATAACATTAAAGTCTTTTTTGAGATATGGCTATGATTCAAATTCAATTGGAACTGAAATACATACTTTATGCAATGCAGTGTTCAAAATAAAAGACATTTAGTATAGCTGCTCTTCCCTCCAGAATATGTTTTATCACTACTACTTCAATCATCACCTACCATGGTTGATGTACTATAAATAAGCATCAACAGGTTTGGAATATTTTTTTTTTAACTAATGTTGATTTCCATTGCTTATGGAAAATACTCCTAAATTAAACCTGTAATGTTCCATCAAGCTCTATCCAAGTAAAAACATCAAATGGGGAAAATATTGTACACGTGTATTATTATTATTATCATCAATAAACAGTAGTTATATAGCACCAATATTTTACACAGCTCTGTACATTAAATAGGCTTGTAAATGACAGACACAGTGACACAGAAGGAGGAGAGGACCCTGCCCTGAAGAGCTAACAATCTAAGAGGTGGGGACATGTGTACGTGGTTGTGAGACTTCCAACTGATTCTAATTACCAAATGGAATTATCTATTGGAGTAATTAAGCAAGCACAAAATAAGTAACAAATATTCTCATATACTTCCCATACTTTGTATGTTACACAACATACCATATTTGGGGCTGTACAAAGCTATAGGTATGGGGGGAAAGGATAGAGCAGATATTGTAGCACATCAACTGTTTTAAAGGCAAGTATATATAATTGTTTCTCAAAATAAAAAATAAACAGCAAAAAAAAAACATAAACAGCATTATGTATATCTTATCCTCATTAAAAGACAATATACCAGTATAAAGAAAATATACAATGTAAAACCAAGGGTAAGCTGACACATTGGATAGATCAGTGATATTTACAGTGGTTTAAATCACACATAAATATTATACATGTACAGTCATTACACTTTTATTGTATATCAATTCATCTATGAAGTAGAAATCTAATTAAAGATTTTACAGTGAATCACCATGATATAGATGAAGATGTAAATACAGGTCTGTCTGTTGCATTCCTAAGCCCTCCTGTGGCTACATGTCATAATATATTGCCTGTTAATAATTAACTGTTTTCAACTGTCACATCTTATGCTGCTAGTTAAAATATTAATTAGAAAATGGAATGAAGTACTAAACTGATTTACTTACTTCTTAAAAAGTGTTTTCATTTTCAGAAATAAAAAAAACCAAAGCAACATTAAGTAGTTTAGAACACCCGCATTTTATTCCAGTAATAAATAAGCTGAAATACACCTTGTGTTTATTTGAATGACGTGAATGCAGAATGTTAACAAGTCTAATTTGTACTAATGTGGGAGTGGGCTGGGATGATTATAGCTTTCTGGGAGCTCAAGCTGACAATGGGAGCTCACTTTCCCAACATTAACCGCCAGTAAAGGCTACTGCTATTTACTCAATACCTTTTGCCACTGTGATATGTAATCTCTAACCTGCTTTTAAGTCCAATTCCAGCAAAACCTATGTTTTGTTTTTCCTTAAACTTTTTTTTTCAGTTTAAAGTGTCACTAAATGATAGGAATCATTTGCAGTGTGAGTTAGCCCTTATTGTTTGGTTAGCCTTAGACATAAATTGGTAGCTGGATACTGTATGTGGGCACAGTCTAATCTGAATGTCCATTGACAATAGTTTTATCTCAGGGGAATTGAAGAAACCTGCACTAAAGGAAACTGGAAGTTGCATTACTGCTTCTTTCAGGTCAGTGGCTCAGAATGTAGTAAAGTCTGAGGATCAGTATGACTACTAACATTTTAGGCATTGCCAACCTCCAGATTTTTCTTAGGTTTCTAGCTCTAAGGAAATTTTGGGGCACTGTGTGTATAAAAGTGACGACTGTTTGTTGCGTAAACCAAGCAAGCCTGATCTGTCTTATTATTAGAGTTGGGTTTGGTTTTAGCACTTACTTCAATGAACTTTTGGAGTTCATGATGACACTATTACCAATTTAAATATCGCCTGTGACAATGTTATTTTAAACAAGGCCAGGACACATTTCCATGAGTAGTAAATTGCTTTTTTTTTATAAATATTTATTTCCCGGAATAACACAACAATTGTAACTATATATTATGAACCACATAAAAAATAAATCATCTAAAGAAATATTCTATGATGCTTTTTTATGAAGTAGTAAAGGTCTTTACAGAGTGCAGATGACACAACGGTGTAAAATTGGCCAGCAGTAGGACAACTCTGAATAGTAAGGCTATGTCAAAATTTATTAGGGTGAAAGTGTACAAGCTGAGGCTTTACTTTATCATTAGGATACTGCAGAGGATACATCAGGAGAAGAAGATAGGGGGGTACATGAAATGTGAGAAATATAGTGTGAATTGGTATAGGTGCACATTGTTCTTGTATTTTTTTTTTCATTCAAACAATGCAACAATATACTGTGAACAAAGAGTATCTCCAAGACTAAATGGTCCATAACAATTGAATGCTGTTGAGAACCCCAAATTAAAAAAGCCTTATTAACATAACCCCCACCCCCCAAAAAAAACCAAAATGCCATCCATAAAAAAAGCATGGAAACAACAGCCCTTTTTAATGAAATCCTTGCAGAAGAAAGGGTCTGGGTGTCCAAAACAGGATGGCAATTAAAAGTGCTCACTAACCTCAAATCAACTACAACATAAAAATAAAGACAAACAAAATCCAAAAAGACATCAACGAGGTTGATTTCTCAGAGAAATAGCTATCAGAATAAAAGTAATATTACTTTCCTCTCCCCCTGTGCAGTTTGTCAGTTGTCCTATTACAGCTTTTATTATATTGACAGTACAATACATTCATGTGGCTAACTATCGAAAAGTCCTTTTATTGGCCTTCTTTAAGTCTGCTAATGAATTCAGAAATCTAGAACCTACAGGATTCTCCTCTAATCCATAGTACCAGTGAACCAGATCCTCATCAGTATTTCTGAACAGATAGTTTAGCACGTACATGAATAGCACATACATTAACATATAATTAAGATTTACAGTCAAGCACTAAATATAATATAAACCTACTGCAGGCACTAGTTTTACATTTTCTGTTCCCTCAGTTAATATTGTGATTGGTAGTTGAACTGTGAGCAGGTGTAAGGTTAGTGCACATGTCCAAGCCGAGAATCACCTTCTGATGAAAGTGTGAATATCTGTAAGTAAAATAGGTAGCAGCTGGCTATAAACAGCAGGGACTGTCCTGCATGAATGAACAAGTTCTGTTTTAAGCCATGAATACTCTCCAGAAGCAGCCAGGACAGTACATCAAAGATACTGTGTATGTAGCAAACCTTCCTACATATCCCATTTCACCACCACACAACTGAGTGCTCCCAATTTCCAGTAAATTACCTAATGCATTTCTATTGAGATAATAAATTTACCAGAACACAGGAAGTGTTGTGATGAGTTTTTTTATTTTATTGTGCTAGTTCAACATGTTTATATTTGTATATGTTTATAAAGGTTTGCTTCAGTATTAACAGCTACAATGGATTCCATATCCCCAGCGATATTTGTGAAATAATACATTGGTATCCTGTAAATCTATTTTATTGTAGTATCCTTAAGGGTCCTAAGAATATACATTTTCTAAAGACCTTATAATGTGTGTGTGTGTGTGTGTGTGTGTGTGAAGTAGTAGGACCCCGTGATCAATAGCAAAATCTTCATAGGACGCACACAAATTGTATCTATAAGCATTGTAAAGAAATACATTTTTGTAAAGTTAACAACACAAGCACAGTTTTTTTCTATATAAACAGTCATAAGATATTTTAAGCTGTTAGAAACCCATTAAACCTGATGGTGTTTGAGTATCTCATAGAATGATTCACTCACGAAGAGGTCAGGAATGGCTTTCATTAAAACACTTTTTCTGCTTGTTAAGAATATGTAAACTGTTTGAGTGCTGCATGTATTGACCAGAATCCATGAGGGCAAAAAATCTGCACTGCTAAGAAAGCTAAACAAATTCACCTCATAGCACAGCCTGGAAAATGAGGGTTTAGGACTAGGATCTGTGTGTTGGATTCCCACCCTTCTTGACTGGCAAGCCCACCAAAAATGACTGGATTTGGGTGCATTCTTCCCATGCACATAGACATTATTTACTTTGTCCCAATAGACTCCCTAGTGGCCTCCCTCTCATCCAGGCCCCATCAATTCCATGTGGCTTGTATGGTTATAATTGTGCTACTGATATAATAATGCATATAAATTAACAGATACACAAAAGCATTAAGAGGTTAGGAGCTCTACAGATAACATTTAGCACAATTGGATATATTGGAAATACTGGATAAACTTCTCAGTCCCAATTTGTCCTATAAAACACCCACTAGATATGATGATGTGAAGATCAGCTAAAAAAATTTGGGTTAAACTTGACTTCTTCCACATCAAACCAAATTGATGACAAATGTTAGGGCAGTTCTGTCCATTCTCCATTTCCTTTATTTAAAATAAACCATCAATGAAAGCCAGATTTTTCTAATGAAGTTGGTAAAATAATGTCATTAGGACTTTAAAGCAAACACATGGCTTTTGCCTGAATGGACTAAGCTCAGTTGGGTTACTTTGATACTAATATTGCAGGAAAACAAGCAACATCTGATTGGTTTCTTTAGATAGCTTTTTTTTTGCATAACCATATGCTCATTTGTTTATAACAGCAACCATTCAGCTATGAAATTTAACAGCAGCTATATGGATTACATTAATCAATGTACATATTTGTGCAAAGAATATGTGATACTTGTACAAAATACTTTACATTGTGATAGATGTATTTAATGATAAAGGCAAATAAGTACCATTTTGAGTTGGTTATATATAAGGAGCATCCCTGAGCCACATTGCTATTAAGCTTGCTCTTTTGATAAAATGACCCTCAGCACTATCTGGAAGGGAAAGCAATTACCTTTTCTATGAGCAGATGGGAAGAAAGGTAATCGAATACTGTAGGGCTTGCTGTGCAACCTTCATTCCTGAAACTTTCAGAAGGATACACAATAAAAAGAAAGTCTCTTGACACTTTAGTATTGAGTGTTAGCTCAGAATGCAAGGAAGACTTTGCCAACATTAAGTGACCGCTACACAATATAAAAGTTATTTTTATACTTTAAGGGCAAAATATGAAAGAATTATATTCACATTCACATGATGTATATTAATGCAAAAGAAGCACATCAGAATTAAAAGAGTTTAAAAAATGGTTTGGCTTTTTATTATCGTTTAATAATACGACAAATATCGTATTATCATTTCATTTTGTTGCTTTTCTTCCATAAACTGGTAATATGCATATGCAGGATGATTATCTGGCAGATAGGATATTTGTAAGGTACACAGTACACAGACAACTTCTCAACTGATAAACTGCTAATTACTTGTAAAGGGCTGTATTTCTGCACTTCTTTTAACAAAATCATTTTTTTTTATAAATCTTGATTTCCAATTACCCAACTGTTTGGACACAGATGTTAACTAATAATTAATTGTATTACTTTTTGGTCATTTGTATTTTTTAATGTTTCTAATCTGAGCTTTCATGTACCTTCTAGCTACCGAGATCCCCCTTCTCCCATATGTCTTCATCCTGGAATGCCTTGTCTACAAAAGACTCACCCATTACCTGAGCACCAACTCTCTCCTTGACCCTCTCCAGTCTAGCTTTCGAGCTGCCCACTTCACTGAAACCGCCCTTACTAAAGTGGCCAATGACCTCATCAGAGCTAAGTCTCAAGGCAACTTTTCCCTGCTCCTTCTCCTTGATCTTTCCTCTGCTTTTGACACTGTTGATCACCCCCTTCTAATACAAATCATGTGCTCCATTAGTATCAGTGACACTGCTCTCTCTTGGTTTGCTTCCTATCTGTCTGACCGCTCCTTTCAAGTTTCTCTTTCAATGGTAATTCCTCCTCACCCACTCTCCTCCCTGTTGGTGTTCCCCAAGGGTCAGTCCTTGGACCGGTTCGCTTTTCTCTGTACACCTCCTCTCTGGGTAGTCTCATATCCTCCTTTGGCTTACAGTACCATCTTTATGCTGATGACACTCAACTCTATCTGTCCACCCCTGACCTGTCTCCCTCAGTCCTGTATAAGGTCTCATGCTGCCTGTCAGCCATCTCATCATGGATGACTGACCGATGAAACTCAACCTGGATAAAACAGAACTCATCATCACCCCCTCCTTAAATTCCAAACCTCCCCCTGAGATATACCTCAATGTTAACAACACAGTCATTCGTCTCTCCCCTCAGGCACGTTGTCTTGGTGTCACCTTCGATCTGCCCTCTCATTTACGCCTTCAGAACATTTCCAGGTCCTGTCACTTTCACCTACACAACATCTCCAAAATCCGCCCCTACCTGTCCCCTGAGACCACCAAACTCCTTGTACATGCTCTCATCATCTCCCATCTGGACTACTGTAACATCCTTCTCGCTGGTATTCAACTAACCCGACTATCTCCTCTACAATCTATCATGAATGCTGCAGCCAGACTCATCCATCCTTCCCTCCGCTCCTCTTCCGCTGCATCTCTTTGTAGTTCTCTCCATTGGCTACCATTTCACCTTAGAATCAAATTTAAGCTCCTGTGCTTTGCCTTCAAATCCCTACACAGTTATTGTCCCACTTACATTTCTGACTTGGTAAAAAAATACTCCCCCTGCCGCTCTCTCCGCTCCTCCAATGACCTACTAATGACTTCCTCACTCATAACCTCATCACACGCACGGCTTCAAGACTTTTCTAGAGCTGTCTCAATTCTCTGGAATGGTTTTCCTCGTCCTATTCGGCTTGCTCCTACTTTCTGCTCATTTAAAACAGCACTCATAAACCATCTTTTCAAACTTGCCTACCCATCTTCTTCTGTCTTTTGAAACTGTCACTACTTCCCACTACTACATATCTTCCCTCCTATTGTGTGCTAATTCCCCCACCTACTAGATTGTAAGCTCTTTGGGGCAGGGTCCTCTCCTCCTGTATCACTGTCTGTATTAGTCTGTCATTTGCAACCCCTTTTTAATGTACAGCGCTGCATAGTATGTTGGTGCTATATAAATCCTGTTTATTAATGATAATAATATTTTTTTATTTCTTGTATAAAAAAAACAACAAAAAAAACATGGAATATGTAGAAGACAAATACGGGACATTCCATTACTGATTTACTTGTAATTGAAAAATAGTTGTCAAACTTTTCATCCCTAGGAACTGTATCGATGAGCTCCTGTTCCCTTAAAGAAGGTTTAGCATTCCCATACAAATATATAGGATTTAAAAAATTCACTTGAAGCAGATCAACTTCAGGTCAGAAAGAGGTCAACTGCAAGTCTGCATTCAGTACTCTGTATGCATATATCTGAATATGGCAATCTTTCCGTAAACAATACCACTCCCTTTACATAAAATTTAGTACAGTTTCTGGTACCTGTGTTACGCTACTGTTTAAAAAACATGTTAAACTACTATTTTGGCATGGTTATTAAGTGCTTCTAGAGGCTGATGACCCCCTTGTTCTCATTAGACAGTCTTGTTACATAATTCTGTTTAGAATTTCTGTAACCTAAGACAAAATCAGATTTAGACATGGAAACCAATAACAATCTGAAGACGCTTCTAACCCTTCCTCTATCTAAAAAAATGATTGAAGTCACATATGCTTAAAATAGTCTTGAATATTTAATCCATTAGTATTCTGTAAAATGTTTTTTTTGTTTTTAACAAGTGAACTTGAAACAGATTGCAAGAATGTTATTATACTGTTATCTTGTTTCTTTCACTCCTGTCTGCCACCTGCCACATCAAAGTAAGTCATTAACTACCTGTGCATACATAATATTTGGTTTGGCATTGACAACTAAGCAACAGGTTAAATTAAAGATAAGGTGTTTTAGTCATTATTGTCAGAAACATGGGAGTGTACCTGGATTTTCAAATAAAAATCCCCCTTGAAATTCCAGATATTGCCATTTCTTGTAAAATGCTTTTCTATTAGTAAACCAAATGTGTAAAATAGTACATTGTTTTCTTTATCCCTATGGAGGTTAAAGTGAGATTTGTATTGCATGTGTCCTGGCTAGCAGGTGTTTTACTCTGTACCAAGCACTGCATTTTACACCACATAATATTAAATAATCTGCAAATTTTTAATCTTTTGTTTAATTTATGAGCCCCTGGAAAGCAAATGCAAAAGAATAAAGGAAAAACACATACCAGCAGATATATACTTACTTGCAGTCACTGCAGTGGAATTTTAGGGGGGTTTCCTGTTGGAATAATTTTGTTCTTGTTATAATGAGTCTTTTTTTTTTATTGTAATGTTTATTAAAAAATGTTTTCTGTTTTTGGTATGTAGTTAGGGATATTATAATCTTTGTTTATGAATTACAAAGCAATATAAGTTTCCTAAAGTATAAACATAGCAAAGCTGCTTTCTTTCAGACCCTATCTCTCGTGCTCGTAATAAATTTGAACCCTTATGAACATAAAGGAATGTGAGTGGAGTGGGGAAAGAGTTACTCCTCTGATTCATTCTGTTGTAATTCATTCAGTTGTAATTCATTCAAAAGTTAACTGGAGCTTGAGCTTATAAAGGCCAGAACTGGCTTTTTTAGCAAAGAAACTAAGGCTGGTAAACATGTGTCTTGGTTTTAATTGTGTATTTGGCACTTTAGAATTTATTATCACCGGCCTGTCATGTCCTTTAGACACTCGGAAACCTATGCTTGTTTCTACATAGACACCACTTGCCTGCATTCTTAGGTGCTATTATAATTGAGGGGCCCTTTATTGGTTACTGAGATCAAGGCAGCCACAAGCCTGCCAGTTCCAAACCAGAATGTATTCTTTATAATGTATGTTCTTTACAATAATGCTGCTCATAACATACTCAAAGAAACACTGTCAATTTACCCATGTAGGACTCTGCCAAGCCCCCTGCTTCCCTTCTACTTGTCTTGCATGCATTCTCTTACCGCTTCTTCCACCAGTGTCTGTTACCCAGGGCAATATTCCCTTGGTCATATGATAATGCTCAATCCCAGTGGCCCCAAATAGGAAACTTTTACCCTATGGCTAGATTGTAATTATATGAAAACACAGAAGACAATGATGGATTGCCACGTTAACACAGTTTTTTCAAAACCCTTAAAAAAACAAGTTTATTAGGTAACAGGCCAGATGTAGTGTAGGTCCCTGCAATAAACTTATGAGGTCAATAAAAACGAAAACAAATAATGTTTTGTATTATCCAATAAAATTTGTAGCACAAATTTCATTGTCCAAGCTTACCCTTAGTCCAAAGTAATGCCAAAGTGCCTAAATTGTCTCCAATGACAAACATTAGGGTTTTTCAGGCAAAGTTGGCTCACCATGGCATCATTTATTGAATCAAGCTGGATTACATGATGCGGGCTACATAATAATATTATAATCAATCTGACATTATGAGTATATGCTTTGGCACCTAGCATGTTGTTGTACTTGACTAACAGTGTTATAGACGGGACCTTTTATTTTATGAGAAACACATTTTGATTGCAGTTGTGCAAAAGGTATGTGTTGTAATTTTGCTTCCTGTTTACATGATCAATAAACTCCTTTTAATGGTAGAGAAAAAGAATGAATCCTGTTGTGCTGTATATGTTTCATCATAGTGACTTGTATTGTCTAGTTAAATTAAACATTAGCTTTTAAAAACAATAATGTCTAAACTGTACTCTTTCTCTTTTACGAAACAAATCTTTATTTGAAGGTTGGACTGTATGATAAAAGAAGACTGTAAGATAAAGGTTATTATGGTTGAGTCACCATGCAAGAAAGTGGTGTAATTTCCAATATGTAGTATATTAATGTTAGAAAAGGTTATGATACGTTAATACCTTTGCATGTGGATACATTTGTTCTCTTCATAACTTCTCTCTTATACAAATCTACGAGAATTCAAATGCACCTGAAATGAATCCTGAATGATCTCAGACCTCAGACCTTATATCAAAGCATTTATATTTGTGGCTGAAGCCTATCAATATGGACCATTGATATTATTTGTCCAGGGAAAGTGTATCCAAACCTATTTTGTATGAGATAAGGAATGGTTAAAATGCCTTTAGTTTTTTCTTTGCTCTGTTGGTGAGATTTCCTTTCTTGTCCTGTGAACTAATTAGGAAGTAAGAGGATATCACTCCAAAGTATTAAAACCCCACATTAGGACACTTATCGCTGAAATAGGAATCCTTTCTTCCTACTTGTATTAAACAAATGGGGACATTACAATTAAACTGCTAAGAGGTTAACTCAAATTCATTTTCATGTACAGTTTAACAAGCCTTGAGCAGAAATGCTTGCTGCTGATCAGTGATGATATACCTTCTAATTGCAGCTCTCAGGCTGGGACCTCAGTTATCTGACATAGAAGTGACCCGGAAGTGACAGAAGGTTCTGGCATCTATACAAAGAGAAGTGTGCTCAGCTGGGAAGGACTCTAGGATGGGTGTAGGGGGTACATCTTTGCTCTTTAAGTAGCCTGATGCATTTATATTTATTATATGTTGTAAAATTTTTAATCAGTCAATTAAAGAGGCTAAGATTTTTGCACCCTGGGTGAACCCCAAGGTTTAACATAAAAATATAATAGCTGCAGCAAGAGTCATTCCAGGGTGAAGGAAACAATGCGGTTTTTTATTATGAGTTGTCTCTCTACATCTGTTGAACTAATAAGAGGTGAATTGAATCATCAATGAGCAAAAAATGTACTCCAAAACCAGGCACTTTTTTGGGGATTTTCTGCACAAAAATGATGAACCCAACTGGGGATAATCAGTATTATGCTAGCTTGCTGTTATTGTTTAAAGTGGAACTAAGGCCTCACTTTAATAGTGGGTGATTTAGGCAGGTGGTTATTGCAGAAATAAACTTGCAATGTAGTTGTGCAAGCTTGTGCAGCATGGCATTGGTAGCTAGGGAAAACCGACAATCCCAGCATCCCTTGCGCTTGCTGGGAATTTTTAAACTTCTGCTTATGTCATCCTTTCACAACTTCACAGCTTTACAACCATGAGTTATAATGAGTAAAATAATATTTCAAGCACAGCCTGAATACAGGGATTTGGTTTGAATTATTGTGTGAGTTTTAGTTGTGTCCTTCTGACAACCCTGCACCTGAAAGAGTTTTGGGAGCCGATAGGTGCCCTCTTTACAAGCCATTATTCTCACACCGATATTATGAGGATTTATTATCACAGCAATAAACATAGTAATAAAGTAACTGTGCCAAGCAGTGTATACACCAAAATAAACGTCAGAGAATATACAAACAACACAAACTTTAACCTGCCACACAAATCACCAAATGGTCATTGTTGCAGAAAAAACAGTGCTGAAATGGCAAATGAGAAATGCACATGTTCTGGTTACTTTCTGTAGTACTATGTTGTACCAGCTGTAGTTCATAACTAAAGCAAAATAAAAAAAAAAGTATCATCTCATACTAGACAGCAGCCTTTTTGGTGGTGCTGAAGCTTTCTTACCTTGTACACATTTGTATAGGCCAGCGGCAGGTCAATAAAATGTTGGTGGGGGTCAGGAGAGGATTTGGCTGGGACACAGAGGGGCATTTCTCTTCCAGACCAAAAGATATGCTGGGCCAGTGGAACTTTAGAGAGTCCTAAACACCTGGCACAGGAGCATACAGCAAGCTTTGCCTATATCTACAAGTGTTAGAGCTTTGCCCAACAGAACTGCCCAGGATTCAGCAACCTCTTTAAAGCAGCTGCAGGCATGTGTCTTAGGAACCAGTGTCTGCACATGTGACAGCTAGCAACGGTGAGCTAGTACCACTCACTGCTGCCCCTATTCACTCACTATCGGGGTGCTGCAGGAAATAGGGTTTCTGGTGTTAGGAAGTGGTAGATGCATCACAACCCAATCACCAGTGTGAATGTAGCCCACATAAGCAGTTTTTTTTTCTTATATACAGTATCACTTTATGTAAACTAGAAAGAAAAAGTTACTTCTGCATATGTCTTTTTACCCATTGTTACTTCTATCCCTTTGGCTGTTAGCAACATTTTATAAAGATTTGTGGTTAGAGTTTTAGTTAAAGAGCTAAAAGACCTTTCATCATAATAGAAACTTATTAACACACCAGTGGTCTGTGAGGATGATTTTCTTCCTTTTCCAAGTCTTAATGACAGCAGCAGTGTTCCAGTGAACTTCCAGTGAACTGCTAGAGCTGTGATAATATAATCTCTTAATGAAAAGCAACCCATAGATTAATCTTCTGGGTATATGTTTCAGATGCAGACTTCTCAGATCAGTCTCCCTGGTTTACTTCCATTAGTTCAGCAACTGTGGATCAGCACAACAAAAGCAGTTATGTGTGGTTTTGTTATAATTATGGCAAGTCTCAAATGTGCTCTCTATGATTTTGCTGCCATTATGTTTACTGCCTCTTATAAATTACTTAAAAAAATTAGGAGATAAATGCCATAAAACTACTTACATAATAACTTACTGCTTCAAACTGAACTACTAAAAAAATATATTTGCCCCTGTTTTTCTAATTTACTGTAAAATTAATATACTTATTTAGATCAGAATACACACCCAAATAATGACTTTTAGTTTGTTGAAGTTTACTTTGTATATGATACATAATTGCTTTTTTAATGTAACACTTTTCTGGTATATCTCTATGCTTTATTCTCCTGTAGCCTGTTCCCCTCTTCATGCCAGCACTCCAGTAATGGCTGAAGTTAAAAGTTTGACTGAAACTTGATTGCTGAATGCTAAAGTTCATATGAGACTTGTGTGATTTGATTTACTTATACTTTAACACACCTGTGATTTCATTCATATAAATGGATACGATAATAATTTTAAGGCTGGATACATTAATAAAGAAGTAGCAATCAAATAATAGCTAATTCTCCAGTTTTTTTAATTCCACTTTTATAAACCTAGATTAAAAAACAGTGGCAATGAGTATTTTGATCACCATATTGTAATTGCTCCAAAGAACAAAACACCACTCATATCCATTGTGTCTCATTGCAGTTATCACTGTTAAATTCAGAAATGCAATCTGAAAATCTTTAAAGCAGCAATCATGCTGATCACCACAATGTATATAAATGACAGTAAACTGGTAATTTTGAGTTGATTTATGAACTAGGCGTCATTTATAAAAGTAACCAGCACTTTTGTGAATGGGTCAATGCCAACAGTATATTTATTTCTGCTGAAATAACCACACTTTCCTGACAAACATGCTGTCTTTTTTATTGCTATGTTCCTGCAAGGGAGATTCACAATCTCTATCTAACCACTAAGGAATTTTTACAGAACAAAAACAAGGGCTTTAAGCATTTCTATTCTATCACACACAGAAAAATGTTTGGGCTACATATATATTTGCAAAAAATAAAATATAGATAATGTTCTGATTTATTTTTAATAACCTCAATACTATAGCAAAATAGTTGAATGAACTTGTGTTCTGATTTGATGGATGGCTCAATGTGTATTTCAACAGCCAGTTTTTGAACATTGTTACCAGATTTTTAAAGCAACAGCTCAATGATTCACGCATCTGTGTACTATATGTGTTTGGAATTCAATTGTTTTTACATAGCTGATGTATTGTCATCTTACACTGCATCTAAAGCTCTTACAGAGTACAGGGAATTTGGAAAATGTTTATTACTTCCATGTGTTCTGGTTTTTTCAGGACAGTCTGGCTTATTAGCCTTGGAAAACTTTATCTCGAAGGGAACCTGTCACAAGGTTCTGCGTTAGTGTTTTATACATTGCATAGTTATTTTAAAATGTGCCTGAAGCCAATTTATTTTGTTTGGATAGATTAGAAAATAATCTAACCCCCTGTTAAATTGCATTTTTTTTGCTGTAAATATCTCATCAGGGAGATTACCCTTCAATTCTTTTCCCAAAGGCCTAATAGGAAGTCATTTCATGTGTTTTCTAAGAGTTTTTTGCACGTATGCAAATATGTATTATATACTTTCCTTAGTTATATTTTTAGCTTCCAGGAGCCTAACATCTACTAAATGTATCTAGGCAGAGAGCATTGTTGCCAGGAGGAGATCTCAGGAACTATGCATTGGTAGCACACAATATACTGTATCTATAAAAAGTTTTCATTCACTTTCATTGATTTCCATGGACCCCCTCAGACATTGATGAACAAAATTACCTGAACAAATATATTAAGTGGATCTCTCCATCATGAACACAGACAGAAATAACAACTTTACAGTGGAATTAAATACTTGCAAAAAAGGGCAAATTTTATTTAAATACAACATATATAAATTATACACTTACCCTTTTATGAAGTCTAGCAATATCTTGAAATCTTCAAACTTTATCTTTTTTTCTCTCCCATGTGACCATCTCAAGTTCTTTCATGCTCTTGTGTTCTCTTGGCAGCTATATCAGTCAACGAGGCTCCCCGCTATGTTCATTAACAACTATTAGGCCCTGTTGTTAATGAACATAACAGGAAGGGTTCCCATTGCAATAAATTAGGACAAGCCTTTGTATACAAGCTGTTCTGACATCCACTGCTCTAGGTGGTCTTTCTCCTTTCGCAGCACCAGCACTGGAGGAGAGGTATGACTGCCTTTTTTCTAATATATGTTGTTTTATATATATTAGATTTGCCTGAAATCGTATATGTAGGTCTGCTTTATTGCTTACCTTCCGTATCCCAAACTACTAAATAAAAGTTTTCTTATATGCAATACTTTAACCAACAAAAAGAGCAATGAAAGAATGCCTTCTGAGCTCATATACTATCTGTGCAGAGGGCAAAATTATCATATTTCCAAATTAATGATAATAAAATACTGTTATAATGATCTTGTGTCTTTCCCATACACATTTCTCTCTTTATACTTTAGAAAAGGTTATACGCTTGAAGATTTTACCCATTACTTGAAAGCATACCTTATTTGTATCCTCGTATATAAAAGAGTCACATTTTGTAAACATCATAGGGCTACATTACTACTTAATTTTATTTAGTACTGAACAACATGAGTCTTTATTAAAGATTCCTCAAAACTCAACAAGAACTTTTATTTTATCACTTGTGTCCAAACACTTGGTGCCGTAGTTTGTCCTGGTTTTGTCACCAAAAAAAATTATTACTTTAGCTTTGGGATTTAGAAGCTATATCTCATGGAATGTTTATAAATATCTTTTAATATCTATTTTAAAATGCATCCCAATTCTATTTAACAGATGTTGTCACACTGCTACTTTTTATAAAGTAACACCTGCTGTAAGCACAAGCAGTTCTGAGTTTATTTGGTAACTAAATAGCTATTTTCCATATTCCTAAAACGTATTGCTGCCCTCATTGCTTAAGTCAATTTAGTCTTATTTATCACTTGGCTTATGTTAGAACTGTTCTGCATTGCCCCACATTTATCATCCTGCACTGGAAAAGACAGTGGGAGTATAACCATTGAAATATGATTGGACAATACAGATAGCACCTACTTATTAGGACTAATTAGGCTTATGCTGCAATAGTAATTAGTACATAAGAAATACCTGTAAAGGTGTTTAAGTTCACCAACATAATTGTAAATGATAATACTTAGCTTTCCTTTTATCCTTTTTCCATATTTGCATTAAGCTACTAAAGTTAAAAAAAACAACTTTTAGGCCAAATTCTTCCAGTGAGGTTGCAGTTTGTTTATGGCTTCCTTTAAACAGAATCTGCCGCCTCTTGGGAGACGCTACATGCTAGCATTTCCCTGCTGCAGCTCCATTGGGAATAAGGTGCAGCAGCGATTTCTACTGCCAAATGTGCAGGTTCTGATTTTTTATAACCAGTGTAGAAAGTAACTTCCGCCACTACTGTATAGTTTATTGTAAAGTTTATAATGGAGAGTGTTTAGTGCACGAGTAAAGATCCCCCATAGGATTGGTAACATTCCTGGCCATAGGGTCTCCTCTAGAAGGGGGCTGTATATAATGTTGTGCAGTGATAAAAGAAATTCATGCATGGAAAAGGCTTCCAGCAGTGCTATTAGGTCAATCACATCTTACTTTATATTAATAACCTAATGAAGTTGATTTTGTAAAGAAGTCGAAGTTTTAAAGGCTAAGTGAATGCTAGTAAAGAAGATGTTTCCACTTTACATAATAAATATGTACATATATATTTATGTGAACACAGCTTGGTTCTGTTCACTAACATTTACTTTGCAAAGTGAACAACTTCGGTAAATCAGCATCACTTGCTCAGTATATGCAGAATTATTCAAACCCCGTTTTTTAAATTAGGAGGTTACAGTTACAAGAACATTTAAATACATTACATACCTCTAGTACAATGGATTTAAGGAATGAATGCAAGAATGAAAGTAATGTGGGAAAGACTTGTTAGGTTGTCAATGGGCTAAAATACTTTGAATATTTCAGATTGTTGGACTACATGCATGAGACAAGGCATTAAAACTAATTTCATCACTTTTTAGGAAAATATGAGAGATGCAAAATTGTTTTCAATATTTCATTCCAAAAATTTGGGAATTTAGGTGACACTCTTTATTGGTTTAACTAAATTCCTAAAGAAACAAGCTATTGGAACTTAGATCTTTAGAGCCTATATATTCATGACTAACAAGGTACATCACTCTACTATTGCTTATTTATGTTATTACAGTATTTAACAGTAAAATATTACCTATGTGTTTATACTGTGCATCACATTTCCACATCAGTTATAAAAGATTTATGCATGTTTATAGAAAAGATCTGTAACCATATAATTTACAAGTTTTCTTGTATTGCTCACTATCATTTAAAAGCTTGATCTGCCATCAGTGACTATTAAATTTGTATCTATGCTGGGCAGATTTCTCACCATCAAAGTTTAAAATAAATAAATATAAGCAGATAGAAATTATCTTATTTAGGAATTTTGTAAGAATCTGAATATTTCCTCCTGTTGTAATTTTTCTAATGGTGCAAGCTTAAATATAAATGAGTTATGATTTCTGAACTTGATTCCTGGAATACCAAGGAGTCACATATAATGCCTATAATGGTCTGTCAACTGTTTGACTTTACAAATTACACATAGAACATAAAGCACTATGTGATAGGTTAGGCAGTTTTGACTACCCAGTCTTTTACCATTTTGGTCTGTCTAGTTCAGGGGTCGGAAAACTCCAGCCTTTAGGCCAGATACCGTTTAGCCGGTAGTTCGTTCCGGCCTAACGCCCCCTGGCTGATCTGGCCTAATGCCGGCCGGAGCCGCGGATTGCCAGACAGATCTGCCACAGGGCGTTAGGAACTACTGGAGCTGGAGCCTCTGGAGCTCTGGGGCTGCCTCCTTGCCGTTGCTCCCCTATTTACCGCAGCCGGCGTTGATACTTCCGCTGCCGCGGAAAATAATGCATATGGAGGAGAGGGATTTCACTTCAGGGGGCATTCCCTGGTGGGGATGGAGCTATTAGGGCAGGACTCAGAGTCCAGCCCAGTGTGCTCCCACCCACACTTCAGGGGTGAAATGGCCTAGTGGCCATAAAAGTTTGCCGATCCCTGGTCTAGTCAGACAGTTGACTTTTCAACAACATACTTTTTCTTTTTTCAATGCCCCCCAAAGGGTTTTTGTTTTTAATGCATTCTGTCTCTAATATTTACATTGTGGTAGTCCTCAATATCTTAATTAATCTGAAATACTTTAAGTGCCAATGCCATAAGTGTCATAGCCTTGCCACCAGCCTTGTTTCTGGGCATCATCCAAGACTGCCCTGTGCTAGAGCAAGAAGAACCAGTGTGACCAATTTAGAAAAATATTTAAAAAAAAAACATAATGTTGGTGAGGGGCTCAAGGGGAAGAGAAGGTCCTCTGGCAGGGTTTGGGGCCCAAGGGTGGGCTTTATATTGATCTCTGTCCCTCTACAGTTCTACTAAAGTGTCAGATTCAGAAAGTGTAAAGCTAAACAAGGGGAAAAGAACTTGTATATAACTAAGCCACCAACTAAAGATGATTTATGGCTAGTTCTTTTAATCCATAACTAATACAATCAATTCTGGAATAATCTAAAGAAAGCACTTGCATTATGCATACAGTACATTAGTAAAATACTTTGTAGCCTTCACAATATGTATATTTTCTTTTTCTAAACCATGTAATATGTTTTGGCAATTTATACTGTACTTTTTTAAACATAATTCATTGAGAATTTATCCCACTGCTGAATTATGATAGTAATGATAACTCTTATGGTAAATGTAAAGGTGTACATGCATTTTATGTCAGAGCAATATAATAAATATATTCTCACACATTTTGCAATTGAGGCACTGTAATTAATTCCTTATTTCTTGACTTAGTATGGCATATTAGATGCCCTTGTGTTTTTGAACTAGCATAATAATAAATTGTACAATTTTCTGTTTGTTTACTTGACATAGAGTAAAAACACATAGCACATAGTAATTGCATGTGCAAATATTTTGTTGGTCATTGCCATTTGGGTTCAACAATGTGTTTGTACACATAGTGAGACATGTATTAGGAACCAGTCATTAGCCAGTCATTTAGCAACAGAACAAGGCAGAGGATACAGGTTAAAATCTTTAGTTATTCTTCGCATCAAACACCAGAAAAGGGAAGCAAATGTGATCTTTTTAAAACTCGATCCGTTCTTGCTTACCAAAATTATAAGTGAGAACAGCCTTTGCAAATTCGCCAAACAAGAATTTAAAAATAAAAAAAAATAAAAAAAAAGATTGTGGGCTGTGCTGATCAATAAATGCAACGTCCGCTGCATTCATTGATCAGCTCAGTGTGCGATCCCCGGCACTAGAGGTTAAATGGGGACATGTCTCCCCATTCAAAACCTCTAGTGCTCTCTGATTGGCTGAGGAAAGCTTTAAATTGTTTTTAATTAACTTCTAGTGCCCAGGGATCGCAGTGGAACATTCTCGCTCATCCCTAGTGATCTCATCGAGACATGCTGGTTTTAATCTTTCTGAAAATAATGCACTCCTTAGGACTTTCACATACAGTAGTCTCTATAGTTTACTTACAATGTGCCTCTCTATCACTGACACCAATGATCTTTTTGGCTATTTGTAAGGGTAACATTCTGTAATGCGCCTGGGCACACAAACCACAACCAACTCCAGATATCCTTGAATCAGGTTTATTCAAAACAGCACAGCACAGCAAGGGTTAATTTCAATCAAGCAAGGTACAGAAGGATAAGGCAAATGCAGGTCAGTA
>NC_092861.1:81287940-81312366 GCF_032062135.1 Pyxicephalus adspersus | reverse complement strand
GACTGATATGTACTTAGTATTATTATTATTAGGATTATAATAATAAATGCATACAGTATAGGTATCTTTTAGTCAGACTGCATATAAGTAATGTATTTGTTCCTTCAAACCTAACTTCATTGGAGCCATTATCATAGTTTGTATTAGGATAAAAAGATCACTTAAAGCCTGCTGGTGATACAGTTATATTTAATCATGCATGGACCACCTACTTTTCACTACTTGACTTAATCCTTATAATTTATGTTAATGGAATACTTTTCTCCTCGAGTTTCAGTGAGAACTATTGAACTACTAAGACAACTACTGTAGAAAGAGACCATAGAATGTCTTCATTTTTCTGTGTAAGCAAATGAAAATGGAAAATATAATTCCAGAGGAAATCAGCAAATGGAATCCAGATGGATCATCTCAAGATTCATAAGCTTCTCTAAGGGAACCTGTCAGAACAGAAATATGAGCAGTGCAATTGCTTCCTTGTGCATAAGCTCCGGGACTGTATTCCGTCTTCCATGACAACTTAGTAAGTCAAAGCCTCAAAACAAATATGTCTGTAACTCGTTCCAGGTCATTGTCTCCCCAGGTAGGGGAAGAAGGACAAAAATGGCAGGCTTGGACAAAACTTTTTTCAAGTCAACAAAGGCAGTATGTTTCTTTCTTACCATTATTTAGGACTAAATATCAATACAAAATATAATTAACAAATGTAAACTAGAAGATAGCTGAGTAAAAGCAGAAGAACCTTTATACAGAGCTTGGAGAATATATTATTGTGCATAGATTTGTTCAGTTATTTCAAAAATGTAAACACAGAGCAAAAATATAGGTCCTGGAGTTTGGTAAAAGCATGCCAGTGACCCAGTTGTATTCTAGTAAAAGGTATCATGGTAAAGAGTGACCAAGATACAACTTTTTGGGCATGTAAATGTGACATATGTGGCATAAACGAAACATTACACACAGTTTACCCCACACAAATACATAGGGGCTCCTAACACACTTTGAACACATTCTCTGAACTGATACAATGAGAATATAATTGGGTCTGAACCAGTCTTAGGTAGTGTGCAAAGCCAGTAATTAAGTCCATGTACAGTATGTTGACTAAACTAAAGAGTTACCAAATTTCATGTGAATTGGGCTGCCTCTTAGAGAAGGCTATGTAACAGACCTCTGTGTTTCTAGGCCTGGGCACAAATTCAGACAGTATTGTATAGGTCTTTGATAGAATTACCACTGAAGGTGAGGGAGTGATCCCGAGGAAAGATTTTTTCTTGTTGTAGTGCTATTGCAGAGAAGCAAAGTAATGTACCACTTATCTCTCTCTTGGTTATGATGTTGAGGGAGAACGTGGGTGTTCTGGATTGAATAATAAGTTGGTATTTAATTGAAGCTTGAAAAATGCCTTGATGTACCATAAACCTTAATTTTAACTTTCCGACAGTTTGGTCACAAACATGCACAAGAATAGCCCACTGTAGGTCATTTTGTATGGCTTTAGCAGTGCTTCTCCTGTTCCGCTTCACATAGAGATGCAGATATCGGTTCTGCTCCTGGGTTCTTGCCATTCAACAGCTATATCCAGCTTTTCTTATGTACACATTCATTTCCTGATAACTCCTCCAAGCTCTTGAGATTGTACTGGGAGATACAGCAAACCCTCTTGTGACAGCAAGTATTTATGTGCCATCTTGGAGGATCTGGACTACTTGTGCAACCCAAGTGGGCGGCAGGTAACGCCTTATGCTACTGCACGGTACTTACAGTACATCCTACAGTAGGATGCAAAGACTAAGAAAAGCTACAATGCTTTTCTTCTTTGCTTAGTATAATTAAACAATGCTGATTTTCTTGGGTACCAGGGCATTATTATAAAAATAAGACTTCATAGAAAGAGAAGTGACTGCATTATTTACAGTCCCAGGTTTGCTTTAAAGATTTGAGCTAATGAATATAAGATACAATTCAGTATCTTTCTACAGAGTTAACCAAGTTTCCTGTTGGCTAAACCATTGATTCTCAAAAGGTAAACTAAAGTTTAGAGTATATATGGCCGCTATTTCATAGCAACTAATCCTTCTATTCCTTTACATAGATTTCAGTGCCTTCCAATGTGTCTATTTCAGTTCACATAAACCAAAGTGTAATGATCCTGACAAAAGTAGGCCTGACGGGTAATCCAGTATTTGTATAGCTTGAGGAAATATTTAGGAAAATCAATAAGAGGTATTGATCTGCTTTTACATCAGTGACCACAGTAATTCCATTGTCCCTAGCAGCATTACATTTCTATGTAGAAATCTCTTACCTAATTCAAGAAAAAAGTATTTGCTTTCACCACTTTGTTCAAAATATATAGGTAAGCTACAAATTGCAAGCCTATTTTTCTTTTAATGCAGCTTCCTTTAGGAAAACTGGTTGCACAAGGGCTGTTCCCATAATATAGCTGTAATTGGAGAATCTCTTGCCCTAGGCCAACTAGAATAGGCTTACATCATATCATCATATAGACATTGAACACCTTATACTTGTCATTCTTCATGACATCAGCAAGCACACATTTAGGCTGAATGAATGAGCAGTGGATTTACACAATCCAACAAAACATACAAAATAAAAATTACCGCATCCATAGGTGCCTTTGGTAAGTGCAGTTTGGCAGGTAATACATAACAGGTTGTATGAAATAACTTTGAATAGTAACATTGTTACTTCCTTCGCTATGTTGTGCAGCAAGTGTGTGCAAATATTTATAGTATACAGGTAGTCTGGTTAAGGACATCCGACATACGGACGACTCCTAGATATGAACAGGGCTTCCCTGCTCGCTCCTGTGCAGGATGGAGGCTGGATGCAGACTTGCAGAAGAAATCTTTTGCTAAACACAGCTGAGGTTGTAGGTGATCATAAGGACTGAGCGCTTTCTGCAGCCTCTTGTTGCACAGCTTGCTCCAGAAGTTAATTAATGCCTAGGCTCCATAAAGTTTTTTTTTTCTTGCTTTGTTTGTAATAAACTCACAGTGAGGATTTTATACAGTAACTGACACCACTCTGCCTAATTATGTTGAGACAAACATCTGTCCTAATTGCATTTATAAAATAATGTACCTGTTCTGACTTACATACAAATTCAACTTAAGAACAAACCTTCAATCCCTATCTCCTATATAACCCAGGGACTACTTCTATGGAAAAGGAATACAGTCTTCATGTGTTCAAACTGAGTTTTATCCTGCTATAGCTTTATAATGACAATTGCCTTTTTGGTTGGTTTTGATTGGCACCTGCAAACATTCATAATGATCTTAAAAACAAATTCTGATTGTTGTCCCCCTCCAAGATAATAATCATATACATCCTTCATTCAGCTGTCCAGCAAGACAAGTAACTGGTGTATTGTGCTTTCTTGTCTGATCATTTTATGAGATGTATAATTACTTCAAAATAAACCTAACTCAAGTTAAATAGTAGTGTTGATCGAAACCAACAGTTTCACTTCTGCCAAAGTTTTGTGAAAATGGCATATTTTCACAAGAATGCTTACATTTGGCAAAATGCATGGAGGGCTATGAGAAGGCAAAATTATTGCAATTATTACTGTTTTATTTACTGTTTTATTTACTGAGAACTGCATTATGATTTTAATTACAAAGGATTGTTCATCTTTAAAATCATAAAGAAGGTAATTTACTATAGCTGGCGTTTGCACAGAATTAAGTGTGTTAAATCATTTAATATTTGTTAATGTAATTCTTAAACTTGTGACTTGTTTTGATTGTGGGAATAGAAAATCTGGGGATCACAACTGCTGAATCTTTGGTGTATCTTGGTATACATTTTTCATTGTTACTTTGAAAATTACAGAACCATAGCAGAATCACAACTGCAAACTCAACTGCAATTGTGTTGTGTACCTCTATATAACACTATAACACTTCTATGAAAATGAGAAGTGCAATAATTGTGGTTACTACCTCAGTGTGCTATTAAACAGCAGCAGCAGAAAAGATACTAACAGGGATGACAAAACCAGCAGTCTCTTTCCAGATCGTTTCCAGCAACAAAAATTGAATGTGTGTATGCAGCCTAATATATCTAGGAGAAACTAAACAATGGTTTTTGTTTGCTAGTGGATCTCTAAACAGCCAATCATGGATGACCACTGTAGTTTCCTAAGGGGATAACATAGCAGGGTGCCTTCTACTCATCATCCATCTTATCCATAGAACTGAACAAAGCTATGTGTAGAACGCTCATCCCTTCTAGCATGTGAAAATGAACACAAAAGATCATTTCCAACAACAGTAATTTGACTTGTGTCTAGGCTTTTAGAAATGCTGACCTCCTTTTATCTGACTATAGGTCCCGTCTTCATATGGTTTATGATTTAATGCAGGGATACTGGAAAGTGTATCACATGGTCACACAATATTGACTTTCGCACTGGTTGAATATAGGGAAAAGAGATGTAATGCTAAGTGCAAGCACATTTGACCCATACAACAGATATCCTCTCCACTACTTTCCCTTTATGAACTCTTTGTAATCACTTATAAACCTGATTGGTATTAGAATTATCCTTTACCTGAGCTTTACCTATTCAGCAATCACATTGCATATACATAAATATTGCTTTACAACTAGTGGAATACAATAATATAATTTGTATTAAAGGGACAGAGACATAGACCTGAATACCAATCATGGTATTAGACCATTGCTCACAAATTGTTAGGAAATCTGAATGGCCACGGACGGAAAATTGATTAATTTTAACCTGCTGAATTTAAGCCTAAAATTAACTTAGCCCGAAACCTTCTACATTCTCTCTTCTGCCGGGCACCATGTGTTCATCCCCCACACAAAATATATCTTACTGGATTTAATATTGATTTGAACAGAATGCTAATGAGACCGTCTCCCTTTAAGCAAAATATATAATTGTAAGCCTATATCATATACACAGGCATTGTGCTAAAGGAAAATATTTTGCCTCTACGGACAGCTCCACTTTAAATGATTTCAAAAACCTATTAAAAGTGATCCATTGGGATTTGGGGGCTGAATTCTTGAATGAACCAAATTGGCATGTGTCTGTTTTTTCTTTGATTTTGCAAATGTGTACACACCTAATGCAAATTGTGAAATGACATCAGCCTTTTGCTAAAGTGGCAGCAGGCAGCTGAAAATGTGAAAGCGAACAAACACAGATGGAGGCAGTCCTACAGACAAGGCTGCGGCACATCTATTGCTGGATTTTTACAAAGCTCAACAGACCTACAAGCTCCATAGCTCCTTGTCTACTTACTTTTCTAAGATAAGCATAGAGAATCATACCCAGGAGACCAAGTAAATCCTTATTCGCTCCATTGGACTGTGGACCTTTTTCAATGTTCCTTTATTTGGCCTTTGTTTATCGCCTTTGCACAGATCTTAACTGAACATGCAATGTTGGACTCGGCTGAAATATGTTAATGTCCAGACTTTTTTAAATGCATTGGGGAATATAGCTTTTAATGGACTAATTTTGGATCTCTGCTTAGATCTTTAAATATTTATTTCAGATATGTTAATCTCTTGTTGTGAATGAAACTGTTTGCATGGCACATTTACAATTAGGGATCTTCAAATTTTCCTCATATCTTCAGACATCTATTGTGTTATTGCTTTGTTGGGAAGAGAAGACACAATCCAGAGAACCCGGCTCTTTTATAAATGATGGTATTCTGACATTACATCTCATGTATGACTCCATTATTTATTTCCATTAAGTATTCATTTCACTTTTTGTATGTTTTTAATGAGGACTGACTGTCAATCAGTTAGGAATTGGTAGATTTATTAGACAGCTGCTTTTTTAACAAATTAGATCTCCAGCTTATGGACAATATTGTTAAACTAATGATATGTATGAGCAGCTATAGTGAATTTGGTTTACACATGATAAATTTGATAGCTTGTTTCCTTAAACTATCAATAATATAGAATCACATTTTATGTTTATAAAATAGTAATGATATAATTTTACAATTTGTTTTTGCATTATTGGTTCTTTAAGGGAAATAGATGACCTGGCTTTTTTTATTTGAATGTCTCGTGGTTTTATTAGTAAAAGAAAATGGTAAGAAATCTTTGGAATCTGTTTCAAAGGAAACAACATGTCTCAAAGGCATCCATCAAAAGTTACAGTCAGGCATTTGCTTCATAAGTTATGCATTTTACATGATCCATATATTTGTTTTTCTGTGCTAATATTGTTTATTGAACAATGTTTGTGCAGAGTATCTGTCACTATTGTGTAGCGTAAATGTCACCTGGTACCTAGAATCAGCACTAAATTCTTCCAGTGTACATCGTCTATAATGCCCAGATAGCCTAAAAATGAAGCTGAACTCTATTGGAGTTTAGGAGAGTAGACAGAGTCCATTTAATCCAGATCATGAATAAAATCAAACAATATAACACTATTTGCATTTTAGATGTTAGAAGGTTATGAAGCTAAAATCTAAATACTATACTAAAATGCTTTGTATTAAAGACACAAAAGAATACTGGCCCTTTGCAATACTGCATTGAATTATTATTACACAGTATTTATATATGACTATTTTACAGTCCATAGTCATGTCACTAACTGTCCCTCAAAGGAGCTCACAATCTAATGTCCCTCTCATAGTCATATGTCATTAAAGTGGTCTAAGGTCAATTTTTGAGGGGAAGCCAATTAACCTTATTGCATGTTTTTAGGATGTGGGAGGAAACCAGCAACCAGAGGAAACCCACACAAACAGGGAAAGAATGTGCAAACTCCACGCAGATAGGGTCCTGGCCGAGATTCAAACCTAGGACCTAGCGCTGCAAAGGCAAGAGTGTTACCTCTGAGCCACCATGCTGCCTTATTAAATTAAATTAAAACTTTAAATGCAAGCAGGGTAAATACCTGAAACTGGAGGAGCCAATTAGCTGTTCTGCAGAACTTAGGTGCTAACCAGGAACCTAATAGAAGCATGAGAGATGAGAGATGAGCTCATCAATCTGCTGCTTTTTTCTTCACTGCCCAGTCATAAGCTGAGAAATGAGCAATACTTATAACTACAGGTAACTTCTGTAAGTGTAACTGTAATAGAGAAAAATCAAGTCTTCTTTCAGACTATTGACTTGTGTATCATGTGCTGCCAACTTCACCCGTGCACAATAATATACATGCCTGTACATGCAATGACATCTTTTATAGGGATGAGTGATTCAGTTTGGGTTAGGTTCACGGACACTCTCTCATCACATCATGCTTAAGGTTCACAAATCTTGTTATTCAATTCTAGCCATCCCAAGGGCTAATATGCAAGCTAATGTTAAACAAAAGTCATGGAAATTTTCAAAGGCACTACCATAGGGGTCCAATGAACGATTGCTAAAATTAAACACAATAAATAAATAAAAAAAACAATGTTTAATCCTACACAGAACTCTCAACTTTCCCCAACATAATATGGCTACTATGAACCAAAAATTTTAAGGAAACATGTTGGGTTCTCCAGTACTTTTAATTATTGGCTCTCGTGAGCTCTTGTCTTTGCTAACCAGGAAAATCAAGCAAACTTTAGTCTTGTGCTAAGTCTATGGTATATAGTTAGTAGCTACCTGCACACTAAAGAAAAGGTATGCCAATGGCCAGAGAAATTTTGGTGCACACTTTACAGAGTAAACTGGATTGGAGTCACATTAACACTTGTTTGTCAGAGTTTACTTTCTAAGAGCCCACTATTACCTGTATTTAATAGTCTGTACATTTTTATTATGAACGTCTAAATGTGTTTGGCATGTGCTACTGTTTCCAATTTTTTGTATGCATTTTACCTTGGGGCAAAGAATCTTGTGTGTGACTCCATGCAAAAAACAAAATACAGTGTATTTTTTGCATGGAATCATCCCTATGGAAGATATGCTTCGTGTAAATGGCAGCTATAGGAGTGTAAATGGCAGCAAAAATGTGTTTTTAAAAAACTAAAACATACAAGATGACATTTAGGTTGTTAAATTAGTTATAACCCTTCTCCTTCTTTAGGTGCACATTAAGATGCAGTTTGACATGACTAAAGAGACTAAAGATAATTTAAAATACTCTTTGCAATAAATGAGGTGCAACCACAAGAGGTAGGGATTGCGATATCATATATGCATATAGAGGGAGTGAGGAGGAGGACAGGCAGTTGTATATAACTCCATTAGAGAGGAGTAAAACACTAAAAGGATTTATGTGTAGGAGTTAGTGGATACTATAGGAGCACTACTGCACTAAAAGAAACTAATAAGGATGCTTGTAGGAAACTAAAAGATCCTGGCCCTGCCTAAAGCCTTGATGATACAGGAAACTTTATAGTATCATTCAGACACTTATTTTGTAAGTCCAGCAAGTGAATAAAAAAAACTCTCTCAACATGATATGTGGTCTCATCCCTTATTCACTTATAATCATTAATAAAGTAAACTTTAGACCACAGAAAAATGTTGGCTGTTAAATTTCACAATATGAAAGCTCCAAATGTTTGCTTTTATTCAACATTGTTCTTTATTACATTGCTTTATAAGATTGTGCATCCTGCACATTCCAGTATACCATGGGTGTTTTCTGATATGTACAAGGTTGCCACACTTTTATTCTTCCTTGTTACCCTAAACCTGACAATTTTGGGCATATTTTGAAGTATTTTACATCTACGGTCAACCAGATTTAGACTCAATATGAAGTAAAATAAAAATATGAATGAATTATATTCAAAATATATGGATATGAACACATTTAGTTTATATATGTAAAAAGAGAGAGAGAGAGAAAGAGAGAGAGAGAGATACTGTGTATATATTTTTATATACTGTATTAAATTGATGTGATTGTTAGCTGGCATAAATTGACCTTTCAGGTTCCTATGTTTGCCTTGCATAAATGTCAAACTCTCAATATTTTCAGCTTCTAAGTCCCTATCAGCTAATTTTAAAGAACTTGGCACCATTAGCTCCATTAATATGTTTCTTAGTACTGGTACTTATGACATACTTTACCCTGAAGATGCTGATGTATATCTAAATGGGATGTGCGGAATAGGGACAAAAGTTGTGGTATTAAAGGGTGTCAAGAAGATGAACTGCAATGTATCACAAAAAATAAACCCTTTAAAGACATGCTTACCTGCTAGTATATTACATTTAGATACACCTTTGCCTTTGCATTCAATGATGTTGTATGATAATAGGCTGTTATACAATGTTTGTCAATTTTTTTACCCCTACTAGAAAATCTTAGCTTGAAATGATTAATGGTTTACTACCCTTAAAGAAAATGATTTATGAACATTGCAAATGCCCCTACAAATTCCAGAAGATTTAAAACAGATGGCTGGACTCATCTGTAACCTGTAATTCTCCAGTAAACTCTGCTAGATGTCATCCTAGATAAATGTACTCATGAACTTTGTACCAATCATAGCTTGACTTTTCAGCATAGGATGGACCAACGTTTATTGCCCTAGCTTACCATATGACAAGTAGACATAAAACCACACACAGAAAAATGTTCATTCTTGTATTGCTGTTTTCATTAATTAGTGATCATTTTTATCTTTTTATTTTGGATAGGGACGTCTGCAGAGTTCTACAATTATACAGAGATCTGGGAGATTTTTCTTTACTTATTGTCCTGGTGACAATGGTTTCACTAGACAAGAAGTAAAGGAAAACCTCCAACAGCAACATAAGTAGAAATGAAAATGCATTTTTAGTAGTATATGAAGGTTAGATACCTACCATACGTTTTGCCTTTTCTGTCCTTACGGAAGATTTTTATTTTCCGTATGGTAAAGCCATTGTCACTATGGCATGAAATGAGGGAATATCTTTTTAATGATGCTCTGGATAGCAGTAAACATTTGACAGATGTCACAAATATTTCAGCTTTTTAATTGTATTATAATATACATTTTTGTATGCTTTATTTACCCAATTTATTATATATAATTATATATTGACGCTATAAAAATACATGTTAAAAATGGAAGCCAGATTTCCTAAAGTATAAAATAAGATTAAGTAAACTTTTGTTCACATCAAACTTCTAAAGACATTAAGAAGATGCTCATTTTGTGTCTAATTCTGCACCGGTTCCTTTCACCTCATTTTGTGTTTTAATACATAATACCCTGGTTTACATACTTATAACAAATTATTTTATTTCAATGATCAATAATTCTAGTCCTCAAAGTGGTAAATTGAGTTAAAGGAGCATCAATGGTGTTGCCCTGTGAAAGAAGCACAACGACTATTAAAAGAAAGCAAATCTTCTTTTTTTGCTGTTTACCTTCTTTCTGTCCAGCCCATTTAACATCTCAAAGCCATATTAGACTTTTTTCAATGGTAGAAATTCAGGCTATATCATGGTTTGTGTATCCTTTCTCCAACAGGAGCACATAATCATTTACCACCATGATGTTCAATATAACTAGAAATAGAAAGTCTGTCTAAATGTATTAGAAAGTTCTGATTTTGATTCCATTTGTTATACTTGAATAGGCTCAATTCTTAGGTTGAGGTCAGATCCTAATGACATTAGCAGGAAAAAAGCCATGATGCTGTAAGCAACACTCCCTTCTCTACTAATTCCTTTCTAAAGGAAAACATTAATATTAACTAGGCAGATAAAATGCTGTACAATTTGTGCATAGCTGCCTAGTATCTTGTTGTTTTTTGAGACATAAACCGAAATCCGAATGACTAATCAACAGGTAAGCAGCAGCCAAACTGCCAACAGTTAATAAACAGGTTAGAAGAGAACAAAGAACAAGAAAAACACATTATTCAGACAGAATACATTTGTCAATCTACAGACATGCCTGCATGCTAAAGTAGCAACAACTGACACACACAAGCAGGAATTCATCAAAACACATGGAATCAGAACTATATTTCAAAATTTTGTGCATTGTCATATTTGGTACATTTTAATGATCATCGTGATCATATGTTACTTCTGGGATTGTATCATATTGTAGGGGTATATCACATCCAATGGTTTGTCAATAGTAAGACAAAAAGACTTATGAAAGCCTTAAAGGTTGGTGATGACATGCACGATTTAACTTGCCTTCAGCATTAGACTTGCTAATGTTTACTACCATATAAAAATTATAATTATTATTTTTAAACAGTATTTATATAGCGCCAACATATTAAACAGTGCTGTACATTAAATAGGCTATGATACCACATTTTAATTAATTCTTCCTGCTGTGTTTTTGAACCTCTCGTTTTTTTTGGACTTATTACATATGGCAGCATTCAGAGCACAAATAGTTTGCACTGGAGGAAAAAAAAAAAACATTTCATACAATTCAATATCAAACTTACTCAACTTGTGGTCTACAGCTGTAATGTAACTTTACAACAACACATTGACTTTGGCAGAGGAATTCAAATTGTGACTGTAGACAGCTTTATTTTGTGGAGAAGGTGCTAGTGATCTTGTACATGTTAATGGTTTGATGGTGAAATAACATTCAGGACAATGTGATGTTATTTGAGCCTGTGACTTACCACATATGCTTGCATGGCCAAAACACGATTTCTGGCTAGATCTGCTTCAAATGGCTTGAATAACCGACTCTAGCAAAAGTCAGCAGCTTTGATCTGTCATGCTAAGGAATTAATTTACGTAACAAAGTAGTTCATAATTCAAGATTAAGTGTAATCTCTTTTCAAACTTGGGAACTTGAAATGCACCATGGAAAATATGCACATTTCAAGAACTTCTTTTATTGCAAATACCCAAAATATATCACAATATAGCTCAAAGGTTTAAAGAACAAAAAAATTTTAAAGCAATGTGTGAAGTTAAACAGAAAAGAATCTGCAAATTGCACCTTAGTGTGTATATGTGTGTAGGTATCCCTGGAGGTTGCAGGATTACCCGTCAATATGTATTGCTGTGGTGAGCACCCTGGAAGTAGGGGGAAGCAAAATAAAATATGAAGAGTATTAAAAAAATCATTTACTATTTTACAGCTGAAAAAATGCATGTCTTGGTCACAGCTCTCTTGCCTTCTAAGCCTTCCATTTACATATACCAATAATAAGTGCCCTATCTGGCCAATAACATGGTTTGGGATAATCTTAGGAGCAGAATCATGTTTATCTGTACTGAATATATATATTACTTGAGTCTCCATTCACTGATCATTCAGATTATAAACTATTTATTCATTTTTGTTATCATATGCTCAGCCTGAAATTCCCTGGTTTGTGGCAGCTTTAGTTTAAGATAAATGATAAACGAGGGTAAGAATGACCTAATAAAGCTGGTATTTCATATATCCATAATAAAATCATGCCAAGCCCATCTGCATGACCTCACAGCTTGCGCCCTGTGCTTACTCAGGGCACAGCCATCAAGCAAACACCATCTGTATAATGTATCAGCCACAGCCCACAGTAAAGGCAGCCCTGACATCTTTCTTATATAATATTAAGAAAAAATAAGACATCACTGTACAGAGTGCTTGATTTTTGCATAAACAACAACAATAAAAAAAACTAATCTAAAAAAGGTCAGGTACAATTTTTGAAAATATGAAGAAGAAAATATGTAATTCAAAACTCCACAAAGAGCACGTATTAAAAAAAAACCTGAAGGGTGACCGTTGGCTCAGCTGGTTAATTTGTGAAATGATATCTAATGCTTCTGGGACATAGGGCAATATCACCCTTTGTCCCTTTAAAAGCAATGACTACATTGATGCATTTTTTTCTGCAGTTAATGTTGTGCTTGCCTAATTATAACAGAAGAATGCCAGCAAGAAACTACAATGATATTATCCTCTATTGTCATGGGTGGTTTAACCCTCCAGCTCCTGGATAATGTGTATGAGAAGGACTAACAGCAGGTTCTCAATGCAAATATGAAGAGCAAACAACTGCTCATTTTCTTTTGCAGAGCAAGCTTTTCAAAGGATGCAAAGCATTCAGGTACCCTTAGAGATGAGTTTGAGGAATTTGCATGACAATTCAACTACTAAACAAATGCTAATAAAGCCAATTCTTTGCTGCTTTTGGCATCACAGGTTTTGCACTTTTCCCCTTTTTTACTAAGAGAAGTTGATCAGATTAATTATGGTTGAAGGTTCTAATGTTTAAAATAACATACATGTCTTTTTGGTCTATTTATACTATATATATATATATATATATATATATATATATATATATATAGTATATATATATATTCAACAAAAGGTTATGGTTTACTTACTGCAGGAGAAATTTATGTGCTTTCACTTTATGCTATTATGTGGTAATGTAATTGAGCTACACTAATGAAATGTGTATAATATAGGCTCTATTTATAAAACAGTGAATTTATTATTATTGTTATTAGTATTATTAATAATAATAAACAGGATTTATATAGTGACAACATATAACGCAGCGCTGTACATTAAATAGGGGTTGCAAATGACAGACGAATACAGACAGTGTGACACAGGAGGAGAGGACCATGCTCTGAAGAGCTTACAATCTAGTAAGTGGGGGAATTAAAACACAATAGGAGGGGGATATGTAGTGTTAGGAAGCAGTGGTTGTTTCAGAACACAGAAGAAGATGGGTAGGCAAGTTTGAAAAAGTTGGTTTTGAGTGCTCTTTTAAATGAGCAGAAAGTAGGAGCAAGACGAATAGGACAAGGAAGACTACAGTATTCCAGAGAGTCGGGGCAGCTCTTGTCTTGGAGTCTTGGAGCCCTGCATGTGATGAGGTTATGGGATGAGTCAGGAAGTCAGTAGTAGGTCATTGGAGGAGCGGAGAGAGCGGCTGGGGGAGTATTTTTTTTACCAGGTCAGAAATGTAAGTGGGACAAGATTTTGTCAATTTTATCTCTAAAGTAGGTGGCAATGTCTTGGACAGAGAAGGTTGTTGTGGGCAGCAGGTGTGGGGTTTAGGAGGGAGTCAGTTGTTGAGAAGAGGCTGCGTGGGTTGGAAGTTTGAGAGGAAATGACAGTGGAGAAATGTTTTTGCTTGGTGACAGTGAGTTCAGTGTTAAAGTGTTTTAGTCTGGCTTTGTAGTCCATGAAGTCAGTTCTGAGACCAGGTTTTCTCCACTTGCGCTCAGCTGAACAAACATTCTTTTGTAGCTTTTTGGTGTGATTGTTGTGCCAGGGATGGGGGTTAGCAGGACAGGGGTAGTGGAAGGTGGCAGGGGCAACTTTATCCAGAGCTGAGAGAATGAGTGTGGTTGAACTGAATGGCAGCTTTATCCGGAGATGTGATTTTAGAGAGGGAGGGGGGTTAGGGACGTAAGGCAGTTTGAGAATAGGTTGTGGTCAAGGGTACAAATATCTCTCTGCCATTGACCAGGTCTGGGATGTGGCAAAGGGGGGCAAAAGTTTTATAGGTTGAAGGTGAAAGGGTTATGATCAGAAAGGGAAAATGGCGGGTGACATTGCAGAGTTTGGAAAAAAACAGGTCTAAAGTGTGTTCGGCAATGTGTGTGGGGCCATTTATGTTCTGTGTGAGTCCAAATGAGGAGGTAATGGAGAGCAGTTTGGCTGAGGATGGATGGTTGGGCTGCTGGGGGCAGTAGACAACATCAACAATGAGGGGTAAGGGGCTGAAAAGACGGACAAGGTGGACTTCAAAAGAGGTGAAAATGAGAAAGGGCGGGGTAGGAAGGACTCTGTATGTACATAGGTGAAAGAAGGAGACCCACACCACCCCCTACTCTGTTGCACGGTCTAGGGGTATGTGTGCAGGCCTCCATAGTAGAGAGCAGAGGCAGAGTCAGAGGAGGAAAGCCAAGTTTCATTGAGAGCCAGAATGTTCAGAGACTTAGAAAGGAGAAGGTTGTGTATGGAGGTTAATTTTTTGACAACAGATCTGGCATTCCATAGACTGCCAGAGAGAGGGGGTAAGAACTTATGGGTAGGGTAAATGGGGATGAGGTTACGAGAAGGGAGTATTTTGCTGAAGTTTAGGGAAGAGAGAGGCTGTGGGGGGGACCAGGGTTGGGTGAGATGTCACCAGAAAGCAGCAGTAAAGAAAAAAGGTGCAGGAGCACAGACAGAGAAAGCAGGAGAGTGAAGAAGCAGAGGGACAGTGAGTTATCAGACCGGGTAGAAGATTGAATAGAGCCAGCAAGGAGAGAGAGTGCAGGGTGAATAATACATTTTACCAGATAATTGAGAATCATATGAGTGCAATAAACAATGTGGCAAACAGTCCATGAGAGGCGGTCATGTAATGTGGGTTGAAGTGAGGCGTAAAAGCTTGTAGAGTTCCAGGAGTAGGATAGGATGAGCCAGTCACAGAGATGGCTTGGTGAAACAGCAGTTCAGAATGGCAGCAGTAGAGGTTTTGTTGGAGTCCAGGTTGATGAATGATGGAGCTGGGAGTTGTTGATTGTAATTGTATGTCCAATTTTGTTCCAATTCCTGGTTTAATTCCCTGGATTAATTCCCATTGCACTTGTAATTTGGCACTTAAGATTTGGGCATGTGACCAGGTTCCCCACGTGACTATGACTGTTGTTTAAATAGAAGTGATTTGGGCCCTGATTATGGGTTGACTGATCAGAGTATAAGGAATTTGGGATATAAGTTGAACCTGGGGAGGGGAGGGGTTGGCAGGGCAATAAATATTAATGTGCACTGGAACAAATAAATCTACGGGGAGATTAAATTTGGCACAATAAGTTAAACTACAATGGGAGACATACCATACACAATCAGATGAATCTGACATTCCCCCAAACTTTTCCTCATGGGAATCTTTCAGACCCATATATTTCAATGGCAGTAATTGATTCCCACTAGGGGATGTTTGAGGGAATGTCAGATTTCCTGTTTTACAAACAGAGCCCTATGTTTTATATATGTATATATATATATATATATATATATATATATATATACACACAGATGGTGATTATTATAAAACATTGCTATAGTACACAGCTTACAGACTGGCTTACAAGCTGGTTACATAGGTACACATTGGGGTGTGAACCTATTGGTTGGTCGTTATTATAATTACTTGCCAGTAGAAGTCGGATATTTGATTAGTATATTATAATTTTTAAAAATCAGAATAAAATATATTTGTATTTGTTGGGGGTTTCTCTTGTCATTCTGAGCTCTAATTCTCATGTATTAATTTTTTGAGAAATTACAAAATTATATGATTATTTTGATTAAAGGTTAACTTTTTGTCAGTCTCTAAGCACATGCTGCAAATGAGGCCATGTTTGAGATGTATACACAACATAGTTTTGAACATGAAAATGGTATCTTCTATGAAGATGTCCATCAGCAGAATGCATTAGTGGCAGCTTTTGTAGGCCTATCAAATATCATAAAGAAATCAGCAGTGGTATCACTACTTAGTAGGGGAACTGATAAATATTGGTTCAGCTAGCTAAATAAATATCTTCAATGTGTTGCTGACTGTGATGATAACATAGTCAAGCTAATACATTCTATGTAAATAACATTTTTTTGTAAGCTCTTATTTGTAACAATTCTAAAAGGTTACAGAAAAGATTATCGGGGCATAGAAATGTACATTCCAGACATTTTCACACATATTTGCTTTCTGTAAATCAACATTGGGCAAAATTTCCTAAATTGAGCTTGAGGAACATTTTACTTTTTCAACCCAGTTAAAGTCCATCTCCGTCTCCAAATTTTATTTGGAAGGGTGAATTAACCACGTTGACTAAAGTTATATATGGTAATGTGTTAGATGTATTGAATAATTGTGGTTCAAATCAAAAGATAACATAATATTAGTTATCCCTTGCTGAAAAAGTGTCCTATGACTCAAGAATATACCTGATGATTCTCAGGTGTTATAAGTGCCCCTATGAATAACCTCTATAACCTGTACAGATGTCATTAGACAATGAATCAATTTCACAAGTACGGGCAGTAATCATATATTACATGGGAATCTGATATGCAGTCTATTCAGTTTTTTTAAAAAAGAGGAAACCTTCCAATAGGGACAACTTGTGTTGGTGACAACAGTCTAGGAGGCGTTTCCCCGTCAAATGGACTCAAATGGAGTAAAAAAATCCAAAAAGTTAACAGGGGGTTAATCATTCTCTACTCAAAAACAACAAAATAAAAGTTTTGCAATGTGCACTTAAATGTTATTAAACTTAATTTGAAGTCCAGCATCAGGTAACTGAAACTTTTAGTACTGGGATGTGAATTATCCTTGTAGTCATACAATAACATTCCAGCATGTTCTCAATACTAATAGCAGAAATTGTAAAATTTTATCTTCAAATTTGTACAATAATGGCAATTACCCAGCTACAAAACACCCAGGATAATCATGGTGACTCTATGATAGCCCATCTTTTTTTTTATTTTATGGACTTTTCAATGTATGGACATGAAGTCAGACTCCATATGATTGATTGTAGAAGATGTTTATACCCATAGGTGTGATACTAACCCATAAATTAGGTTAGTAACGGTGGTTAGGTATAATCCTAATCTGTCTATGTGTACAGCATGCCAGAGGCAAATAAAGATGTCATCTAAATTATAGGCCCACACTGGGCATCTACAGCCTCGTTTTGCCCTTTGTGTCTCATCGCTTTTCAGGTTTTTAAGTAAATATTGCACCAGCATTCTGATTACACTCTATTTGTCCTAAATCTATCATTCACAGATAACCTGTAATTCCCTAGCTGTTATCCTACTACATCATCCTGCATTCTTAAACCCTGCCTTCTAGAAACTGATTAAGCTATTATGAAAAATGTTAGAAATATTCTAAATTCCTCACGTGCTACCTCCACAACCTGTTATCACTGCATTATGTGTACATTAGAGGCCAGATTAGGAAGTATAAGGGGTGCTACATTTCAGGCATCCTTTTACAAATTGTAATGTTATTCATTCCACAGTTCAGGCATTCCTTACATGTATCTCATTCCATTTCTGTGTAATGTTGGTGTTCTCTTTGACATGGTATTAACTTAAGGAGATTTTTTTGAGCTTACTTTGTTGTAACTTTTGAACTACTTGTATTAAGCAGACATCAACAGTGATGATAGCAATCTGGGGCCCCAAGGCTACACAACCAGGCTTATGTTCCTAAAAAGATAAAAGAGCACAGATATTTAGTATGGTGTATGAAGATTGCATGGGTATAACCTTACGTAAGAAAAGAGGAGCCTATGCAATTGCCTTTACACTAATGTTTGAGATATTACTCTCTCGATCTTTGTACAACACTGCAGCTAACCATACATGGAAACAGAGGACTGTAATATACAAACCATTTGGATTCTTTGCATATATTTGTAAGATGGAAAAACATTGCAATGTGTTGGTTAATTTTTATTTAGATATTACTGGTTGCTAGTTTGATTGTTCTTTTTCATGTACAGTGCAATTTATTTATAGCACAATGACCCCACCTTGTTCCTCTTTTTGGCTGACAATTCATTCGCTCCATGTGTGAGATAACAAATGTAGGGGCAATATAAAGATGGAACCATTCATAAAGGGGCAAGCAGGCTGTTCCCTAAAAAATGTCATTATTTATATACAAATAACCCCATATTTCTGGTGAACATGCGACTTTTCAGCAAGATAATTACTTTTACATCATCATACTCAATAATAAAAAAGGCCATCACTACTTATAAAAGCATTACATTATTTTTGACCCCTGAGGTATAATGATCCTTAGCTGACAAAAGTAGTCTTAGGGTTTATTTGAATGGTCAAATGAATTATTCTAAAAAATCCACTCCTGCACCTAGATTTGAATATATTGAGATGCTTCAGTAGTCTCTGAGTTGCTTTTAATTTTCTGACCACTTCTGAGTTGCATTTTTGTTGACCTATATGGATAGAAAAGGATTTGAGGCAGATTATGCCCATGTACACAAGCCATTAAAGGAAGAATTACCTAAACAACAGTTTAAAGTTCAGAATGTAGCTAGATTCAGTTTAGGAGGACTTTTAAACGTGATAAATTCTTCCTCTGTGTTATAAGGCCAAACCATTGGAGGTTCCAATAGGAATCAGTTACCTAAGTTATGGAGAGACACAGAGATTTTGCTGACAGAAAGAAAGCTGTATTGTAAACAAGTGTTTTGCTGTCATAAATAAATCTGCCACATCTTTTCAGTGGGTAATGTAATATTTTATTTATTGGAGATATTTATTGGTATAATACTGATATGAATGTACATTCTTTATGGGTGACACCATAGTCATCTGATCAAACTTTTTCACCATATTGTTCTTCATTGTGATCTCGTCCTAATATTACTGCTACACAAAACAAGTCACAATGAAAGCACCCATCTTAGACATAAGCAAGTCCTCCTCTCTAGTCAACTCCTTCAATCCTTCAGCATTGAAAATATGGTTGGGAGAAAGTCATAACCATAGGAATCATTAAAATGGAAGTTTATCGAAAAAATTAAAGTACAGCAGGGGGGCCCAATACAGGTAATTTACTAAAGGAGTAAAGGCTGTTCACTTAGCAAAGCAAATGATCTCCTGAGCTTCGCTTATTAAAAAACATAAAACTTTATTAACTTTAACCATCCAATCATATACAAGCAAAAATCCTTCTTTTATTGTTATTGAATTCTTGTTTTATATAGATATCCAAAGAGAAAAAAAAAACACAAGAGGTCCCCACCCTTTTCAGGCAAGCATTTATCATGTATATATGTATTACCCAGGGACACATAAAATTAAGAAAAATAACAATGCGTTTCCATTTATAGTCTGACAAACCTAAATTATTCATGTAATCCCTCAGGATTGCTATGTTTTTTCCATTGTGATTTTTAACAACATTATTTATGTTATTAATCATATTCATCATCGTAACATTATTTTTATGTTGTCAATGAAAGTTATTTCCATTTCCATAATTCTTATCCGGTACTCTGCCTGCCATTGTGTTGAATCACCATGTAAGGGGGACATGATGTGTTATTTATTTTTCTATTGACAAATCAGTGCATGAATCATTCTAAGATTTCTCACAGGACGTGGTGTCACCTAAGGCCAGTCCTGCGAGTTTACCCTGTACATAGCTTACTAATCATACAGACGAGAAAGAAAAACAAGACAAGTCTCTGAGTAAGTGCACACGGTGCATACTTCTACATATTGGCTCTGCAGTCAAACAGGTGTAAATACAAAATAGAGGACAAAACACTTTACTGTTCTCTTGGGGTCTATAAATCACTTGCATTGGGACCTGATTTTTTAAGGGATAAAGAATGTTAAAACATTTATTTCTAGAAAGTTTTAAGATCTACCTACATGTAGATGTTCTTTCATTCTGCAAAGTGACATTCTACATCAGCCCCATTATATTTATTTAAATACACGCAGATAGGTCTAACATAAAAAGTATTCCTACAAAACCTAATGAAGTGATATATTACTATGGCTTGACATTCAAAAATCTGTTTTACACTGTTTTCTGGAGGTGCTGTTTAAGTTCTGATGGCACTTTACTCCAGAATCAGCTGTTGGGTTTTGTAGTGCTTTCCTGATCATTCCTTCTCATTTATTTGCTGCTGTATAGCCCCATTATGGATTCAGCATCCATTTAAAGAACTGTATAGATAGTCATTTTCAAAAATCCGGCACTTCTCGGGTCCGGAGGTTGTCGGATTTTTGAACGTCAGATACCTGTAGTTGCATCTTACTGTAAAAAAAAGACTTACGGTTGTATGAGTGACATTGAACATTTAATGTCTGCTTGAGAACACTACAAATGGAATGCATAGCCACAGGGTATATAAAGTGACTGAAGCTCCTGTTGTAGCTGTAGGGTAAAGATGCCAATCAAGTGGCTTAATGAAGCCACAGACAGATAGATGACAGCAATCAGATTACCCATAATGGCACAGGCATGTCATAATAAGGTCATTTAAGAAGTATACATTGCGTAATAGTTTCCTTGTATAATGTTTTCCATAAAGTCTACAATTTGGCTAATAGAGTATTTATTCAGCTGACATGTCATTTCAGAGCTATATACTATCACTACACCATTAATAACATATGACATTAGAGAAACCTAAGTGCCAGGAAGACTTTGCCAGTTTATTGCACTTTAATATAAAATACTTTAGTTTTCTGTTTATGTATTTTGTACAATTTATCATTGCTAAAATGTAAGAGTCAGGTTAGCATCATTCAGTTTGAAATAATTAGCTAATACATGGTAAACCTTTGGAATGCCCACTGAGATTTTCCATTTCTGATACTGTCTTGGCTTATTAGTAAGGCATCAGATAGAAGCTGTGAACTGACATGTTAAGAACATTTACTATAGAGGGATACAACATTCCTCAAATTCTACTATGTTTTTAGAAATGTGCACACCTCCCTTGAATTTATACTATTTAGCTGTTATCATAGCTATTTTACAAGTTGTATGAAACCAGTTCAAATTACACAGAGGAAATTACTGCTTAACAAATGTGGAAAATATTAAACATAGATTTTTGCTTCCTTTTTGTAAATAGTAGTTATTGGGTATGAATGTGTACATATATATATATCTAGTTTGAAAATTATTTCTTGAAAATCAAATGGCAATGCTTTCAACAATCAAATAGGTAGAAAAGAAAGAAAAGTTTTTGTTAGTATATGTATATTTTTCCTTCTGATAGACAAAATGGACTTTGCTTTATAAGGATTTATTTGCCTTCCTCTGTATCAGCCCGAAGTATAGTTTTTTTTTTTAATAGAGTCGGCAGGTGTTCTATTTTTTTATATTTTTGTTTGTTTCCTATTGTTCCAATTTGATAGTCATGGCCTCTTTTTTAAACCTGACACATGTGAATGCATGGTATTATACTGTCAAACTCATCTTAACCCTTACTGCATTTTTTTTTTTGGCCAAAACACGGTATATCCTAAATTCTGCCTGTTTCATTTTGATCCTTTCTCCGTGCTGCTGATCTCTTCCATCCTTTTATGGTACCTCTTGTTCTCTACATCTCTACATGCACTTGCTCTAGTGTTGGCAGCACACCATTTTTATTTACTATTTGTAGCTAAAATTAAATCTTATAACTTATTACTTTTATTATGTTTACTGTTTTTATTTTACAACCATTTGCTGCATGTTAGTATTTGATAATTATTGCTAATATTGAACTTTGTTCAAGAATTAAAATTAAGGGTAAATACAAAATATCAAGCCTCCATCAGAAAAGAATTAAAGGGCGAAACCTCCAATTGGGACAGTTGTTCCTGATAAAAAGAGAGAGAAAGAACAAGACTTACAGATAGCACTGAGGCCTTTTAGATCTGTTGCAATGTACAGATGACAAAAACATGTTTATAGATTGAGAGAGTAGAAGGATAACATATTAGTCTTCTGTTGCTTCTTTACTGTATGGTTACAGGCCAGGGGAAAATGATGAGGGACCTATTTGTAATAGTCAGGCCATCATGGCTGTGTTCTCTACAAAAGAACCTTAAGGCAAGTGTTTTTTATGGTTTGACTAGCATATGCTTTGTGGCCCCATCTTGTTTTTCTTTACAAATAATTAAAGCTTAATTTTAACTCATAGATGTACTTTATACATGCTATGTTTATTTATGGGAAAGCAGAAAGAGAATTTTGTATTGCAACATTCCTAAAAAATAAAATTAATCAAATTTGCAAGCTAAATGTCACATTGTAGGATATGTGATTTTTTTAAAATTAAAATATAATCAAATGCAGATGGAAAGAAAATTAAATTGGTTTAAAGGGCATTACATTCTCTCTTCAGTACCATGCATTCAGCTAGATTCATATTTCCCTAATAATTGATTGCGCAGACTATTGTAAAAGCAGAAAAGTACATTCCATGCATGTCCTTTGGAATGTGTCTGTAAAGACAAAGAATTATTAAGTTAAGTGTCTGTTTCAGCCATGCACATTTCATTGACAGTATATAAACCCATAGCTGAAGTATTGTAGTAAACCAGTGTGATATATTTTCTCTCCCACAGTAAATGCTCTGTGATCTGTTAAGAACATTCAAGAACTACAACTTCTATGAAAGGTATTGTGGTATATGAATGTGAGAAGGAAAAGAGCCGGAGGCATGGGACCTCCTACAGCAACTATGCTGAAATTGTCCAGTCTGCTAGGATATATAAAAGTGTGGTAAAACTATTTTTCTATATATACTAAATTTTGTTTTTGTTATAGATTTTTATTACAACAACATATTCTTTGATGATATATCAAATATGGTCAGACTGGTCAAAAAAACAAGTGGATTTGGAAAGTCTAAATAGAAATTTGAATTTTTTTTTTAAAAAAGCAAAAATAATAATTTTTGTTAATAAATCACCAAATATGATTTTAGCTAGTTTTGGGAACATTGGACACCATGCAGGCAGCCTAAATCCATATTTCTGTTCTATTAATCCCACACAGCATATTTTGCCTAGCAATGTTACTTGCAGCAGCAGGGAGAATAAAGAAATAGCTGCAGCCCCTGCTTCCTATTAGCCGTGCAGCCTGATGTATTTTATGGCATCCCCAGCACATACTTGGAGGCTATGCATAGCTGAAGGGGATTTTAGAGGCTGATCATTTCCAGACTCTGACTCCTGACGCTACCATTGGCTGCTGGGACCTTATAGCCTCTGTGCTCCCAGTCACCAGTGCCTGTTGTATTATGAAGCTGCTGTGTATTTATGTGATTTACTGTTGCTGACTTTGCCTGTTCCTGACCCTGTGAGTTTTTGCTGCTTGGACTGACCTTTTGCCTGTGACCCTGACTCTGCTTATGTCTTACCCTTGTGTACCTTGTCCGATGGACGAATTACCTGTGTATGACCTCTTGTTCTGTATTCTGGACTTTTCTCTGTTGGATTCCCCATACTTATAATTTTTCTGGCCCCCTGGTCCTCTGCCAGCCTATTCCCAGACACCATCCCTTGCGCACTAATTCCTGGGGTCAACCGTGTGCTAGGAAACACAATCAGTCTACCGAGGCTGAGCGGGGGTTTCTATAGGTGAAGAGGGTGGGGTTAGATTGGGGGACTGGTGTCTGGCTAGTACTGCTGCTGGACCAGAGCCTTACACTATTTACTCCTTGGCAAAATAAATAGACAACCAAAACAAGGCATTAATCCAGGACTGATGTATTTTATTAAACATCAATGGCTCTATACTGGTACCGTGTTTCCCTGATGATAAGGCAGGGCCATCAAATAAGACAGCCCCCCCTTTTTAGGGAAAAATGAAAAATAAGCCCCCCCCCCCCGCAAATAACCCACCCACGATTACTTACCAGAATCGGGTGGTACGGTGGGTGACTCCGTGTGTGGTTCCTCCGTGTGTGCCGCGCCTCTTCATGAAGAGGAAGTGACAGGACTG
>NC_092861.1:81262255-81287366 GCF_032062135.1 Pyxicephalus adspersus | reverse complement strand
GCATCCCCCTGAAAATAAGCCCTAGAGCATATTTTGGCCTTCCAAAAAAAATAAGACAATGTCTTATCATCGGGGAAACAGGGTAGCAGACAATGTAGTCCATTTTGGAATGACAAATCCACCTGCCACAATTATTATCCCTAGCAATAGCCGGTTACAATTAGCATCTTTGTGAAAAGTTTGCATGCGTGTAACTGGAAATAATTACTGTGACTTTTACCTGTGTCACAGAGCAGTAGACATAGCCAACAATGGGCCCCTGTGCAGAACTGATTTGGGGCTCCCCTACTGAACTGGAGCCCTCAAAGTTGCCTGTATTTTGCACCTCCCTAAGTTCACCCCTGGTCACACTATTCCCAACAACTTTTCTTGAAGTACTTTCTTACAAGCACTTTCTTACTTTCTTACAAGCACTTTCTTACTTTCTTACAAGCACTTTCCCCAAGCACTGTCCTCAGACAAGTTTCTATTGCTAGTTGCCCTTTTTGTCCTAGATGTTCCTCCTATAATATCAGCTCCAAACTTTCCAAAAGTGTTTTGGAAAACTATGCACTATCTATGGAGAACAGAGCTGACGTCATTCCTGGGATCTGCACAGGTTGAGGGTAGTCAGTAGGCTGGAGTGTACCACATGTTTATTAGAGTGTTAGATCAGTGTTGGATCAGTAGTTAAATAATATATCCTAGGTCAGATTATATGATTGCTGGAAGAGGTGAGTTTTAAGTTGTGCTTAAAGCAACATATATTGTTAAAATACATTGCAAGTAGTATTTCGCAAGAGTAGGCAAGTTGTTTATTGCAGAAAGGACAGACAATGTTCATTCTGCCAATAATCAAACATTGCAGTCTGTTTGCGATTTTTAATATGTGCATCTCAGTGAACAATACTGTCATACCCTGCCTGGCATAACTCCGGTCTGGCCAATAAAGATGGCCAAAGAACCTGAACCTTTAAGAGGACCAGGGGAAGATACCCGTGCCAGCAAGTTAGCCTGCAGAGCAAGAAGAGTTATGTGTAGTTAAAAAAAATTAATGACAGAAGGTACAACCCCATCCCATGTGACAAGTGACACAATAAAGAAACAGTCTCACTGGAAACAGAATGCAATACAGTTAAAGAGTAGAAGACTATGCAGTATATACCTCCCCCTCCCCTTAGATTGTAAACTCATTTGGGCAGGGTCCCCTCCTCCTGTGTCATTGTTTGTATCCGTCTGTTATTTGCAACCCTTAATAATTGTACAGCACTGCGGTGCTAAATAAATACAGTTTATTATTAATAACAGTAATAATAATATTTTATAATCTGCAGATCACAAGGAGCAGTGCTGCTTAGTATTTTCTGTAATATAAACTGCATTTGCAAATAATCTAGTACAATGAGTCCCAGTTCTTTACAACACTCTACACACTTGAATATACTTGACTAAATATCCCCATGGCAGTAGAAATTAGCAGTTTTTGGCTGCATAAATGTTCTACCTATAACTACGTCAACAGCTGAATTTAGAGTTTGGATTGCATTTCATCTTTATTAAGTTTCCAATAAAACTGAACTAAATAACAATATTGTGGCTGAAATAAACTTTAACCCAGCAACGTTACTTTCTGTGCTCAAGCTTTGGACTATTGGACATAAAGTTGTTCTTTTTTTATATATCATTCTCCCAAAATGCTGAGAATTTTTTAGGTGCTTTCTGGCAAAGAACAGAGAAATATTTGTTTTTCTTCAGTAGCAGTGGATTCTTTACTCTCCGGCAAAACCAATTTTGCCCAATATCTTTCTCGTTGCGAAGCCATAAATGTTGACTTTATCTAAGGCAAGAAAATACTGTGGTTCTTTACATTTCGCTCAGGATACTTTGTGACTTCCTAAATGATTTGAAGCTTTGTCCTAAGGTAATTTTGGCAGTCTGGATACTCTTGGAAAGATTCACTACTGTTCCAGGTGTTTTCCGTTTGGAGATTATAGCCTCGCACTACGTTTTAGTGGAGTCTCAAAGCATTATAAAAGATTTAATAGCCTTTTCCAGAATGAAAAGAGTATTTTTCCGATCTCTTTAGGAATTTCCATACATCACCACAATATGTGCCTGTTGGATCCATGTGCTGGTGATTTGACTTTAAGGGCCAAAATACAGTAAGTGATGTTTTTGCTGAGCATGCTTGGCTGTAATATATATACCGGTAGCTGTGCTTTCTCAAATGTCTGAGATGATAAATAAGCTGTTTTAGCACCGGACAACCTAATTTTCACATTGTGCAAGCTGAAATTGAATGTTTTTACAGTGTTATTTAAACAGATTAGATTTTTGATAAATGTTTAAAGGAAAAAAAAGCATCAATTTCTCATTAAAAACAAAATATCAAGAAAGTGATAACATTTTCTTTGCTCTTCTGTATCATTAGCATCAAGTGTACATTACATAGGAACATGTGATGATGGAATATGAGCATTAAATGAACAGTACTACAATACCCAGCATTTAGACCAGTTAGCTGACACAGAACCTAATATTAAACTATTTCAAACATTACTACTACACAGTATTTATTTATGCCAACATATTACAAAGCACTTTACAAAGCCCATAGTTATGTGACTAGCTGCCCCTGAAAGGGGCTCACGATCTAATGTCCATACCATAGTCATATGTCATATATACAGTATAAGGTCACTTTTGTAGGAGGAAACCCACACAAACAGGGGGAGAACATACAAACTCCATGCAGATATTGTCCTTGCTGAGTTTAGAACTTGGAACCCAGGGCTGCAAAGGCCGGAGCGCTAAGCACTGAGCCATCGTGCTGCCCGTTGGTGTGTAGAAGATATTTATACATGTCTCATCACCTTACATATCTCAATAATAGGAGGAATATTCAACATTTTTGTGTATGGAGCAATGCAGATGGTTCTGTTTTGACCCTATGGTCATATATGTATTCTGGTCCCCAAACTCAAGCCAAATAGTCCTTTAATCTGGCCAAGCAGCATTGCTGTATTATCCATGCTGACCAGAACCCTGTTAGGATTAGAGGCTGAAAATATAAAAAATATTAAAAGCCTTTTTTCTATTGTATCCCTTGCCTTATAAAGCCCCTTACAACAATGTAAATAGTTGGCACACAATATACGCTTTGCGATTGGCTAGCAGTTTTAGTAATAAAGCTGCGGTTCTGCAACAAAATCACTAATGATGTCAAGCAGTCTTCCTGATCTTGGTGGCCATATTTTTGTAGCCCAGCAGATTTACTACTAAAACTGCAAGCCAATCAGAGAGCCACTTATGTGTTGTGTGCGCCAAACAGTCACATTGTTGTTAGGGGTTTTCTGATACACCTGGCATGGGATTTACCATAAAAAAAGCAACACATTAAAAGGCAGACTTGGAGACCCCTGCTTTGGAGTATACAGCTGCCTTGAGCAAGAATAGACTTATTGGACCTGCTTTACTAAACCATATGTGTGTCCACGAAGCATACCAAAAAACTCTCACAATTCACTCTTCAAATATATTGTGGTCTGAACATCAGTCAAGTTTTTATTTTTGTACATTACCCCTCTATTCAAAACAAAGTCTGAAAGTTTATTATTTAGCTTTGTAACAAACTCCCTAAGAACATGCATATGACATTATTTCATTTTATTTGGTTTACCTGGAACCAGAGTTTTCCATTTGTCTAGTAACTTTTACCAGTCATAATATATGATGAAGAATTATGCCCAAATGTATTATTCGTACAGAATGAGTTTAAAGCTGAGTAAACATTCCACTTCCTTACTAATTACGTGGAAGTATGCAACAGGCTTTATGTTACCTATGTTCCTCGCATATTATACATTTCAATTTGATGTAATGTGGTTACAATAAACACATCCAGTTCTTCCCACGGCTAATTTGACCGCTTGCAGTCTTTCATTTTCTACATTTTAACGTGTGCTTTCAACAGTCACCTCAGGAAACACTGCATATGCCATGAAAATATTTGATGTCAAATAAAAATAGTCTTGATTATATGCAAAGCTGTTTAATGTTTAGTTTCCTGATAGCTGTGTGTGCATTAAACATGCAGATGTCTTCAGACAGAAAGCAAAAGTATGTGCCTGGATTTCATTACTGAAACACAGGAAACTCTGAAGAAGGACAGAACAGCATGCTAAGAAACCCTGCCATTCCCCTCTTCCCTCTAATATATATCCTAACTACATTTACTTATGTGAAAACAGTGTTTATGCAAGTGATTTCATAATAGAAAGATACACAGAAAAGGCATTATTGACTAACTATGAAGCAGCAAGTGAATGTCTTCCACTATGATCTGGTGATAGTATATGGCCTTTCTGTATTATCATATATTTATATAGTGCTGATTGTACCATTTTAAAAGGTCTATTGGCATCCTTGTTTTTCCTTTGTGGCCAAGAAAGTGGTTGTATATATTTTTATTGCAAATCAGTGACTCAAGTAGTGAAGAAAGGAGCATGCACTGGCAAAAACTGGTAACAATGACAGCCCCCATAATTGCTGCGAGGTTCCAATAAATCTTTAAAAATATATAAAGTAAAGTCTGAGAGGGGGGTTGTTGTAACCAAACCTGTTCTGCCATTTTGGCCATTATATTTTTTAAAAGAAAAAAGAGACAAACAGGCCTAAACATTTCCCACCTTCTGTATTCACACTATATATGAGATTTTAATTCCACCCAAACCATTGTTTTCAAAGTAGTTCCAATATAAAGAACATATCTCTCCTTTTTCTGTTTATTATGTGTTGAAGTCTAGAAGGTGGCAATTTATTTTCTGTTTATTTTTCCTTGGTCATCTTCTGGGTTCAGGATCTTCATCCATCCTGATGGGCCACACCACAATGACCCCCATACATGTGCACAGTTCATTCATTTCTATCAGCATGAGTCTTGCATGGGCATGTATGTGTTTACTTCAAAATCACAGTGAACATTCAGGGTATGCAAAACAAACCTTACATATTGAAGCTAATGTTTTATACATTGGGCCTGATTTATTAAAGCTCTCCGGGACTGGAGAAGGGTATTTATCATGTGAGAAACTGGGCAATTCAGCACACTTGGGATGGAAAGCCTAAAAATAATTTGCCATTAGGTGGCAAATGTTTTCAGTCCTGAACCAGATCTATTCCAGGTTTGCTGGATCACCCAAGTTTTCCCATGATAATCTATCGTCTCCATTTTTGGAGAACTTTAATAAAGCAGGCCTATTGTATGAATATTCACTTCAAAAATGTATTCATGTAAAGATAAAATACATTAACAGTATTTAACTTTTATAATGATTTATTGAGTTTAGTGAGCGTTCACATAATTGATTGTTTTATTATATTTTAAAGTTCTTTAATAAATCAGCCTCTTCATCAGGTTTGTTCTTCCATGAGAGAAAAAAAGTTTGTCTTTAGAGAGTAGACATATGAAATGTTCATCTCCCCCCTCTGTGCTTTTTGATGTAATATTGCTTACAGCTGTGCTGCTGCTCCATACAGTATGCTTGGAATGAGACTACATATATATTTGCTTGGAATGAGGCCACTTTTGTATATTTGCTATAGAGTCCCTATAAATCCAAATGTGAAGTTAGCTAGGGACATGATACATTTCTAACACAGTGAAACATTCACTGTATTTCTTCCAGGAATTCCTTTAGGAAGATATCTGCTTTCAAGCTGCAGAATGATAAAAAGCTAGTAACCTTCACCCAGGAATGGAAATGTTGCGCCAATTGAAACATCTACAGACAAACCGTTTTCTCCTCTAGGACTCATCAACAAAGGCCTATCAGCTGATAAATAACTCCAGCCCTAAAGTGAGCACAGTTAAATTAGTCCCTTGTGGCTTTCAGTCTGGACTGCTTCAGTTGGTATGTTTAGAAAATACAGAAACACAAAGTCCTTATTTATGTTCTCATACAATAAATATAGATAGGAGAGATGGGACTTGAGTACTCCTGTGTACACTATGTTATACCTAATTTTGACCATGAAAAGGTATTTCCTGCTGCCTGTTACTCCGACTATGCACTAATTGACTGAACTGTGGATAATAAAATGCTGACAGAACTCATTAGACCAAATGCAAGGTTTTTGTATATTTGTTTGTCTGCTTATTAAACCTTAATACCATTCTCTGTTGGAATATCAACACATGAACCTAGAAGATTCTCCACCATAAATATTTGTACTGGTAACTATAGTATGGGTTGAGCACCCCCATTTTCTTATAAATCATCTTACAAATACTTATTTTGAAATATTACCCAGGTCTGAAATCATATATATCTTGGATATTCCAATACATTTTTTATCCACCAATTTGTGTACCACCCAAATATTAACAAGGTCAATTAGGAAGGATCATACTCACTGCAGGATTCTTCAGTCATTTGTTAAGAATCTATTGAAGAAGTGTGACACCCTGAAACCTGGGATAGTTGGGTGAAACTGGTATTATGGAGAGGATGACTCTTTACTATATATGATTTAACTCTTTTATTAAAAACGTTTTAAGTAATAATAGACCAGATTTGGCTGATAAAGTGTATTTAATCCCTAAGAGTGCATTTCTCCTATCTGTTCACATTTTGTCTGAAAAATATATCATTGCAAGTTATTATTATTACTAATCCTTAGATGGTATGAATTATTTATCATTTTTCTATTTTTTAGCTGGTGATTCTGCCAGTAAAACACTTCCAGGGCTAGGATGACATGACTCACTTGTTCTTTTGTATCAGGATTGGAGTAAAAAGATAGGACTGTGGAACTGAACCCTTTCCTATTGTCCATAATTTAGAGGGATTTACTCTGTAGTCCAATAATAAAGTTGATAACAGTCACCACTGGCAGAAAGCACAGGAAATTATTGTCCCAAAGATTTCTAGCAATATCAGCAAAAATTTTTTTTAAACTTTTCTAGTAGATTTTACAAAAGATGTTTAACAGGTCAAAAGGAACAAAATATTAGAACTTCATTAGTTAGCATTTACTTAAACGTTATTTACCCAAGGGACGCTTCCTTTGTCACAACAAACAGTAAGTATATAAAAGATGCTGTCTGCCCCTGATGTCTTGTTACTTTGATCACGTGCAGAGTAAGTACATGCTTCAATATAATCAGACTGCACCAAAAAAATATTTGTAAAACAAATTTTGCTCGGCACCTTTAACAGGCAGAGAGAGAGTCTTTCGCCATGTTGCTATTGGGCAAATACTTCTGACTGTTTTATCTACCACCTTGATTTTTTTTTTTATATACCGACAATTGAAATGGTGGACAAGTCAAATTATATAGAAGTTTCAAAGGATATTTATAGAAATGACCAAAAAATTAATCGTGCCTGGTTATTGTATGATTAGGTGAATCTAAATGTTGTTTTATGAAAAATAATACTATGGCCCAAGATTAAAAACATTATTCCTACTTTTACATAATTTGGATATACATTTACAATAACAGTACAACCCATAAATTCTATATTATCTTGCTGATTCAACATCAAGTATATGAAATAGCCAAGTAGAGACGAGGGATAGGCCAGGCTTCTCTATGCCCGGTAGATTTCCCAGTTTCCAAGTATAATGAAAAAAGGAAAAGCTTCATGAATTTCCATATCATCCTTGCCCAGGCGCCATGCTAATCTTCTCTGTACTGCTCCAGGTTTGGTTTATGTACAAAAAAGAGTTCACACAATGGGGATCACGGCTGTTTTATATTAACTATACATGGCTTTGAATGTGAACTGTTCTGCCGAATTGAGCTGGAAGCAAGCATGAAAGGCAATATCTTGGGATTTACACTTTTGATCTTGACTATCATTTGGGAGTCAAAAAGTATATATTATTTTAATTTTTGGCACCTTTGATATTCTGTGTAATTGAGATGCCACCAAAGGCATTATCATTTTTTTAGAGATTTATAACAAGTAATATGTACAACGGCTAATTTATGCTGAGTACAGACTTAACTATTCAGACATTCAAATATTAAAAATAAATTGTCCTAATGATGTAATAAATTTTACAATTCTGATTTTTATTAATAGTTGAAAGTAAAAAGACTTTTAAACAAAAAAAATGCCAAATAAAAAGTGACATCAATAACTAAAATCTCTACTTTTTCATCTACCGTAACTACTACAATAGCACTTCTAACACAACTGTTACTATAGCCACTATTTTTGCTACTACTGCTAATAAATAATAATCAGGATGATGTAACAATAAAAAAGATTAAAAATGTGATATGAAAAATATGATTATGAAAAAATATGAAAAATAAGTAAACTTTTTGATGTGTTTGTATTTTGCAAACTTTCATTTTATTATTTTTTTTTTTTTTTTATTGTGCTGTGCTTTAGCATCTACAGTCATCTTCATTGGTAAAATTTGTAATCACTAGAATAAACCTATCCAGGACTTCTGGTAACTTAACTGCCAGAATTTTAGAAGGTAAACTATAGACTAGACCCTCATTATGTGAGCTGTGACAAAGTGACCTTAGAGTAATTGTCAGGCCAAAAAAATGACCATTTTTTTTTTATAAGTTGGCTGCCTTTGCTGAGTAAAGATCCAAAAAATGCACTCAAATAGACTACCACCAAGACATCAGGGTTTAGAGGATTACTGTAACACGGAGTTTAGAGCATCTTGCTGTTCAAAAGCAAAGTAAAGGTAAAAAAAATTGATGAAAATTTCTCCTGATTTAACATTTTTTAAAATTAGAAATTTGCACACCTTAACCGCAGCAAGAATAGCTCTGCACAACACAGTAGAGTGACTGACTTTATATTTCAATATTCCTTTATTAATGGACCAAATAAGAGGATTTAACATAATAATCAACATAAACATATTCAAAATACTCTTACATATTAGTGTAATAAAATGTTACAGTAATAATAAGAGAAAAGAAAAAAAATTAGTGACTGACTTTAATAGTAATAGAGGTGTGATTCTGGTCAAGATATCAGAGTCTAAGTTTGAAATCCAAATCCAGATTCATATTTAAAAAAAAATGGCTACGATTTGGAGCTTATTATTTATGCATTGGCTCAGCCAATCTATTTGAGCAGACATTTACAGCTGTCAACATCTGTTGGTTGAATTGGATGAGCCTACACTTTATCACAGGTAAAAGATGTGATGTTTGTTATTTTATTATTTTAAAAAAAGAAAAATTCAAAAACATCTTCATAGGGTCTCCCTAATATTAAAACGAGACCTTTTATAGGCTTGTGGCCTTTTTGTATAAGAACATGGAGGGCAGGAAGCATGTGTTCCACCTTGCTAGCCATAAAAGGTACTTTGAAATCTGACTTATCAAAGAAGGAAGGAAGCAAAAAGTGTGTAGGCTTTTGTCAAAACCAGACCCCTGTCTGCCCTCATCCATGGCAAAGGCCATCACTGGGGTAGAAGTCCTAATCTCCAAAAATGTGAACCCAGTGTTGTAGAGAGTCTATGGGCAGGAAGATTATCGAAATTAGGAGAGCCCCCAGATATCTGCCACCTCACCCTGGATAATCAGTACAGGGCTACACAGTACCTCTTATTCATGACCGGAAATTATTAAATAAAACCTAGAAATAACCACACAACATATTATAATATTAATCATATTATTTTGCATAAACTAATATTTACTTGTGCAGGGTCTAACTTCAGGTTCTAGCACCTACATTGCTGGATAAGGTATCCAACTTTTAAAACAAAATCTAATACATTTTATCTAGAATGTTCATGATATAAACATACAGTTTCATTTGAAACAAGCATGCATGTTTATGCACTAAATATTCACCCCCACTTCTCACCCAGCTCCCACACAATCTCCCTGCCAGATGGGTACCCTGGATCATGCCATTAGGTAATAATTGGCTTAATGAAACATATATGTTATAATATATAGACTTAACACTGGATATAATAAAATAATTACTAAAGATAAATTATAAACACAAGTATATATAAAAATAAAACAAAAGAAAAAAAACAATGTGCTGAAGTGTTTGCAAAGCTTTGCATTTCTGAAGGTTAAATGACTATTCTCTCGGAAACTTTAATCTTTTCTGATTGGAAACTAAAACACTGATTCCCATGTACTGCAAAAATACAGATAAAATGTATTTACTGTTTCTTTTCCAAACACATGAGTTACAATATAATCCATTGTTACATTGTGGAATTCAGCCAACTGTACTTTGTGAAGAACTATTTTCTTTCAAAATATACAAAATCTAGGGACTCTATAAGGTCACATAGAAGGAGAATTTCTCATGTTTTAAGTTCCTCAGTTTGATATTTTAGTGTGCTTTTTTCTTCATGGGATATTTCTTGTTTTATAAGTTTCTGATAGAGGTAGCATCTAATATTTCATAATACATACGTCGTTTGACAGCTAAATTCTTTCATCTTATATAACACTTTGCCCCTGTATGTATTTATTATTTTGCACAGCTATATAAAATGTTTTTTTAGGCCAAGCCCAAATTCTCAAGGACCACATAGCACTTAACAATAACATTCATGCATAAAGAAGGTAAATCAATAATTACAGAGAGCCAAGTTCTCATACCATGGTTCAGGGTTAAGTGATTTAAATGTAACAAAGAAATTAAAATTATTATTTTCACACTCCAATTATTACAGCAAAGAATAAAGCACTTCTAAGAAATGGCATACCTATGAATGTGTCTGCATAATCTAGATTAAATGTACACAGCCAATACAGCTAGCTAAATGAGTTACCGGTACTCTAAATTCCTAATCCACTTTAAAATCAGAAACTATTGTACTGAAGAAATGTTTTCTGAATGAATAATTATCAGAAATATATGTGAACTGTGTGAAAATGTCAGAGGAGAAATTCCAGTAGCTTGTATAAAGGAACTGCTATGCATCTAATATATAATTTTTACATGTAGATAGAAACTGTAACTAAATGACATTTAATATGCTAAAAAAAAAAAAAAAAAAATTTCCTGCTTTTATTTTTTGCATTCCTAAATGCATTGTTGTGTAGCTGATGTTCTGCAGACATTGCAACCTTTTTACAGCATTTCTTTTCTAACTGCATTGCATTTCCAGGGCAGGGTTCATGATGACAACAGTGGGCCATGTCTGCCTAATGTGTAATATCAATAGTGTGATTTTAATAGCTATTCCACAGTTGAAAGATCAGGACTTTAAGATTTTACCTTATAACAGGAGGTACCCAGGGAGTACCTCTATGATAGAATCCCTATGCATTTTTTAATAAAAGTTTCAGATTGTTAAAAATTGCATTTCTTTATTAATGCCTGCATTATATATATATATATATATATATATATTTTAATGGAGCAGAAAATAGCTGAAACAGGTGCTTCCCGGTATTGTCTCTTTGGAGAAATTATCATTCATAGCATCCTTAGGTTGAAACAGCACATGGTAGTTGGCCCTGTTGACTTGAAAGGAGTAGCTCTATTGCTGTTATACCTACCCTGAAACTGTAATGCATTATATTATTATACCCTGACCTTGAACGCTTAAAAGGATCAAGAACAGAAGAAAAATCAGCTATTGGTATCCACATACATGTTCAGGGTCAGCGTTTCACTGTACAGAAGCAAGAGGGTCAATATCACAGCTAGGTGACTGGAATTTTGAGAAAAATGCAGCAATGCAAGCCTTCATGTTTGTCTCTTTACACATTTCTTTCTAGAAAGCTTTGGTTGTATATCCAGATTTCAGAACAAGTCAGATGTGTAATAAACAATATGCTGCATTTTACATGTCCCTAACATGTCCTTTCACATGCATGATATGAACTACATTCACTTTATGGCCAATTCACACCATCACATTGAATTAATTATTCATCGATTGTTACCACAATGCAATACCACAATGTAAAATGGCACCCCAATGGTGGTATGTCAGTCAACCTATTAAAACAAATGGTCTACCTTTACATATCACAGAGCTTTTAAAGCACTGTACTGGTCTGGTGTGACCCAGCTCCTAAAGCGGAAATTTAGTTACACTTTACAAGCAGTCTTTTTTGCAAAAGGAGACTGGCGATGTCCTATGTACAATAAAACATACTTACCTGCCAATATCCGAGAAAAAACTTTTTTAACAAGAACATCTGACACAAAGCTATGTTTAAAGAACTATATCTTCTTTATTATTATGTATTGGTGTAATAATACTAATACAGTATTTTTTTATTTTTTAAAAAGTTTGTTTTAATTATACAAAGGATGTTAATTGCACCAAAAATCCCTATGGCTAAGCTTCTTTTCATTTTTCTAAAAAAAATTTAACACCTGCCTTTATGTTCATTACTTACCTGCCTGTTCATCTTTTTTTTTAATTGTTGTAGTGCTTTTTTATTTTAACCTACTTTATTTTATTTTACCTAGTTTCTCCAACAAGGGTACTTTTATAAGCTCACAATGCAATATTTCACTGAAGGTTGTCACCTTTGCAGAGCGCTTCCATAACTTTCGAAACTTATCAGCAGCTTCAATTGGCCACAGGAGATGGAGACACTCCATGCAGCTTCCTTTGTGAAAAAAGTATGTTGGAGAACCTCCACCCTTCTAAAAGAATAAAACACAATAATAAAGAAAAATGTATTGGAAGTCACAAAATAACTGAATATTGCTTAATATTTTTGTACTATTTTAAAGTATCTGTTTTTGTAAGAGCATTTTCAGACAGAATAACATAATACATTTTAATATTATAAGCACATTGTTTTGCACTGTGTTTCACTGTGACTGATATTAAAATACATTGTTGTGCAAGAAGCAGGAAATGAAAATGAGGTTATATTTGTGTTGTTGTATTTGATCAGAATGGAATAAAGCCAGCACCTCCCCTAAGAGTTAAGCTAACCCATATGAATAAAAAGGAATCACTGCGCTTCTATAACAGAAAATGCCAATGACGCAGATGGATCAACATAAATATAGCTGACAGCAACATGGAGCTGTTTAGGCCAGGCTGGGTAAACAGAGTGTGGCCCTGGCTCTCTCTCTCCTTCTTCCTTACCAGTTCTCATGACAACCGTTTTGCTGTCAGCTAACTAGAAGCGTAATCATTCTGATAACTTTGCTTTTCTGGTCTATGTGGATGCAGGTGAATAATATAGTTTATAATATTGACTTTGTAATAGAACAAATCAGAAACCAAACTGGGAATCAGCATGGATAAAGTCTGGTGGGTGTGTATGGGGGAGTTGGAAGTGTCTTTTATTGGGGTGTTTTACTATGTATTACACAACCCTCAGATGAAGATCAGCACATGATATAGGAGCTATACTGTAAAAAGCTCACAACCTTCAACATTCATATGGTGTGTGCCACAATTTCCTGTGTTTGCTTTTTTTTACCTCCCTGGCGGCCTAATAATACAGTATTGTTGAACGGTAAAACACTTCCGTTCTGTTTAATTTTCCAGCGCGGTCATGCCCCCAAGCCCACTGCCCCCGCATGCTCATACATTGATCATGCCAGAAACACAGATGCCGGGCAGACATTGCTGAAGCATGCCGTGGGCATGTCGGTACCAGGTAAGTCCTTTAAAATGCCGGAGTTACTACTTTTGGTAATGAAAATTAACCCTGAGCCACAATCATGATTACTGCCAGGCATATTAAACAAACGGCAGAAATATCTGATTTCACCCACCTCCTGATCTATTACCAGTCTCCTGCTAAACTGATAATGATGGATGTAGGAGGGGAAATCAAGATAATTTTTTTACCCCTGGGGAACCTTAATTCATTGTGAATTCTATATTCATGTTCAGTGTTATGAATGTCCTGCTTATAATGGTGGTCAGAATGCCACTTTTACAGACAGCTAAAACCACCATTGGTTTTATCAGCTGACTTTGCCAAGTGGCCCTAGAACTAGTCAGGCACCAAAAATTGGAGGTCAATCAGCTACAGGTCAAGGATCCCCTAACAATCTTTAGAGGAATCCTAGCACTGCACTAAACTCTAGTTGGGAATGGCTGTTCTAGCAATTGTAGCATCATTAGATGTTCTAAGTTTCTGCTTTAACTCAAGAGTTAGCACTTTAAATAAGAAATCACTGTCAACTTCCTATAGTTGGGGGCAAGCCTGCCTAGCAAGCAGGCAGCGGAGAATTATATCACATTGTACTCACACATTGTACTTACTATAGCAGCAGCTCTTGCTGTTCATCAAGACAACAGCCACTGTCAGTCAACATCATGGGGATGAGCAGAGAAAGGCATGGTGTGACGTGAGATCTGAGTACATGAAATGCAGGCATACTGTGTGTGGCAGAGGGATGTGAAAGGACAATGCCAGTGTGTAACTGTGCACATAGGAATTACATAGGGATCCAAGGGGGCCTGGCAGTATCACAAGAAAAGTTGCTGGACATTTACATGGACATATGTTTTTTTCTTTTTTTTAGGTATGGGGGTTAGCATATACTAATTTAGTAGGGTATAATAACAGCAGTGGGTCGTTTTCCCTAATGGATGGGTTAGGTGCTCCTTTTTCCATGGAATGAAAGATTAGGAGATAGCCTTACCTTATATTTTGTCCTGTTAGTGCCATTGCATTATACCTTTGCTAAAATGCATATTTACAGAACTACCACCTAAAAAAAATAGTTTTGCTGTAATATTTGATGATTTTGATAAAATCCATTGTATAACTTCCATTAAGCTGCTGCAAGAATTCCCAGACAGATGGACTTCTCTGCTGCTGTTCCAGTTCCATCAGCTCTTACCTCCTGTATTTATGTAGGATCTGGTGGGACAATTCACAGCCAGAAAGGGGGCCACACACCCAAATGTAACATATCTAGGGACTGAAAAGCTGCATAGTATATAAAAACCAACATTTTTGTTTTTATATACTATGGTGAATAAAAACACATTCCATTTTCAAAAAATGGTATTTTCTAATTAGAGCAGGGGCCTATTGGCAAAAAAATAAACATAATTAATTTTAACTATTGACATTTTAATGGTAAGGCAAGTCTTCAAAAGTCCTATTTCAAAATTCTATGAAATATCAAAGTTTCAGCCAGCTGTAACTACCTCACCAAAATGTCCACTAAACTTCTACAGAGAACATTTAAATTAGATGTTAGGACAGAAACAATAAAGAAAACAGTATGTTGTAGACAAGGACCCAACCTTTTGAGTCAGTGCAACTTTATTGTATGAAAACCTGATGTAACCTGTAAACTTCCATAATTGATAAAGCTGCATAGTAAGGCATTTTGATTTCTAAGCAGTTAAACAGTTAACAATTATAGAGCTGACCACAGGAAGAGAAGTACGGGGGGCGGGGGGTTAAACGTTGCAGCAAATTTTGTACATTGGAATTAAACCTTCGGGACCCACTTTTCCCTTCTTCAGTCTTTACAGAAATGTCTAAACACTGCCTTTGGACAACCACCTATACCCCAAACATTCAGCACTCAGAACATATGGTGAACTGCAAAAAAATCTTTACTGCCTACATCTAGTGGAAAAAAGTTAATATTAAAATTGCAATAGAATACTGTAACATAACTGTCATTTAGGACATTTAAAAGATTACCTCTCCTTGTGTTTTTTCACACTGCTTTTAAGTGCATTTATTGTAATAGCATTACTCAATTCATGTTTCTTCTGCCAGGTCACGGTAATATTAACCTTGGTAATCTTCTAAATGTGTTCGAGACATGCACATTCTGTTTCTTAAACATCTGACTGTGGCTAATGCAGTCATTTTGCTTACATCAATGACAGCGCTACACCAAAAATATCAGCTGAAAATAGAACAGGACCATACTCAGGATTTAACTTTATTTGACATTTTTTTGTATAAAATCCATAAGTAATACTATGTACTACTTTCAGGCATCCCCAAGCATGTTATTTAAAAATGTAAATGTATTTCTAATGCAGTTAAACAATTTTTTTATGGTTCTTGTCACCAGTCTTCCGTCTCCGGTGAGATGACGTCAACCCATTCGGGGGCCAAGATTGGCAGTTCCACATTGGAACCACATGGGAGTGCTGCCCCATATGCGGGGAGGCAGCGAACAGACAGGCAAAGATTACCAAGCATGTGTCGGATAACATTTTTCTTTATATCCTAAGGATATGATAAAAACCAATAAAGCTATTATTAGTATAACTATAATGCCACAGTATAGTACATAAGGGTGCATTTTCACTCATTTGATGATAAGAGGTCCAACCCCCTTTAAATTCATTGGCAGTAACACTATGATGTATTTGGTGTATTTCCCAAAAAGTATTAGATGGCTGCTTGGTCAATTCCATATGATTTAGTAAGTTATGATTTGTTCTAATTTTTCTTTACTTTTGCTTTGTAATTTTGCTTGAAGTATTATGATTTAGTATATTGTTTGAACTTTGTTTAAAATTCTAGATCTCATTAATGTTTAATGAGGAAGCAGACTAAAAATCTGTGAAATGCATAGAAAATACTACTTTGAGAACAGAAAACCATTGCATTATTATATGATGTATTATATGTGATATTTTTGATACAAGTTTTTTTTAAAGTTTTGTATTGAAATAAAGATTGCTGCCATTTATTCTTAATCTTCAAATATATTTTAAATATTGGATGCCTAAAAAGTCCCAATTCTTTTGGTTGTGTGAGTGCTTGTCACCCTGCCAGGGCCTGACTTCTCGTGGCCAAATGGGAAAAACCCAGAAACAGAGTTTGCCTCCCATAGACTTCAGTAGAGCTTGCCGGTGAAAGTTACATGGGCAAGTTTACCGGTCACTACACAGATTGGAGGTAAATGAGCTCCTGTACATTCAAGATCCAATGAATGTTGGACCTGTCTGGATTTAAATATAAAAAATTAGCCTAAGAGATGTGTAGTTTTAAAGGGGGTATTACTGCTCAAAAATTACAAATAGCTTCCTTTCCTTGTTTTGGCATCATGTACATGTTTCATAAACTTAAGCTTTCAAATTAAAATTGCAGGTCCGCTATTCCTAGCCTTTGATTCTGAGCTGCAACTCACAAGCCATAGTAATCTATTGTAATAAAAATGATATCTTCCTTGCTCAGTAGGAGACTAAAAATATAACAAGATGATAACTACAGCAGAGATCCCAGAATTTATTGATGATAGCATTGGTGATTAGGAAATCGTGCATGATATAAAATGTAAAAAATACATTTTGAATAAAAATCCAACAACAAGCAAAAGCATTAATAGTGTAACTGTATTTATTTCCTTCCAAGCTATCTATTAATATGATAGATACGCATTTTATGGATATGGATGTGTACAAATTAAATATATTGCATTTCATTTTTTTTAGTATAATTTCTCCAGCTGGACTTATTTGCATTTTCTTCAAAGCTCTGTTATTAGGACATTTGTACTGTACCAGTAACTAATGGAACTGAAAAAATTTCCCCATAGTATGTCAGAATTAAGAAATTCCTTAAATACTTGGTCTGTGTCGGTCAATGCATGGGGCCCCAAACTACAACAGCGCATCAGTGTGACTATTTGGGGGTCATAATGAAAGTTACAGAAGGTCTATTCAGTGACAAAAAATGATACTGTTAAAAATGACCTTGGTTAGATCATAATACAAGAGGCTATTTCATTCTCAAGTTCTGGAAAAGAACTGTACCGGACAGAAAACTGTAAATGCACTCACTGCTTGTCTTGCCCTTGAAGAATGCAATCACTTGTTATCAGCTTGGTAGCAATTATACTGATTCCAATAGCCTCTTTTGTCCTTGATGTATAGCTTACAAATGCCTTACACGCAATAGACTGTCTGAATCATGAATTCTCTTAGTCCTTAACTAAAACTGTAAATACATGTTTTGTATTCCTTCTTAAGCCCTTTCACTCTCTGAGCTTTAGGAATGTGTTCCCACATCTAAAACACCACCTAAATTGTATAGTGCAATCTGTACCACTGTTCTCAAAAGTACGGTTCTCACTAATGTGTTTTCATGTCATTTATTTTTTAAAAGAAACTTGTTTTTGCTGTAATATACAGTAGTTGGGTCTTCTAGCAAGTGCTATTGATGCTCACCAATGGTAGATTAACATTTAGGTGGTTCAGATAGTTACTAAGAGCCAAATATTTCTGAAGCCTTACTCACCTGCCCAATATAACAACCACTCCTCTCCAGTACGTGTTTTTAATTATTCCTTACTTTCAAAAACTAACAGATTAAAGTGTATATGTAGTCATTATAACAGTTTTTGGAAATGTTTGAACCTCTGCCAGTCCACATTCTATACCAGCCTTTCTAAACTTTTTCAAATGGTGTAACCATTGAAACAACTTTCATTATAACTTTCATTTCAGGAAACTCCTGCTATAGGTATAGTAAAACATGGTCTCAGCAATGCATCTTATTGGTTTCTCTAGAATAAGACCTCCATAATAAAGGGTGTATGTATTTATGTAATGTATGGTCCTGGGACTAAGGTGTGATCTTTCGAGGCTGTTCCAGGACTACATATTACATTATCAGAAATCAGAGGAAGTAACCAGTTGTAAAGAGTGGGGGAGAAAAATCAGAAGGTGTGTTAGAGCTCAAGGCCATGATGTACACATCCATTCATTGGAGGTACTGTTAGTGTAAAAATGGGAGGACAATTGAGTTTGATTCAATGCCCTTTCTCTAAGTATGCAATGGTGGTAGTGAGGAATATGTTAAACATGAGCATGGGAGTTGTTATACTCATCATACTTGCTTAGTTCAGGAGGGTTGAAATGTTAGAGTAGAAGTCCACAGGAGAGTAAAGGTGCACATGTATTTTGCATTGGGATAAATTGAAATATTGGTCTACTGCTGGAAAACATCAAAGTTGAAGAAGTGCACTGAGTATGACGTTTGCATAGGTCAGTAAATCTGCATTCATTCAATCATGAGAAAGAGAAATTTACCTTTTTTATTTTGGTATATTTAAAGTAAACGCAGAGGACTCTATACATACATACATACTCTATACACACATAAACATTTTATGCCTTTAGTAAATCAACCCAATTTGCCTAACATAGCGAATATGGTAATAAAATGTGTAATTAATATTCAAGAAGAGCACTGTGAGCAGCTCACAGCACTTAATAATGCTAGAAATAAATGGTTATATGTTGCCTTTAGTAGCTAGACTTTAGTCCCTTGGTAGGAATTAGGGGTATCTAGCCTTCAATACAGCACAGAAAATGTGGTAAATTAATTTAAACTTTTTTATATGTGACTTGAAACCATGCCCATCCTCATTAAATAGCTTGGAAACTCCCATTTGTCGTTGGTGTGCTGTGTGTGCTCACTTAGCCAAACAATTCATTGGTTTTCATTGCTAAAATTAATTAAATCATTATTGGTGTTGCTTTTTAGAAAATTTAGAATATTTGTGTTTTTGATGCCATTACATTTCATTAGATAAATCATTCTAAAGTTTACTGTTAATGTAACTATTTTGTAAAACTTTTTTAACATCGTTTATCATTTTCTAATATTAATAATTTTCTAAAATGAGGGAACTTTTTGCCATGCATTGTTGTAAAATTTTTCTATGACAATAAATCTGATTTTTTTTTTTTTTTATCCTCATTCAAAGTTGGAGGTTTCAGTTTAAATTTAAACCTAAACTAAGATGTTTACCTTACCTAAATACCTACCTACCCTTTTATATAAAGTAAAAACTACCTTTTTTGGGGGAGGAGTGTTTTTTACTCAGTTAACTTCGTTTTAATGTTTTCATTTCAGTAGCAATGCAGAAAGATTTAGGATAATTTACTCAACACTGTATATAAAAAGTAGGTTCATAACATACATAACATGTAAACAAAGGGAAATTCACAATCTGAGCCATGTGTGAACAGTCACCATTTTCCCCTGTGGCAATATTAGACAGTTCATACACATTTAATCAATGTTTGTGACAGTACAGTTTTCTGCATCAGCTGGGTCTGCCATAGCAAGGAACAGGACATAGTTGTTAGGAAAGCTGTTAGAAATTCTAAGCAATAAAGCCACAGGAAATTTATGTATACCTGATTTAAGTGCAAATCCTGAATGCCTTATAATGTAGTGTTTATTAAAATTTTGCATTTGCCATTTAGATATCTAGATGTCATGTGAGCTGATATACTTAATCTGCTTTTTTATCAGAAACTTTACCCCCCCCCCCAAAAGGCAAACACAGTTATCTTTTGCAATAACTTAATAAATAAATAAGTACTCATTTTCTAAATGACTTTACAATTCTTTCACCCTTTTGGTCCACTAATCTTTACAACATTTCAGTTTATTGAAATATGCAGGTATTGGTTTATGCACAGCTCTCTTAAGGTCCCATCACAGCATTTCGATCAGGTTGAGCTCCACTTTGATTGGGCCATCACAACACCTGGATTATATTCTTTTACAGCTATTCTTTTGTAGGTTTGTTGGTGTGCTTGGGATCAAATTTGACTGTAGAATACTTTAGTATATAGAGGAGTTCAAGATCAACTCATTGCACTGCATGGTGCCTAGGTCCTATGGCTGCAAAACAAGCCCAAAGCTTTAACCCTCACCATTGTGCTTTAAAGTTGGTATGAGATGTTTGTTGTTTTACCCTGAATTTTCAGTCTTCTTTATGAGGTTCAAAAATCATTTTCTACTACAATTCACACAGACTGGGTAAAGTTCTTCCTTGTTCCTTAAACAATTTACATTCATGATAATATGTATTTGGTAAAGCCCAACAGACCTGTTAAGGTGTTCTTTTTTGTACATCTCCTGTAAATAAATAAAAAAAAAAGTAAATGCCCCAGTACTGTTCTGTGCAGAATAAATGTCACCTTGCTTTCAGATCAAATGCCCCCTAATATGAAACTAATTTCTGTGAGCCAAGGCTGGTATTAACACACTACTTGGACAGTGTACTGCTGTATAGAAAACCACTTATATTTTGCAATGTGTATGCACTATTTTTATAATCCAACTTTGGGGATGAAAAGGGAGAGAACAGAAATCATTATCTGAGTACACAAAATTCACCTGAAAAAGGGTATTCATTACAATTTTTAAGGTTGCAGTACAGGGGAAATTTGCAGAGAAAGACAGAGAAAAACTAATGGGTGTTTGGAATTTACACGTTTGACATGTTCTGTTTAATAAGTAATTGTTTACTGAATAAAAAAATACAAGCCAATGTATTTTGTCTTTTTTTCTTTTGCTGGTATACTGCAAACCAAAGATGATATAATGCCTTAGAAATAAACTATGGCTAAAATCATCTTGCAGCACGTATATTGGCTCAACTCATTGCATTTATCCAAATTCCCCAAGAGACATTGAAGAAACAATGATCCTACAGTAAAACTTGCAACATCTGTAGCATTGACAACATCTGTGTTGCATTATTAATTAATACAGTGCTATTTCCTTGAATAATATTGAGCTATAGTATTTATTTTTACATTAAACCAAAGGGGTCAGTTTAGAAAATGTTGTTATAGAATACATTGCCCTCCTTCTAGTCAAGTCAAATAAATAATTTATTTAATCTATTATTTGTTTTTTGTTTTTTTTTTAAAAAGGGATAAATATATATAGAGTATCGTTTTGACCCCCCTTTCAAGGAATGTTAGTTGCCCAGTTGTTACATGGATTCAGTACCTTGAGGAAATGTTCTATAATAAATCAGATATACAATTCTGACTTTGCTTGCTGTCTACCTGTATATATATATATATATTCAAACATATTTATATATATATTTATAAATATATAAATATGTTTCTATTTAACCTTTTATTAATTCTTATTCCTTAGGACCAATTCCAAAAACCCCTAGTCTGATAATGTCCTAAGTTTAGTTAATGAACTTAGGTTGTGCTGGCATCCATTTTCTTTATAATAATTATTATTATTATTATTAATATTATAGTGTACTTATATAACACTGGCATATTATGTATTTCACAGAATCTGTAGACATGTTCATTATCCAATCCTAGGCAAACAAGTATCCTGTTTTTTGTTCTTTTTTTCTTTCCTTGTGGTGTTTGCAAAGTGAATTTTTGCTTTTCTTTATCTCATTCACTAAGCTAAAACCCTTTGCCAAAGGAACAAGTTTTAGTTAAGTAAACCAATCTGATTGTACTGGTCGAGCTCACCACAGAGATAACTGACCTTTCTGAAAAAGTTGAATCAGTTTTGTTTCTTAGCATAGGGGTTCTGAAGACCATAAACAAAAGTAAGAGATTGGGCCTTGTCCAATACAGAAATGTATTTTTGGAGTTGCTTTTTAGGCACCATCAAAACAATTTTCTATGTTCATTACTGTCCATTTAGAAGGTCCGTTACCTTGTCAATTAGATGTTTTACCTGTCTGTTTCTGAGTGATATGGGGACTACTAATATTGACATGCTTTTTAAAATGGGGCCAGGCAAATAACACTTTCAGATTGAAATATCATTCAGCCTATGTAATTTTTTATAGTGCAAGTTTTCCAAAAAAATCAGTAATCTCATAAAGCCCCAGCAAAATTATATGCTTTCATATAATTTATTGATAGTGAGTTACTGGGAAGAACACGAACCCAGAGATTAGAATGCCTGCTCCAACATCATGTGTGCTTTGTGTCATGAAAAACTACCAAGATCTAAAAAATAACCAAAAGATATGATGTAAGCGGTGAAAATCTGTTGCCTCAGATGACCAGCTCTAATAACACTCATAGATGTGTGTGAAGAAAAAGTGAGAAAGTAATTGAGGACTCAGCACCTTGCGTGCATTTAAATGTCTTTGTTTTTCTTGTGTGTATTTTAGCTGTTAGATTTACAGTGTGCTATAAATGTTTCAACATATAACAATGTTTAATAAGAGTTTTCATTAGCTCCACTTCACCTACTTTATGAGGCAATCTGTTCACTTTAGGCCAATAGAGGTATACTTACACAAGTCCATAGGAAATTTTATATCACAAAACATTACGTGATAATAGTATTTTATTTTATGTTCAACCTGACTGCTAAATGGGGTTAAGTAAAATAAGCTACTGACAAAATTATAATGATTCTACTAAAGCTCTAAAACTAACTGCAAAAGGGTAGTGCACGGTGTTATGACTCATTTTGACCCATACAAGTTCTAGCACAAAGGTTGTACACCAGGCAAAAAAATTTCGTGTCCAAACAGGACTTATACCAAGTTGGACTTATTCCACAGCGGACTTTTACCGAGGTACCACTGTATATATATATATATATACCTACAAAGGACTAATTTACTTAACAAAATAAATGAGAATACAGATGGTCTTGAGGGTTCAACTGAATCATAGGCACACATATATAAGTCTTATTCTTAATAGGCACTATGTATAGGAGTTGTCAAATGGATCCCAACATCGTATGGTAAAAAATTTTAATCCGATGTAAATACTAACGTAATATTATTATTATTAATATTATTATTATTATTATTAACTTAAAATATTGCCATTGATCATAATCACATTAAAGTTTAAAAAGACAATACATTAACTGCATATCAAAATGATCAAGTATTCAGCTATCTACATATTTGCTATTAGTTGGCAAATGTTTTCAATCCTCGACCAGATCCATTCCAGAATAGCTGGTTTGCCCATGATAGTCCATCTTCTCAAGTCATGGAGATCTTCAATAAATCAGTCCTAGTGTTTTTTTATCCCTATTTTTCTATGGCGTGCTCTATGCCAAAAATGTTTGAAAAATCAACTAAAATGAAATATTGTGACTCGCAGGCTAAGCAATGAAGCATGTATGCTGCAAGCAAAACTGCATGCAAACACAACCTGTATGTATACCTCTAGGCATCATATACAAGCACAGTTAGCACAGTGGCTAGCTCTCTGTTTTTGCAGCACTAGTGCTGTCATATGAAAAAATCCGAATGTGCTTGAATTAGAGTTTGTGTTCTGCTATATGGAATCTTGTTTTTGAATATTTTTTCACATCTGTACATGAGCACAAAACTGTCAGCCTGAGCAGAACAATAATCCCACATGTACTGTTGTCTAATAAAAATAGTTTTTTTCTAGTATAGACCCTAAAACGACTGGTAAAATGACATTTAACTGACATGTTCAGACACTAGTTTATATTTTATAGCAATCAACCTTTGATAATTTATCTCTGGTATGTTTGCTGTAGCCTGTAAAAATGGTTTTATGCATCACAGACAAAAATGTATTAATTGTGAAGTATTTAAATATACATTCATTATTTAAACATTGTGATTGTGCTTGGTAAATGTAAATTTGTGCTGGTCAGCCAAGGACTACATTTGTAACCATGAGTCACATATGTACCGTATCTAAATCAAGCATTTCTTTGTTACTTTTTCATTTCCATAACGACAGATGATGGCCATATGCAGTGTGAATAAACCAAAAAAACAGTCATATACCAGTTATATTCTCTGAAAGTAACATTGTGACAGGCACAAATCTCCAATATTAACCTTACTTTTATCGGTTTCAGTGTCGACAATAGTTATTTCTAATAAATGGTGTCAGTGTTATTAATAAAGAAAACTTTTACCTTTTACATTGAAATGGTGCAGTTAGGGTTGGGGTGATGATATGGTGCAAGTGGCAGTGTTAAAGAAAGGAGAATAAAGGTAAAAAAGAAGAGCAAAATATCCTGCCATCACTTCTTTCTATGCTTCCTAACCCATAGGATCCCATTGCAGTGTTTATGAATACTTTTATTTTCAACGGCGCATGAGTAGTTCTTTTTTTCACCATGCCTTTCAATTCACATTGACTTGCCAGGGGCTGGGTGCACATGGTGTTTCAACATTTGGCACACTTTGCAAGGACCAAAAAAGGGGAATTTAAAATAAACCCAAGAGGAACAGGAATTATTATCAAGATTGACTTATTTTAAATTTGAAGACAAATTTATACTTGCTCACTACCTAGTAAGCCAGTGATCTAGAACAAATATACTCAATAAAGTTTTGGTCTTTGCCTTAATGAGTCAGCAGTGGCAGCTCCCATATTGCCATCCTTACAGGTCCAATGTAAGCAAGAACAAAGCAATAAGTAAGCA
>NC_092861.1:81236494-81260695 GCF_032062135.1 Pyxicephalus adspersus | reverse complement strand
GTCAGTGTACAGCTATGTGCAATGGCCAACATGTTTAACTTCATCCTTAACTTTACCTTGGGGAGTCACTGGCCTGGAACGAGCTTTTCATATTATGTGCCAGACACCTAATAGACATGTTTGCTCCATGTGAGTAACCCACTGTATTTAATATGAAAAGGAATATCAGCATTCCAGCTCATGTCAAAAGCAAGCTGACAGGGGCACTTCCCATTAACCCATACTGACAGGTTCCCAGTAACTTTGGGTGCCCATCCTGCACTAATGCTTATTTATTGTTGTCTAGTGATAACACTGTGTTAACACTGTCAGTGTAAAATTGTCTGAAGACCCCTATAGACATCACAGAGTTGTCAGATAATTGTCACTGGAAAAAAATCTTTTATAATTATTTCCAGTAACAAATGAACAAACAAGTGGTATACACACAACGCCATTCTGTTCTATGGAGAAGGGATCACTATAGGAGTGCACAGTGGTCGTTCCAGATCAGTTGTTCATCAATTCACCACGGGAACCACTGCACACGTCTGATTTTCATCATCTGACCTATGTATGTAGATTAAGTGTGTTCCTAGTAATATGATTAAGGATCATGTCCAGCAATGCACCTAGCGTTTATTAAAAAGGTTTAGAAATATCTGGATATGAAATCCTCAATTACAATAGGCTATAATGACCCTAGCTACCTATTGGTTAATTGTCATGCTAAGCTATAGTCTTAGCAAAAAGTTCATCAATAGATCAGATTTTCTAGTATTTATTGATAATGCCCAAAAATGTCCCTTGCCATGATGCTTGATGCCATGCCTAAACAATTTGTGCTGAGTTTGCCTGTTCCATGTCCCAACCTGCTCCATGTTTGAAAATGGTTAAAAAACTGCATTGTAAACATATTATCTGCATTCATTAGGCAGAAGCATCTAACTGGTAGAACTATTTTCCTCTTTTAATTGTCAGTTAAAAAAATGTATACTTTGACACAATTTACTGATTAACTTGTTCCAAAGGTATGATGTATAAAACCATACACTGCATGTTAGGTCTTCGATGGTGTTGCTGCTAAAGATGTTGTTTGGTGGACTAATACATTTAAATGAGCTGATACTTTTATATTTCAATGTTTTTTTATTAAATTTTAACAAAGAAAACAGTATACAAATCGTAAAAAAGTCAGACAAATAGCTTCAATACCAGTGTAATAATTTCGATCAGATCAGTGTGGTGTAAGGAAACCTTGTTGAGAAAACGTACACGAATTAATATTCAAAATAAGTCCCTAGCAGTTTACAAAACCAGAATCTGGTCCAATATAACTTTAAAACAACAAATACAAAACAGACACAACAAGACAAGACCAGACCATTTCTCTGTTGCATTTCTTAGTACATGCATCATCTTTTCATTGACCGTAATCCAATTCATTTTGGCTAAGAATGGACCTAGCATTATTGTATTAGATTTTCATGACTTAGCTAGAGTGATCCTGGCTGCCAGCAGGATCAGTTTCAATAGTTTCAGGGATGACTTGGGAGCCACCAGATCACATCTGCCAAACAAAGCAGCCTCTGGAGGACTCCGTACATCCCTGTCCAGGACCCTGGAAATAATATAAAAAAACTCCGTCCAGTAGTTCTGGGCGACTGGGCAAGTCCACTACATATGTAGCATTGTGCCCCTAGCATCACAACCTTTGAAGCACAAAGGGGAAGCTGAGGGGTGACATTTAGATAGTCTCTCTGGTACCAGATACCATCTTAATAACATCTTATAAAATAGCCTCCATCAGGGTGGAATTGAGCGAAATTTTTGGAAAGCGAATAGGCCAATTCACTCCAATCATCCCTGGATAAGGACATTCCCAAATCCTCCTCCCATGAACACATATATTTCTGTTTATGCGATGACGTCATCAATATAGTATAGATTAGCAACATTTGACCTTTCGTGTCAGCCAGGGATCTGCATGAGCTTTCAAATGTAGTAGGTCGCAATGGGCGAGGAGCTAACTGAATTTTGGAGCTAACAAAGGACCTATTTTGCCAATAGCGAAAATATTCATGGCTCAGCAGTTCCTTCTTACTAACCAGATAATCAAAACTGGAATCATCTTTTATACATAAATACATACATCTATTATATCAAGACTTTGCTCAAACCTTTTGTCAATTCACCATTTAAATCTATCTTGATCTCTGCCAGGAGTAAACTTTGGGTTGTTCCAAAGAGGGATGAGGGGAGCATGGGCCAAACAGAGCGCCGGGTTGCACTGGTGTTTATCCCAAATCAGAAGAGAATGACATAAAGGAGGGCACCTCCTGTACTGTCTGAGTTTCTTAGGGATCCACATCAAAGATTCTATATTCCCCAGCGATACAGCTGATTCCTCTATATCCACATATTGTGGCCTGATTCCTCGTATTGTGGAGTGTGAAAAGTGCGAGATTTGGGCAGCTATATAGTAATGGTTAAAGAGAGGGACCCCCAAACGCCCCTACGTGCGAGGGGCCAGCATTGTTTTCCTCTGGATCCTACTCTGTTTGCCCCCTCGAATGAAGGTCATGATTTTACTTTGAAGGGATTTAAAAACTGAAGGGAGAACAAAGATATGAAGGGTGCTAAACAGGTATAGAATTCTTGATAATCATCTTGAGGGCCGGATGGATGGGCATTAGACCAGTCTTTCAAACAGGAGTAGATCTTTCTGAGTAATGGGGTATAATTAGCCTGAAACAAGGACTGATAGACTGGAGTTATTCGTACCCCCAGATATTGAAATGAGTTTTCCTACCAACAGAGATCAAAAGTATCTTTAACCAGTGATAGTTGACGTTCAGGGATGTTAATGTTAAGGGCAGTTTATATGAGGACCAGAAAGAGCTGCAGAGTTATCCAAGATTTATCCAAGACAAGAGGTTAGGCAGTGTGACATGAGGGAAGGATATATACACATTTATGTTCCCTTCTGCCACACCACACCCCCTTAATGTTCTGGTTTTCCTGAATTGCTATTGCCAAAGGTTTGATAGCAAGAGCGAATAGGAGGGGGGATAGTGGACAACATTGCCTCGTACCTCTTTTGATATTGATATTGGATGAGAGAAAGCCTGCCAGGGAAATATTAGCCAACGGTGTGTCATACAATGCACCCAAAAGATTCACAAAATATTTACCAAAACCCATCACAGATAGCACCTTAACCTCCCTAGTGGTTCATTTCTTTCCGGTTTTATATGTCTAAAAGCGGTACATTGTTTTTCATGAAAATTTATTTTACAGTATATTATATTAGTATGAGTATAATAAAGTTTGAAACACAAAATTTTGTAAAAATATTAAATTGAATAAATTAAAAAATCTATATATTTAAAAAAAAAATTTTTTTAATTTTTAAAAAAAAAATACATATTATACTCATACTAATATATATACTGTAAAATAAATGTTCTTGAAAACAATTTACTGCTTTTCACATATAAATCCAATGTATTGCATTCAATACAGTTATTTTGTATTAAATGCAATACAAATGGATTTTTTATTTTCCGCCCCGCCGGCAAGTACACATGTACCGACGTCACCGGGAACTTCCCAGTGACTCATCGGGTGCAGAAGCCAGCCTGAGAAAGAAGGAAGAAGACGGAGATCGCGGAGATAGACGGCGCAGGACGCTGGCAGATCAGGTAAGGCTGGATTTACTATTACCTCCCATAGGTTTACCTACCCCGAGTATGACCAAGAAACACTATTGAATGCTTTTTAAAGGTCATTAGCCAATAACATTTGCTCTTGTGTCCACCATCCCAGTTAGCGTGTAACAGCGATATCAAATCTATGGTGCATCTGGTCTTGTCCGGGGTCTGTCTGTACTGCATGAATCCTACCTGGTCTGGATGGATATATAGGCTTTTGTCATCAGTTAAGCACTTGACTATTCATGAACAAAATTGGTCTATACTTAGCTATATCTGATGCATCTTTACCCAGTTTAGGAATGACACTAATGAAGGCACTCTTTGCTTCCAAAGGAAGGCAGTTGCCCTCTCGTAAATATTTGTAGTACTTAACCAGATGTGGAATCAATTGTAAACCGAAAGTTTTGTAATAGGATAATCCATCCAAACCTGGGGCTCTACTGTATTTCAAGCACATAAGTGCTTTAAGAGCTTCCTCATTAGTTAAAGGTTTCTCTAAAATCTTCACATGTTTAGTCTTAAGACCTCCATTGCATCCTGGGATGCATTTTGCTGTTTACCATAGAGGGAGGTATACAATTCCTCAAAAGCCACCAGAACTTTTTCTGGATTCTGGGTAAGCTTTCCATCTTTCATTTTAATTTTGGAGAGAGCAAACATTATGGGTCTAGGGTTCAGCTTGCCAACTAACAACCTCCCAGGCTTCGGTAGTATGCAACAATGGTTTCAATTTGAAGATGGAGATCCGGGGCCGGATTTGACTTATGTGGCAATTGTAGGATATGATATTCTCTCATCTTAGTTTCTATAATTTTTTCCCAAATCTTCTTCTGTTGAGCCCCAAGTCTAATAAGCTCCACTCTAATATAAGCCTTATGAGCCTCCCAATTGTTGGCTGAAGAGCTATCCCCAGATACATTAATTGTAAAGAAACCCGTATTTATTTTCTCTATTTCCGCTTGCATCAGCAGGTCCAGTAATAGACTCTCATTGAGTCTTCACCCGAATCCAGGTTGCGCACCCCTGAGACCCCTCAGCCTAACAACCACCAGATCATGGTCCGACCAGGAAACTGATAAAGCTTTTGACTGGAGAAAAATTTGGCTGGAGAAAAATATGATCAGTTCATGAATATTGGTTATGAGCCACTGAAAAAAATGTGTAGTCTCTTTCTGATGGATTCAGCTCCCGCTAATTATCTATCTATCAGGTCATATTGTTTTAAAATACTTAGGCATGCTAGTTTTTTCCAGAACTTGGTTTAACGCCCAATTTGAATCACCCGGCACCATAAGGGAGCCCTGGGAAAAGGAGGCTATTTTATGCAATAGAGAGGCAAAAAAATCAATTGGGCCCTTGTTGGGGGCGTAATTGGTGACTATAGTAAGCACTTGACCCTCAATAGAACCCCCCACTGGTAAGTATCTTCCTCCCGGATCTCGAACCACATTCTGAGGTGAGAAGTTCAACTGCCTAGCAAAACAAAGCATCACTCCACATTTTTTTTAATCCAAATTTGCCTGGTAACAGAGAAGATATCTCTTTTGGAGAAATCTTGACGTTGAGTTGCTACCTTGAGAGAGTTGTAGTAGTGAAAGGCCCTGGCCCATTTGGTTGGAGAATTAAGCCCTAGCACATTGTGTGGCAATATCACCAAAGGCGGTGGACTCCTAGCTTCGTCCGCTGATGGAACCGCCATTGATCAAATAATAAAACAGAACAAGCCTGAGCCAATACTGAGCGTAGCTCCCCACAACTCCGGGAACTGGAGGGAAAAGGACAAAACATCAGACACCAAAACCAACACACGAAACAGGAACACAAAACAACAAACAAAAACATGTACATAGCCATCTTTCAAAAGTAAAAACTATCCAGGGCCTCAGACCAACCCCGCCCCCAATTTGAGGCCAAGTAGGGATGATCGAGCTGATACTTTTAATTAAATGTTTCCATTCCATGAAAGCAGAAATAAACCCACCAGCTTAATAGTTTCCTGTAACAGCATTCAATAATACCATTCAAGGCATGTCTCTAGTGATAACTGTTTTAGCTCCCAGCTGCAACTCCATGTGTCTGTTCTCCACCAAACGTTCACCCCCATAAATATATCATATGTGTAGCAAGATGGCAACTGCAGATTTGGCGCTAATATGGCACCATCCGCAGCTTTAAAGAATAGGAGGGTGTATCTCAAAAACAGAAAAAAAACAGAAGATATGTGATTGACTTTTTTTTCTCATAATTTATATAAAACAATGTGTGGCCAGCAATTTGCACTTGGTTATGAAATAATATCAATTTACAATAATTGATAGAACCACTGGAAATGTCAGCTTTTTGCCTTTTTTTCAATAGTTCAATTTAAAAAAAAAATCATAGAAATTCGCAGCTGATGAGAATAAACTGGCAGTTGGTGTTTGAAAATTTAGGAATGTTGCTTGTATGGCAATAACTCATTAACTGCCTCTTGCCAAATGTTTCTGCCTTTGGAATTGACTTTCCTACAAGCAGATCATGACTTGAGTAAATGATATTTCCTATAAGAATTTAATGAGTCTAGCAGACATGCAGATGAAACACATGGCCTATACAAACAGTTGAAATCACACATATTATCTCATAAGTGATCCTTTCATTTTTCAAAATAAATTGCATTTTAGATTGCATTGAAAAAATCACTTGTCAAGCAGAGAAAATTATGAGTCAGTACAAACATGTCTTAAAATACTGTATGTGCATTACACTAACTAATAATATAGATTATTATACGAATAATCCTAATTCTGTTAATACATTTATTATGTTTAACTGTAAGCAATATGCAATAGCTGATTGGTCAATAAAGATATTTTGCTTTGTTCTGTTTTTTTTTTCCCCTTATTTTGATCTTGCTAATTTGATTTTTCTTTAATCAGGTAAGTATGAAATATTTCTAGCTGTGTATTCTTATCAGCTTTGGGTATAAAGTATATTGTTAACAGAGCTCAACAGCTCAATGCAAAAATCACACACACAAAAGCATATGCGTCAGCAGAGTCCCCCTTTTTTTCTAACCTAAGGTTTAACCTCCTGGGCGGTTACCCTGAGCCTAGTTCAGGGTAAAAAAACTTGCTGAAAGTGTTTACTCCGAACTAGGCTCGAGGTAGCTAAAAATAGAATCAAGCGTTGCTTACCTGGTGCCGCTGGCATCCTCCAGTGTGCTGTCATCAGATCCCGTCCTCCGTCAGAGTTCTCCAGCGTCGATGTCCGTCTCCAGCGTCAGATGCCTGTCTTCTTAGTCGGATACCCGTCTTCTCCTTACCTCGGCGTTCGTGTACGCGCTCCTTACCGATTCCTGATGATGCCAGTGCGTGCACTCGTCGACATGGCGGGAAATTCAAATATTTTATATTGGATTCAATACAAACTCCCGTATCCAAATTAATCCAAACTAATATAAAATAAACACAAAGTAATTAAAATGAACACTTTTTTGTTATATTGTAGACCTGTAACTTACCGAAATATGTCCAAACAAGGGTCTAGTAGATATCCTGAATATAATAAAGTTTGAAACACACAATCCTGTAAAAAAAAAAAAAAATAATAAAACATTAAATAAATGTTTGCTCCAAGAGAGAGGAGGACGGGAAAAAAATCTGGAAGAGAACCCGGCTCTGCTGTCCTGAATGTGACGCTGGACTCTGTGCTGCCCCCTGTTTTAAAATTTACCACACTAGGGAGGTGTTTTAGAAAAATATAGTACTATACAGTATACAGAATTATTGCATTTTCAGTATTTTTGATTTATTTATGCATTCTTGTTTAAGCTGATTTTTGTGTTTTTTATTTAATTTTAATAATATTTTTTTTTACATGATTGTGTGTTTCAAACTTTATTATATTCACGATATCTACTAGATCCTAAAAGTGTACCGCTTTTGGTACAGAAATCCAGACATCAGTGAAACGCCTTGGAGGTTAATAGTGGAAATAAAAAACCTCTGCTCCACCTAGAAGATTCATGTGCTCTAGGAATCCTTTGTCATGTATGAATTATAAATACATTAAAAGTGAAATTATCTTAAACCACAAATCCAATTTGTTCCTATTGAGATGAGTTAAATATTTTAAACATGCAACCGTGGCAGTAAACAATACAAAATAAAATAAAATGCAATATATAATTATTAGAACAAATTTACTTTCCCTATAACACTGCAAAGTTCACAGACATGAGGTTGATTTACTAGAAGTAGTGGCTGTGCACATAACAAAGTGAATGTTCACTTGAATAGAAAGTATGTGGTAGCAAAAAAGAAGAAGTTGTGTTCACATTAAAAATCTAATATGCAGGAAATATTTTAAAAAAAATCAGTCTTGCATTACATGCATGGAATACAGATTTTGTGTGTATGTGTTCATTACCCTTTAGTAAATCAGACCTCATGTCTGTAACTGTTTTATGGAAATAGTTTGCTTAACTGCCTTTGACACTGTGGTATGCAGAGTCCAGTTTATTGACCTATACACTCCTATAGACTTTAAAATTAACATGCAAAGCCCATATTCTGATTTTTGAACTGGACTGTGTCTATATTACTGTATCATAAATTTATAATACCAAAGTTTATTATTTTCCTTCCTGAAAGTAGCCTATATTTTCAGCCTGGAGTATTACAGTGACAGCAATTTCCTAACAATAATCAAGAATTCATCTGGAACAACTCTAAGAAAAAAAACCTCTAAAGGTTATTTATAGTGTATTGAAAAAATATTGTTACAGTAAATGGGTTTGTCACGGAGAACAATTTTACACCAGTGCAAAGCAAGATGAATACTTTCTCTCTCTGGTGTAAGCAAGAACTAGAAAAAATTTATTTTGCCAACAGAGAATGCATATATATATATATATATATATATACTGTAAATATACTTGTACATTGTACTGATCAGACTTTCTGTCTTTTAAGGTAGAGTGGGGACTGATAGCTGTTGTCATAAAACATTGTAATTTGCAATGCCGACACTGCATGAAATGTTTAAATCTCTGATGTATATGATGTAATCCTTGATAGATGTATATGCAAATAAGATCTCTATAAAAGTGCCTTTTATTTCTACTGTGTTTTCTGAGTTCTTTTAAGCAACAACACATCTTCTTCCCTTGTCATGCACCCTCCAGTCCTATCACACATGCACCTTAGCCACAAATGGATGATCCTCCTGCTCAAACATTTGTTATGAAGCCAATGTCAATTAGAACAGGGAAGGGGCATTGTTGTGTGCTGTGTAAGCTGTGATAAAAAATTTGTCATATAAATGGCAATTCTGTTCTTGCATTGAGAGGCTTGGACCAAGGCTGGAGATGATACACTTTCATCAGTGGAGTTGGGTGATCCAGCAAACCTGGATGGATCTGGTGCAGGATTCCAAAAATTTGCTAGCAAATAGCAAATGATTTTAAGAAATCCATTCCAGATTTGCTGTATCACCCAGATTTACTGATGAATCAGGCCAACTGTTAGTGATAAATGTTACTCTATATCCAACATCTGGTATCATAACCAACTTTTTATCATCCCCCCCTGGTGATTTGACAGCAATTTTTACAATCCCCTTAACCATTTAATGATTAGAGCTGGTCTTAAACTGCATGGCACACATAGGATTGGATAATGTTTTTAAACCAGGATAGTTTAATTGATGTTCACACCTCCTAAACTACATCTGCCCTGCACATGAGTAACCCATCACTTTGAATCAATTACCATGCAACATTGACATGTGACTCAAAGTGATGGGTTACCCATGTGACTTTAAATGCTGGGGTATGCTCCTGCTAGTTGAGTAAACTTTGCAAAGCAGCGAGTTGTCTTCGATTTTAGAATAAGTCCAGGTAAAAGTAACTAACCACTCCTGCATGTATTGTTAATTTGTGGTTTTAGGTCACATGCTAAATTAAACAGGAACAACCATTTGTATTAATTGCACATTTTGTTATTATATTTTGATAAAGTGCACAACACTGTACATCATGGCCCAAACATATTTAGTCCTTAAGCTGTTGTTTAGACTGGGAAGATAACTGTTTGCAGTATGAATCACACGTAATATTGTAAAAGTTCAGTGAAATAATGCAAAGGAAGAGAATCAATATTTCCATGGAAACTGAGGTACAAAATGCTTAAAAATTATTGAATAAATAAACTGATAGGCAAAGATATGGGTCTAGTGCCACCTGCTTGATTTTAAGAAATGGTTTTCACAGTTTAAAATAATCTTTTATTATACATGTGCAAGCCTAACTTAGAACATTATACAACCAAATTATTATTTGTAAGTCAAAGAGGCCAATACCAATGCCCATAGAAATTGAATAATGTTGTAGCCATAATATGTATTTTGTGTTCAATAAGCAATGTTTATTACAAATGAATATTGTTATAGCTCGTAAAATTAGACAGACAAGCTATTCATTACGTTTTAAATATGTGAAGTCATGAACCATTCAAAAAACTCCTTTACAGACTCCAGTCATGATTCCTTTTGTTCAACTGTATACAAAAGAGAGGACTTTAGGTATTTTGCCTAATAACAGTTTTCTCCATAACAAATCCTATCCTCCAAATGTTGCGTAAATTCCACCACATCCCTGTTAATTAACGCATATTGCAGAAAGACCAAAAATGAGACTTTAAAGGTGTATTACCCATTTAAATTTGACATTTTAAAATAAAACAAATTTTACTGATTTATTCATAAAATTGTATATAAAAGACCAACACATCATAATATAGTGTGGTAATCACCTTCTTAGGCACAGGAATATTATAATTTAGTCATACAAAAAGTCTCTCAAATTCCAAACTCCAATTAATTCTTTAATTACACTTTAATCTTGACATGATTCAATACTTAATCAAGAGTGCAAAGGGGTGGAAAGCTGTGTTTTACAAAAGAACTACATAACTACATAACTAAGTGTAACTACATAACTAAGTCCCTAGTCATGTTACTAGCTGTCCCTCGAAGGGGCTCACAATCTACTGTCCCTACCATAGTCATATGTCTTTACCGCAGTCTAAGGTCAATTTTGGGGGGAAGACAATTAACTAACTGCAAGTTTTTGGAATGTGGGAGGAAACAGAAGTACCCGGAGGAAACCCACGCAAACACGGGGAGAACCTATATAGGGATGTCCTTATTGATATGGTTACCCTACAATTTCAGAGCTTTGAATACCCTCCAGTGCTTTCTTCTCACCAGTGCACCACCAGTGCTGGCTGCTGGCCTGCAGAGTCAGGAACTCTGCCCACCTGCTGAGATGGTCAGAGATTTTCATTGATTAAATTTGCTCAGTCAAACCAGCCAGCAGCCATTGACACCTGTCAAAGTCCGCAGTCTGATTGGCTGAGCTTCACACTATACCTGTCAATGACAGGTATATGCACGGGATATTCAAAACTTAGGACTAAGCTCATATTGCTCAAATTCCAAGTTTTGATCCAAGGTCAGAATAGCTTAAATATCACATTGATTCCAACCAGAACTATCCAACCAACTCTAATTGTCACCCTAAGTCAGAAAATGTATTACAGGTAGGATCACCAGCTCAAAGAAAAGAAATAAAGCATTAAACAGAAAACTAATGCAGCCACCATATCCAATGACTGTTAGGCTACAATATATTTCAGTTTTTGTGTGTATATATGCTTTAACAAGAAAACCCACCCAATAGTGGGTAGTAAAAAGGATGCCGATGCAAGAGTCTTGCTAGTGGAATTGTTATTATCATCCATTTATGTAGCACCAACATATCATGTCGTGCTTTACAGAGACTTTCTAATGTTTTAACCATTGTCAAAGGATTTTTTTTTTATTGGGAAGTCAATTACCCTACCAGAATGTTAGAATGTTTTGGGTCAGAAATCCATACAAAGTAGACACATACAAACTCTATCCAGACAGTTTCCTGACAATATTTCAAACCCAGGAACCTAAGGCTGATAGAGTACTAGTCATTCAGAATTCTAGCCAAGAGGATGTTGCAGTACTTGAGACAATAGATAATAAGAGTGTGTATTAGGATTGGAGTAGTCTCTAGGGACAGGAATGGGTGCATTTTGGAGATTTTACATAAATAGACATGGCAGGTCCTTGGAGTTGTTCTTGACATGGGGAAGGAAGGGGAGTGCAACGTCAAAGGGGAGATCAAGTCATTGTGCTTTTGGGGTTAGGAAATTTTGTGTAATATAGGGAGATGTCTGGGGAAGGTTTTGACTGTGTAGGAGGATGACTAGTTTTATCTAAGATATCTGTCTTCTATTCAGGAGGAGATAAGCCTCACAACTACCATGCACATAACTTAATTAAGGTCAATGGGAATTTACAGACCTGCTGTTGTCATTCATTTATTCAGCTCATTTATAGCTGTACCAAGATGTATTCATGTTTTCCAAAAATGACTCGGTACTTGCTTCCTACCCCTGAATTCAAGAGCTATTTACTAAACATTATTGTGGTAATATGTGGTTGTGAAGGATCTGAAGAATCTGGTAACTTAGTACACCATCATTTGTATTACATAATGTAACAACTTTGTAGCAAAATTTAAGGCAATTAGCAAAGTTTGTCAATGTATTGCTCCAGTTCAAACTTGTCAAAACATATCTTAATTTTAAGTTGACCTGCTATTAATTTCTGATAAGGGGCATTCCACAGCAATCTTTCTGGAAGGATGGTCTTGTCATCATCACCTAGCTGTCATGGCTGGAAGATGAGGATAAGGTTAATTTTTTGTTCTCAGGTACATTTTTTATCTAGGTAGAAAAAGTCCATATATTGCTAGCGGACCTTCAATTTAGTAGAAGGTCCACCTTAAGTGCTTATTTTTAAAGTTCAGCTGCCCATGATACCACTAGGGAAATATTATCTACCCTCCTATTGTGTGATACTTCGGGGCTCTTCGGGGCAGGGTCCTCCTCTCTTGTGTCACTGTCTGTATTTGTCCGTCATTTGCAACCCCTATTTAAAGTACAGCGCTGTGTAATATGTTAGTGCTATATAAATCCTGTTTATTATGAATAACAGCTAAAACCCTAATGCACTAAGTCTACTTACTCTTAGGAAGTGCAAAACTTGGTAAAATTGTACTTCCAAACTCTTTGTTGTTATCTGTTTCAATTAGTCATTTTTAGTTTTAAATATTAGATATACTTCCAAGTGTGTAATTATCCATTAACTTGCTCTAGTGTTAGGCCTTTCTTTTGGCCTTAATGACTTGGTAATACAAATTAAATCTCTCTCACAGATTTAAAGGGATTTAATTTAGTTTATAAACAATATATACTTTTTGCTAGAAGAGTAGCCAACACCTGCCAGGTTTTCATTAATGTCTGTATACTGAATAGGAGACCTATTAAAGTTTTTTCAGATCCCCCTGGAATCACTCTGATGGGCCAATGGCCATCTTACTATGTGTCTGTAGACATTGTTATTACAGCATACATCCCAACATTCTAACATAAGAAAGATGGACACCTTTCAACATAATGTATGTGGCCACCCCACAGCCCCATTTACACAGACTATAAAGAAGAGATACTCATATATAGTTAGTTAAATTGGCATGTCTTTTTCCCTACTGGTATTTCTTTAAGCTGGCTTTTAAAATAACAAATATTGCAATATTGCAATATCAATGCCAGCTATAAGACTTTTCATGTCTTCAAGTATGTTGTGTGCAGTTTTTCTGTAAGACATATTATTGATCCCCTAAAAGGTACTGAGATCATGTGTAACAGGCAAGACAGGGCACAGTAAGCCATCATCATGTCTTTCTCACAATATGAGTCAAGACAGAATTCTGTGATAGCTCCACCGATGATAAAATGGAGTCCAGCCATCATGATTGTTTTGTGAATATTGCATGAGACTGTGGTCCCCACACGGCCAGCTGCAGCTTCAAAGCATCCCATTGACCTAGATTCAACAGCAGATTAGTGTCTGCTCCGGCCTGCACTGCCATCCTCACACAGGGAGCCTGATTTTATCTCCTCTGACTGTACTTGCACGCTGTTCTGACCCAAATTGCTGTATGGGGCTAAAAAAGAAAAGCAAATAGATGCACACATATGACTTCCAACAGAATAACAGATTAAAATTGCTATTTTAGTGCATTTTCTGTTCACAAAGAATGGCTTGTGATTATGATGGAAGAAGAAGGAATGTTTTGTTTTCACACCTCAGCTTTGTGTTAAAACTCCTGTCATTTTTTCCCTTGGGAACATATACTTTGTTCTCAACAAAATATAACACTGTTTATATCTCACTGAATGTATCCTATTAAGGTTAGATGCCACACAACAGAGACAGTTGCAAATAGGATCCTTGAAAATGTTTTGGACAAAGAATTTTAACAGCAATTCCACAAAAAACAATATTGTTCAGGATGCATGTCTGCATGCAAATCAAAAAGCTAGACAAGAACTGATTCTGTGGGCTTGTGTATATGAATGTTTTAATGATTCTTTTATTGTTTTGAGTTTTGTTTGTGTGACAAAGGTGTCTGTATGACAAAGGTTATGTACAATAGATGTGTAGTTTTGCCAGTGTTTTATTACACTGGTTTAGAGTTATCACTGCCACATTAGAGCAGGGTCACTTTATTGTAGTAAACACCAATCATCTCTATGGTGTCCATAGATGTCTGTACTTGTGAACAGTATTTTATTTGTTGGATATTATTTCCAAAGAGTATACAGCGTCTGAAGTACATTATACCTCAATGCATCATATACAAGCACAGTTAGCACAGTGGCTAGCTCTCTGTTTTTGCAGCACTAGATCACAGGTTTGAATCTAGGCCAGGATATTATCTGCAAGACATTTGTATGTTCTCCCTGTGTTTGCGTGATGCCATATAAATGTAAGATTATAATATGTATCTGGAACTCTGTTTTCACTTTATACGCTGCATGTACTTTCTAAGTCAGTGGCATCAAATGTATTGAAGTCAAAGGACACCCATGATGGCCAGGTTGAATTTTCAGAAGAAGGTCAACAATGGCAGTCTCTGGGGTTTTTTCAGCGTAGATGCCTTTTACAAAATGACAATTCATCAACCTTTAAAAAAATCACAATCCATGTGATTGCCTGTTTGTTTAGCACAAAAATACCCCCAAAAAGCTGAACAGAGATCATAGAAGACAAAGCCACTGACATTAGTTTCTGTAGTATCTGATTATTGAATGCTACCAATAATTTGTTTCCCCACAACTAAGGATTTTGTCATCTATTTTGATGAAAGGCAATTTAGAAATGACTATTATCCTTACATATAGAAAATAAACCATAGCCACTCAGATATTTGTTTTCCTCCTCATGCTTCTATTAAATATGTAAAATAACTACAAAGCAGATGCTGCAGTAAAACACATATTTTGTTTTGCAGGGCAATGTACCAGATTTGCTAAGCACTGCCTCGCTAGTAGTTACACAGCTGAAGCCTCTAAACATTGGTGATAGTAGTAAATATACAAAAAAAAAAATAGGACCAGCTTGTTTGTTGAATATGAAAAATTCAAGCAAGTAAAAATAAAGGGTACAAAGGAATAATTGAAAAAAGTTTCAAAAGAATTAATATGAAGATCCTCTAGTACCTTAGTGTATTTGCAGCTGCAAAGCATTTAAAGTAACCCAGACAGATAAATAAAAGTGCCTAGTAAATATCCTTGTAAAAGAACTGTAAATACATACATTGAGTGCACTGTCAAACACTCAACCATTGAAGTGAAACCTTGAATTGTGTTGAGTGCTTCCAGAAGTGTCAGTGTCCCAGGATGCTTGGTGGTCCCTTCTGCTAACCCCCACACCCCTCCTGTTACCAATGTGTCACTTCTTTTTTTCAACAGGGTGGCATTTAGCTATAAGGGCAGCAGGAAAGATAATTATTTACTGTCTTCATTTCCATAAATATCTTTCTAAGCAATTTCATTTAGATGACATTTAAGTTATTTCAGGATTTCAAAATACACATGCAGGTTAATGGCTTTCATTACTATCCACATCTGAGGGTCTATTTCATCCCTAATTGTTAAAATTGTATACATTTGTCCATCATTCATGAATACCTTACAAATTCATTTAAATGTTTAATTTAAAATCAAATGTTAAATTTGCCCTTATTTGCTAGCAAAAGAATGTTGTGTTCACCCACAAAATACATGTATTATAATTTCACAAAATCAAAGTACATTTGTAATGGTGATATTCAGACCTTTTGTGTGAAGATTGCAACATGTTCAATTGTCATGTCTGAGAATTGTCAGACAAGCATCAATAAAATTATTATATGGCAATGGGCTATAAAAGTGCTGCAACAATTATTATAATAAATATCAAAAAATGATCTGTCAATAAAAAGCTTGTAGAGGCAGTTAAAGATTGAATGAAGTCTGATGGCCATAATGTTTTATTTCTTTAATCTGAATTTATTGATACATTTATATGGCAGGCAATTCTAGATGGATAATTCTACTTAATAATTATGTATAAAAAATGCAATTACTCCCTGGCAGAGTTGCTTCTGTACTTAAGGCTCCATTCACAATGGGAGTTAATGTATACATAACAGCATTTGATAATGTAACAGTATGGGCCTGATTTAGTAAATCTCTCCAAGACTGAAGACAATATAGACAATCATGGAAGAACCCGGGTGATCCATCAAACCTGGAATGAATTTTTGATAAATCATTTGCTATTAGCTGTCAAATATTTTGAACCCTGGACCAGATCCATTAATAATAATAATAATAATAATAATATTAATAATAATAATAATTTGTCTAACACTGTTTACCCCTAGCATTCATATTTATGTTAACAGGTGTCTGAAACTTACAGTCCAATAGATATTACTTCTGTGTCAAGATATGTAGGTTCTGAAATTACTGTGTCAAAAACCACTGATGTGTTATTCAGGGGCTATTTATTAATTGTGTTGCACAGCAAGGCCATGCTTAAAAGGAGTAGTGAGGCAGATCATGGGTTAGATTTAATACAAGGTTACAGCTTGAGTCATGAACCTCTTTGGAGCTCTAAAGTCACATTGTGACAAAAATAAACCTAAATCTGACCACTAATGATGGGTAGAGTGGAAATCTTCTTCAGTAAAAAAAATGTTAAAAACCTTTTAACAGGTCGCAGATACCCTGAAAACCTTTCACAGAGACTTTGCTAAGTGAGAGCCAGCTTGATTTCCACCATGCTCATTTATTATTATTATTATTACTATTATTAAACAGGATTTATATAGCGCCAACATATTACGCAGGGCTGTACATTAAATAGGGGTTGCAAATGACAGACTAATACAGACAGTGATACAGGAGGAGAGGACCCTGCCCCGAAGAGCTTACAATCTAGTAGGTGGGGGAATTTCACACACAATAGGATGGGAGATATGTAGTGGTGGGAAGTAGTGATGGTTTCAAAAGACAGAAGGAGATGGGTAGGCAAGTTTGAAAAAATGGGTTTTGAGCGCCCTTTTAAATGAGGCAGCTCTAGAGAAGTCTTGTATCTGTGCGTGTGATGAGGTTATGAGTGAGGAAGTCATTAGTAGGTCATTGGAGGAGCGGAGAGAGCGGCAAGGGGAGTATTTTTTTACCAAGTCAGAAATGTAACTGGGACAATAATTGTGTAGGGATTTGAAGGCAAAGCACAGGAGCTTGAATTTGATTCCAAGGTGAAATGGTAGCCAATGGAGAGAACCACAAAGAGATGCAGCGGAAGAGGAGCGGAGGGAAGGATGGATGAGTCTGGCTGCAGCATTCATAATACAATGTAGAGGAGAGAGTCGGGTTAGTGGAATACCAGAGAGAAGGATGTTACAATTTTTTTTACTCAAATATGCCTCAGTATGGTTTGAGAGGCGTTCAGCTGAACCTTCGACGCTTGCAGCTTCATAGGCAATGTAAATACCATTCAGGTACATTTCTCACATGCTAAGGGAAGAATATTCAGAAAGGAGAAAACCCAGAGTCCATATAGAAAAAATGTATTTTACCAGCCTCTTGTAAGGGTGGAGTGTGGGAGGAAAAAGCAACACAGTCAGGTCATATGTTGGCAAGATGTATGCTGTACAGAGGAGAAAAAAAGCTGAAATTAGGGGTTTAGTTAAGGTGAAAATCTAAAGACTCTGGGCTTGATTTATTCAAGCTCTCCCAGACTTGAGAAGATAGACTGTCATGGGAGAACCTGAGTGATCCAGCAAACCAGACACTGATCTAGTCCAGGATTGAAAACATTTGCCTTTTAACGTTAATAAATCCGACCATTTAGTAGCATATTGTACTGTACTGCTACATATTACATTCAATACATTTAAGTAAATTATGCCAAAAAGGCAGATAAAGAAAATATTGAGATGGACAGTACTACAGTGCTTTATAATATAGTAACACTGCAAAGCCAAGAAACAGACAAAACAGATACAAAACTCATTTCTTACCCTTATAAATAGAAATCACAGAACCTGCTCTCTAATGCCTGATTTGTAGAGCTCTCATTGTTTATTAGTTGTTTTAGGACCATGCACATCTCTTGAATTATTTAATAGCCAGTGCTATCACCCATAACTAGGATTCCAGACATGGAAATTCATTTTCTGGTATGCAGATATCATCTCCCATCTGGCGGTAGATCAACTCTGCAAATCAGATTGTACCTGTGCCCTTATGCAAGCATCCGATCAATAATTCCTAGTAGAAGTAAAAGCTGAACTTGTAGTCTGATGATCACCGAGGGGACATATCTAGGAAAACACAGGAAAATATAAGCTGCCCATAGGTATTGGAGTGATTTCATGGAATGCTTTAAAGTGGCTTGAGGCCTAAAATATTGCTGTAACTGCACCGAGTCATTTCTCCTGACACCCATGCACAGCCACAGTAAATCTCAGTCTCAGCCACCCAAGAGGAACTCGTCATGACATTCCTAATGTGACCATCTGTAAGAAGAGCAGCTACTCAGCCACTCAGGAAAGATTAAAGGGACAGCAGTACCTGGGAGACACAAACACAATATAGCAATCTACATATGGAACTAGGCTTAATGTTGTAGCGTATATATCTCATGCCATAACATATCTTAGTCATGAAAGCAAGGAACGTACCTGCTGGGTTAAAACCGCTTAAACATTAACATTTTTATGCAGCTGTTGTAACTTTGCATACAAAAACCAAAAACGCTAAATTAAGTATGTCTATTCAGATGTTCAATAATGTGTAAGAGAATTTTACCTTTTCCTTTTTTTATTATTATTTGTAATGTCCTTAAAGAGGATGCAAAGCTGTTTCCTATATATTTTTCTTTCTTATTTATAGATACAATTTTGCTTATTTTTTTTTTCTTTAGACGAGTAATATATGAATTATTGCATGTACTCTTGTATTTTTAGTTCTACCAGGACTTCAGTATACGTTTTACCAAATATATATATATATATATATATATATATGTATTTATAGTTTTGATTGATCCATGAATGGATCCATGAACAACTGATGGGGTTCAATTTTTGCCCTAAAGTGGTTTGGGGTGCTGAATGTCAGAATTCTTTTCTGTAATTCTGACCCTGAACATTGAATAACATAATCACCAATTTGTGTGGCAGTTTTTGGCATTAAAAATGAGTGTCTTGTTTTCCGCTAGTGGAGACTAGACACAAGAAAAAGGTAACTCTCTCCTAATAACTTCCAAACTTTTGCTTCTTGAAAGCATTATTATGAAAATTTCACTAAAGGCGAACTCTGCTTCTGCATCTTGTCATTTGGAGACCATTGGAGACCACGAAAGTACATTATGCACAGTTCCTAATTATTTATCTCCTAACTTCAATATGATAGGAACACTACCGCTAACAAATCCACTGTCTCTGACCTTGTTTACAGTTCCCCTGTTGTAAGAACATGTCACATCTTTTTCTCATTCTCTACCCTGACATTTACTTATGCAGATCAGCTAAGCGTTCCTAAATCTCCCCATATGAAGTACACATATTATTTACTTTGATAACAGCTTCATAGAGTCATTGCTAGAGTTTCCTATTTAACTGGATACATTTATTTTTATGTCATTGTGAAATTTTTCATACGTTTGTCAGCATTTTATATAGTTTGTAGAGACATCAGTAGAGATTTATCTATAATAATTCTATCTAGGAATACTTTTCAAGTTATTTTTTTACACTTTATAGTGAGGAAAAAGCTAATTACACAATTTACATGCATGGTGTTTAACCCACCAAAGAATTTGCAATCTTGTGTAACTACTGCTGAGATTTGCACAGCCCTACCAGGCATTATAGTCAGATTGGCGACTTCCCTTTTCTCTGCTATATTTAAGCATTGGTGACCACAGTGCCCCCATTCAGTGACTGTACAATTTTGGAGCAGCAGAAAAATGAACTCATCTCTATTGCCTCTCATCATGCTCCACGCCAGCACATCTCCCTGCAGCACAATCTAAAGCTTTGTACAGATGTACGACATCATATGATGATGGAAATAATCTTCTGTGATCGTTTCCAGTGCATGATTATTATTATTATTATTATTAAACAGGATTTATATAGCGCCAACATATTACGCAGCGCTGTACATTAAAAAGGGTTTGCAAATGACAGACAAATACAGACAGTGACACAGGAGGAGAGGATCCTGCCCCAAAGAGCTTACAGTCTAGGAGGTGGGGGATGTTAGAGCAAGTTCTGTACACCCAGGACCATTTTGTTTTGTGTAGAGGGGAGTGAATGAGTGCCCCCCTTGTGCTCCCTTCTAAAAGTTTGAACAGCGGTGGTCCAGATTGGATTTTCATCAATTGGCTATGACAGATTGATGAAGAATGTTGGGAGACCCCCTGTACACATGTCAGATTTTGAACCGATTGTTCGTCTTGGGCAATTGTTGTCTAACATTTGTACATAGCTAAAGTACCCTGATAGTATAACAGATTGGAATACAATAAAAACAGAATTTTATTGTGAATGTAATCAGTATCTAAAATTAGACAGAAGTTTAAGGATATAAATTTCGAGGGACAAGTTTAAAAATGACAACTGTGCCTGGAAACAGAAGATAGTTGTCAGCTACACATCTCACAATCAGATGAACAAATATTCAGGTAATCACAAACACAGAAAGGATGGAAGTTTGTTTTTGCTTCTGTAGGCCAAAATCATGGGATGTAGACATGCCCATCTCTCAGTTCAATGTATGTCATTGTTTTAATGAAATTGACGACCACATATTTCTTTGAGAAGAAATATTCTGTAGACTCAGCTAAATCAAATATAATTGCATAAGCAGTTCATGCCTCTCGAACCTCTTTATCTCTGAAATACCACAACAAACACAGTGTGCATGGAACTACTGCAGGACACTGGAAATTCGCTGTAATGATGCATAAATTGACCAGTTTACAGCCTCCTCATTATACTTTATTATCCTCATTTTTAGATTTTGAAAGCCACATCAAAAGACTTTGGAGCAGTCCAATTCTTTTTATTAAAAATAAAATAACAGAAAACAACTACATTCTGCCCAAAATATTTAATACCAAACTTTAAAATAGCAAATCAAGCAGAACAAATTTTAGCCTCCAGAATAGTTTTACACTTTATATAATGCTATACTTTATTCAGGCTATGTTCAAATATTAAGCCAATGTTAACCTTTAATAAATGGTCAATTTTCCCAAAGCTGGAATTCCAGTCTACATGCTGCAGAGTTGAAAAGATCTCTTGCCTAGTGTTGGTGTTGGAATTCAGGTTGTCCCTATATTCGACCCGAAAATGGCTGTTCGAATTCGGGCAGACCCGACCCAAAAAACATGGAATTCGACCTTGCGAATTAATGTTAAAAATTTGTTTAAAAAAAAAAAGGCGACCTCCAGATAAACTCTCAGAGTTTCTATTTGAGAAATCATGTGTGTTCAGTTCCCATGGTCACTGGGCTGTACTTATCATTGATAAGTACAGCCCGGGGAGCATGGGAACTTGCTGTTACAGCTGATAGAAAGCAGGCAAGTCCTGGAGGATTCCCAGGGCTGCAAGGGAATCCTCCTGTTTGCGATCCCCGGGCACTAGAGATTAATTAACCTCTAGTGCCCCGGGATCTCAGTGAAACTGCAGATGAACTCTCAATGGAGTTTTTCCATTGAGAGTTCATCTGCAGTTCAGTTCCCTTGGTCAACATGGTCAACCGTGGGAACTTTGCGGTCACAGCTGATTGGAGGAGGCACGCAAGTGCTTTCAATTACCTGTGACTGCAGATGAACTGCTGTTCCGTATGTGTTCTTGGACTGAGATTCTCTATCCAAGAACACTGTGTTCTTGAATAGAGAATCTCTATCCAAAAACACATACTACAGTTATGGTAGGGGTGCAAAAGCAATCAGGGGAGTGGAGCTGTCAGCTTTGCTCCTCCGATTGCTTTTGCACTTCTAATTCGGCGTTCGATCACCCGAAAAATACCAGGCTATTCGATCGAATAGCTGCCGAATCGAACACTCAGCTGTTCGACCAACACTACTCTTGCCAGTCTATTCATTTTAACACAAGTCTTTCTGTATGATCATTTGGGCAAATAACATATTATTTGCAAGTATTTACCTGTTGATTTCTCCATTGTGTAGGCATCCAAAAGAACCAAGACTTCTGCTTGATGCCGCCATCTTGTATATAAGGTCAACAGCCCCAGCACAAGACAATGGCCATACAGATCACAATAAACATCTGCTATATTTAACTGTATTCCTCTGTGAAATCACAAGCGAGATCATGGATGAATTTGAGACATCGAATAAAATTGATTTAAAAATGGGCATGTATTCAAAACGGAAAGCCCTGGATATCTTAGGTTGTTTCATAAAAAAAAACATTGAAGTGAAGTATTCCATGACTATTTTGTATCATGGCTTTCTGCAGATCAGAGAGGGTAACTAACTTCTCATTGGCTTGCCTCTGATTTCAAGAATGCTTTTTGTTTTTTGGTTTCAGGGCCATATTATATCTGTGTACTAATAATCTTTTATACTTTTAACACATCAGCTGGAAAAGTGACCTGTGTTTTCACAGCTCCCTAGCAAATTACTTTCCAACTGGAATCTGCCCTTTTCACAAGCATGACAGCCTTCTATATAAATGTACTATCTTTAGGACAATTCATGTCAGCAGAAGAACTGATTGGTATATAGAAAAAATACAGAATTATTAACAAGCATTCCCTTGTAAAATTGTAAGAATTGGCTTGATTGCTGGGTGATTTAGTAAAACTTCAGACTGCAGTCTGAAATGTATTTTAACTTTTTTTCTTACTGCCTGAATACAAAAAATAGTTCTTGTCTGAACCAACAGACTTTTCTAAATTCTTCTTTTTTCTCTTTTCTTTCTTATGATAATTGGTTAGTGCCATGGCAACAATTGAAACAAGAAGGTCTTACAACAAAAGCTGCATCGGGAGAGGATCAGTGCACTCTTGCAGTGTCTATAGGCATGGCAGCCAGAGTCAGCTTTTTGAGAAAGTTATTTGATGGATGTGTCACAGAAAGCATTGTGTTGGCTCAAGCAGCCAGCATGTAATTAATGTAGGGATTTTCATTTAGAACCTACCTGACGGCTGTTGCTGGGTTGTATTGATGGCATGAGAGAAAGAGTTGTGAAGGGTGGCTAGTGAGCATGTTTTATTTAACAAGACATCACAGCAGATTGTGTGCAGTAAGCAAAAAAATGTAGAAGGGATTAAATAGGATAGGCAGTTCAAAGTGTATGCAAAGTAATTGTCCTGTGTATTGCACATGATTACTGAAAATACAAGTAATAAGAAAATATACTGCCAACTGTGTACCTAACTACAGTAGTATAAGATAATGTTACAGTATTTTTAACATTGCATTGACAACAGGACAACGGGTCAGTTATGTGAGAACAGACTGTTGTAGATTATCTCTTCTCTTTTTTGTGTATAGTGCTGGTAACCACTATTAGGAGTTTAATGACTCGGATAGATATATAAGGATAGAATCAATACTTTCCTTGCATACAGCTCTCATACAATTGTGTTTATTACTTCCTACACAAGGCTCAGCTAAATGCCTTTATATGTCAGATTTGGCATTTACTATGAATGAGCGGAACTCCAATTTACCAGAAGAGTCAGAGGGCCCATTCTGTATATCTATGAGTAGCATAAAGTGTAACTGACAATGGTGTAGACCAGGGGTGTCAAACTCTGGCCCACTGCTGCATTGAAATAGCGCCGCTACTACAATTCCCGGCATAATTCACGTCTATAGACCAGTGGCCTCCCTGCCTATGTGTGGCCCTGCATTGGACTGTTTTATAGGCGCAAATAACGCCGGGAATTTTAGTAGCCGCCCTATATCAATAAAGAGGGTGTTTCAGCAGCGGACCACTCATAAGATTTAGCTCCTCATTGGCCGCGTCTGGCATTTCCAGCTC
>NC_092861.1:81198400-81236421 GCF_032062135.1 Pyxicephalus adspersus | reverse complement strand
TGTTATTATTATTTTTAGTCTGTGCAAAAAGGTTACCATTGAAATTTAACTCAGAAGACTACAAACAGAGAAAGAGGCATAAGATTTTTTCTTAAATAGCTGTAGGATTTAACCTCTTTAGATAAAACACATTTCTATATGATAATGAAGAAGAAATAGAAGAATGAGTAGGCTTTTAAGGCAAATAAAAGGTAAACATTTATTTATCAAAAGATGTAGTGGTCCTATTATAGACATAGAATTCCTAATCTAGAAAATATACATTTTTTTAAACAAAAATGAAACAATATAAAGTGTTTACACTTGTGGTGAGTGATGAAGTGATGAAGAGCGCTAACAATGGAAAGTGTGATAACTGTGCTTTAAAATAAATTATTGATGCATTTTGCGTTTGGGCAACACCATCTGAAAAAGCCACTGTGTATATATATATATATATATATAGATGGGTGAATCAATGGGAAATACTATATCCAGGTTGACAATCGAAAATCTGGCCATTGATAATCCGATTACTTCAGTTTTCAGGCATGCATTTCAGGGTGCATTTTCCATGCAGAAACTGTAGTACACTGTTTGGCCACTTATGTTTTGATGGCGCTGTTCTGCAGAAGCAGCTGTTAGATCTTGCTTGCTACACTAAATACATGTTCAGACGTCCCTGCTGCCTGCTCTCTGGAACTGTGCCAGATGTCCGTGGGTGCTGCAAGAGGAAGGCTGGCCTGTGTGTGGAGGTGAGTATAAAAAAAAATCTGCAATTTGTCCAACCTGTCAACCTGTATTAAAATGCAGTTCCAATGGGAAAAGTTTAAAAAATACCTTATATGTAAAACATCCTATGAAGAGGGGCCATTAATCATTGAATTAAAATATTTATTGAGTATCAAAAAGGTCCCTGTCACACTTACCTCTTCCTCTATAAACTGCAGATGCCTCTCTCCTGTGCATGCGGGCAGTTCTGATGCTGGGCGTGGCTCTGTTTCCAAGCTTTATCAACTCTGTCCAATCTACTGGCCAATCAGAAAATAGCCACTTGATCAGCCCAGCTAGCTCACACACTGCACTCTGTGTTTGAGCAACGTGTCTTCATTGTGTCGAGCCCCTAGTTCTGTGAGCTAGTTTCTGTTCACCTGGTGAATTAATCCAGCTTTTCCTTTGTCCAGCTCCTACATCAACCCCTCGTTGTCCAGTCTGTTGGTTCCCAGCCAACTTCCCTGTGCTGTTCCTGTGTTCCTGTCTGTCTGTGGATATCCCTGTGTCACCTGTGCCTCCTGTTGCTTCCAGTGTCTCCTGTGTTCCCTGTGCCTGCAGTGGCCCCTGTGTCACTAGTGTCTGATTTCTGGATCCCTGGCAACTGACCCCTGGAGTGTGACCTGACTTCTCTTGCTTGCTGCCTGCCTCAACCCTGGCTTTCCTCGACTATCCTTCTGCTTTGTGATTTGGTACTGTATTTTGTCCACCTTGGTGTGGCCAAGGACCGCAAGCTGACAGTAACCAGGGGCAACATCCTCACCATCAGAGGCTCTGGAGAAAACCTGGGTACAGCTTAGACTCTGCTCCTTGGCCCTTCTCAGGGCTCACACACCTTCCGTGCAAGCTATAGCACCCCCTAGTGGTCCTGTCTAACTGTGCATGACAGTCCCATTACTGTGGTTAAGTAAGCCTCATGGCCCGCCCAGGAGAAATATTAGATAATGGTAATGTGAGCACTTTAGGCATCCGAGTCAGGAGTATTGGGTGTGTAAGACTGGTATTCAGTGCCCTGAAATTATGTGCATATTTGGACGTAGGGAGGTTTTCAGTTTATTATTTTATACTGTACTTTTTAAATATGTGTGGATTAAACTTAATAACAGAAGTTTAGCTCTACCAGCCTAATGTAAGTACCAGTCGATTGAAATATATGGATTTAGGAATAAATCTGACATTAAAACGCCTAATGCAAACTATAGATACTTGTGGAGATAATACCTATGTGAGGATTTTCTATATAATATTGCTTTTCTGGCTTTGTATCTGATTGCTCAAAAAAAACAGCTTTGTCTATACTGTATAGAAAAGTTGCATGTATACCATAGAATTAAATAGCATAATGATAAGGTTTTAGAAGTAATTTCATCATTTACCAGCATGTAAATAAAACATTTACTAGTCAACTAACAAGCCACCACTAGTGGGTGTATATTTTAAGAGTCTTAGACATTTATTTTTTGTTTTTTAGGGAGTGGAGTATTTTTGTTTTTCCCTAAATAAGGGATACCTAATATGAACAGAGTGCACTGGGTTGATCCCATTTCAATAGAAGAGATTTAAATCTGAGAGAGGAACAAGTAGAGGTAAAGTAAGAGCCAATGTGACCCTTTGCTGCCTCCCTGGGGCTGGCTGAAAACAGATGCTCATCTCACAGGTGGAGGTGATACTGTTCCCTCTCGTTTACTCCCTATTGAAATGTAATATATCAAATTAATTAGAATGTGGGCAAACGGACATTATTAAGGTTCTAAAAAGCCAAAGGGAACGGCAACTCCATGCAACAGTTAGGAATTCAAAATATTTGACTATAAACATTGCTGTTGTTTTTTTCAAAGCCAAAGTTCTGGATCAGATAATAGACATAATAATCTACTGTACAATGCATAACAACAATGCAGATGTGGTCACTGGTATGTAGCCAGAAATGATCATGTAATGACGATCAGCATTTGTCATTGTGCCCAGAGACAAGAAGATTATGACACATTATAGATATAAAATGGCTTAATATGCTGCTCAGCAGGCAAATACAGGCTCCTCTGTATGAATGATCCTCTAAATATGTGAAATGCTTTTCTCAGCTGGTTGACTAATTATTAATTAAATTGACACTTTACTGTAAGTATTACATTTAAAACGCAAATTTTGAACTATGATGGATGTGATATATTTTAAAGATTTGTGCACTTTCTCATCTGCCTATTCCAATCACCTCCATCTTCCAGCCTTGCCACAACATGCCCCTTAGGTCATGAAACTGATGGTATACAATTACCTATTCATTTTTTTCCTACAATTATAATGGAAAGATAAAAGTGAGTATATTAACCATAATTTCTGGCTCAGTGTACCCAGCATATGCAAAAGATTTCATCAGTTTACAAATGCAAAACTGTATATAAATTCTGGGTTTATTTTGAAATTTAACATTGTTTCTTAGATAGAATCAGTTTACCTATGATTGGTTTCAAAATTTGATACTATGGCCCTGATTTAATAAATCTCTCCAAGGCAGGAAAGAATACATTTTCATCAGTGAAGCTGGGTGATCAAGCAAACCTGGAATGGATTTCTTCAATGTCATTTGCTATTTGCTAGCAAATGCTTTGAATCCTGGACCAGATCCATCCCAGGTTTGTTGATCATCCACCTTCACTGGTGAAAGTGTATTCTCTCCAGCCTTGGAGAGCTTTAATAAATCAGGGCCTATGCCTTAAAAGCGAATGGCTTATAAAGAAAGCTATAAAGTAAAACTTTGTAAGCTTCCATTACTGATCTCTTCTGAAGATTATAGTTACCTGGCTTTTATACTCAATCAGTGGCTTTGGTACTTTCTAAGTACATAAACAGTTATGAAATTTGACCTTCCTAATCTCTATGGTTGTTTAAGGTCAGTGCCTAAAATAATAAAAGCCAGAAAATAGCTTTTTCAGTAGCCAGTGGTTCATGGCAGCCTGCAAAGTTGGGGTGTTAAAAAAATGAAAAAGCCTTATATCCATTATTGGGACTCAATGTTGACAGAAGGCCTGGGGCCTGGTATGATACAGGAAGGTGTATGCTGCATGCCCATTGAAGGGTACACATGATTTTTTGCAGTAGTTTTTACTTTAGCTTTAAAAAAAAACAAAAAACATTTCCAGCTATCCAAATAAATCTTCTGTAATTTCTACATCTGGAGAATATTGATTCTTAGTCTCCAGTTACCATTAAAAATTAGTGTTTGGGCTATACACCCAATTTTATGCTGAAAATGAGCTTGCAATAAACTGGCAATCTCATGCCCCAGCAGCAGTGTAAATACATGTTTTATAGTAATGTTCATTTCTTTATTTAAACATACTGAATACCTTTATCAACTGTCTATTTGTACTATGAACAAATAGGAAAGATTGACAAGAAGGGTATTTTCTGAGAGATTCTTTGTTGTCTTTATCCTAATATACTAGTCACTGTCCCATAACCAACAATCAACATGTGAAGTGTGGGATAAATGAGAATCATATGTTCCTTAATGCATGGAAGTATGGGGTATTTGGACATGTTCCCACAGGTCCACCTATCTCCCTCAAATTTTGTTGACAGTACCATGTTAAAACGCTTTGCAATTCAATCATAATAATATTGGTGACCATAGATGTCAATGCTAATTCTATGGAACTTGAGTTAGCTAAAAATTCATGTCATTTGGACAATTGTAGCTGAAATTTTAACTAGGCTTTAAGCGAACCTGTTGATGGCCTTACATAGGCAAAGCACAGAATTACCGTGACCCCATTGCCAACAACAATGTGATCCGAATATATTTTCATTTACCATATTTTGTGCAGGTTATTTAACTGTAAAAACATCCCTTGTGTGGACATTAAAAACCCCTTCGATTACTGCTAAAATGTAATGTCAGCAGCCTAGCAAGTTGTAATATTTATTCTCTCCTCTTGGATACAATATATATCCCCGCTTTAAAATGTAAAATTCTTCTTTTTGTGTACTTTACCATATTTTACATTGCTGACACAAAGTTCAATGCAAAAATAAAAATTTGCACTTGGATTTTAAAACATTTTATTGAAAAAAATGACAGTATAAAGATACAAGAAAGCAATACAGTATATTTCTTTTTAAAGCATATAAAATGATAAAGTGCTGAAAGTTGTTATAAGTGGGCATATTACAAATCGCGTTTTTTTAACAATTTCAGAATCACTGTTATACTTCAATCTTTACAGCAACATCCACTTTTTACGCATCAAAAGGAATGAGGCTACCAGTGGAATTACTTTTACATGTGCTAATTAGGGAACTTTAAATATTAATCATTTCATTTTTTTAATGCATTGAATAGGAAACAAAGCTGCAGCGAGCAGAGAAGTGCCATTGTCATTTGTTGGTTCTTGAAGTGAGAACTTATTCAAGAATCTGCTTTAAAGAAAAGGCCACAAAGAACACAGAAATTCCTTTCAAAGAAAGGCACCAAGGACTGCAGAATGAGAATCTCTCAAACATTTACAGATATTTGTATTTTGGACGCAACGACCTCAGTGAACATGTAAACGTAAACTGGTGGATTCACTTGTAATATAAGGTAGCAACAAATGTACAAATTGCATTCACTCACAGCAAGGAATCATAAATCAGGTTCATTGGTTTAAATAACTGTGGGAATGTGAAATCCAATTAACAGTTGTATTGGGTTGCATTTTCCGTAATGAATAAAACTCCTATTTTTTAGGGTAATATCCCATTACAAGCGAAAGAGAGCAGAAGGGGATGAATGAGGTTAGAATTCAAGATTCAATTTCCTGGTTTTGATCCCCTTTAATTGCTTGTAACCCCAGCCACGTTCTGTGAGGTTTACCATAGACATGTAATGTGTTATAAAATAGATTGGGGAAAGAGGAAAATACCCTTTCTCAGGTCTCTCATGTTTTGTACATGCTGTTCAGTCTTGTCTTCTGTTAAAATTTTGTATTAAGAAAAAAAATTTAAGATAAGATTTGGTCTTGTGTTAAGGATGAACCTTATCTCTTCAACAATATGGATGACTTGGTGTCCAGAGGACAGATTATGATATTGCACTTTTGGCACATTCAAGAGTGTGAGGAGGAAAGAATTGGGATCAGCAATGCATCTCTAAATTTGAATTGTCAGTACCATAGGAAAAGTGTGAGTTCTCCATAAATGTATTAGTTTATTTGGCTTTCTGCCAAAGAGCTTGAGTACTTTATAGTAGTTTTCTTACAATGGAATAGGAATGTATGTGGCTATGTTATCTGAAACTATTTTATGGAGAGCCTTAAATGAGTATCAGATGTTGGCATAAAATTCTTTTTAAGGTTCATTCTGCACAGTCCATATACAGTATGTAGTCGATATGGGTAAAAACTGCAATGTCAATGAAAGCCCATCCATTACTCCTGCAACAGCAGAGTAGAGGATACTACTAGAGATTGGTTGGGGGTTAATTGAAGCATACCTTTCACTTTAAAAAGTATATTGCCAAAAAATGAAACTACCATTGAAGGTGGTGACCAGGAAAATCGACCTGAGGCTTCTCAAAACCGCATAGGTTAAGTCACTTTTTTTGTCATTTCTAAGAGCTACATAAAAGAACTTCATTAAAGCTGGAAGACATTTGCTCTTTTTAGGATTCTTTAGTAGAATTAGGCAATCACAAAAAGGAAAACGGTATTTTTATTCAAAGTAAATTTGAAAATTGTTGATATTTTTTCTTCTTTGAAGTTGATTAGGAAAACTCATATCTACCATGCATTACACACTAAAGAATAGTTCTTAGTAGTAGTAAAAGGTGAAAATGTTTTTCTCTTGTCACCTGATGGAAAATATGATATCGTGCTGTGGACCATTGGCTCAGAATCCATCCTTTGGCAGGCTTTGTAAAGCAACATAGTTTGGTAATGCAGTAGTTGTCCGGTCCAATCCACTGCTCAATGTCTGATATGAGGAGTGTTTTCAGTATTATGGCTGTTTCTGGTTCTATCCAGACTTTTTAACAATAGATTGTTCATATGATTAAGTATTTAAAAGGACTGTTGCCGAGAGAAGTATTCCAGGAAAGAGCAGGGGCCACTAGCAAGATCTGTCAACCTGTTTGTAATATAACAAGCAAACAATCAATCTATAACTGGCTTTTAAGACAAGATGCACATGGAAAGTGCTTTTCACATAACAAACAATATAATGTTTTCCAGCGCACCTACCAGCCAGCCTACTATCTCAACTGTTTTAAGAACAGAGGTTTTAATATATACAAATACAAATTAGATACATATACAAATATATGTGGAAGCCACACTGCCCCATCAAGACCCATCTGTAAAGTATGGTCCTTAACTCTAAACTATCAGAGGTTCTTCAAATGAACATGTATAGTGTGAAAAGATTGGAGTATGTATACCTGGAGGCCATCCATTTTTTTTTTAGAAATGCTACTAAAATCTGCATTTTTAATGTAAATAATTGGGACAGGCTGGCTGGTAAGTGTGCTGGGAAATATTTACCAAATATGGTTTTGTTTGCTGTATTTGGTGTGGGGCATGCTGTAGTTTTGGTGTACCCCTTTGTCTATAGAGAGCAATAAATAGCCTCTAGGCATCCATTCTGTTCATTGCTTCATATGTTGTTTGATGGAACTGTCATAGATTAGTGCAGACTTTCTCAAGCTTTTTAATACAGGGGAACCCATAAAACAACCTTTAGATCTTAGGGAACCCCTGACAATCACATCTCACATCAACAGCCAACAGTACATCAGTGTGGTGGTCGGTGGAATGAATGCTTCTCACGTTGTTGACCATTGGGGAGAATGTCACCCCTACAGATAACCAAAATGATCAATGGTGTTGGTGGTTACTGACCTGAGAGTCACAAATTTCTCATTGCTCAATGAATTCCTAAAAAACCAATGGAGGAATGCTCGGTTCCAAGTAACCCTGGTTGAGAAACAATTAAAGTCAGGGGCCTTGACAAGGCAATGTAGAAATCTTTGTAATATTTGCTGTTTGTACTGCACGCTCACGGATAAGAACATTTTGCCACACTTTGGCTCATGGGAAACTAAATGGTAAGGTTGTTGAGGGAGGGGGATGAATGGCAAGATGTTGGTGTGTTTTATCTAAATCCGTAAGGCTCAATACAAATGTGGCTTAGTCATAATGAACCTGTTGGTAAAAGTGAAACAGGATTTACTAACTTTATGAGAAACAATTCATTCTTCATTACAAGTAGCTTTATGGTAGCTTATATTTTAATCTCCAGTCTCCTTTTGGTGTGGTGTTACTGTTCTCAATTTCTTCCCTCCTTTACTGATGTCCCACACATATAAAGGTAAGGATTGCCTGTAACAACAGAAAAGTTTCTCAAAAAATGAGAAAATGTTTACTCATTATTATTATTATACAAATAAAATTATTCCTTGCCATATTTATTGATATAGAAACTATCCTGTAATTTGGTGAGTTATGTTGATAATTTTGACATTTTGTACATTTACAAACTGTCGTTTCATTTCTTATGTAATAATTTGTGTATTACATGTAGACATTTATTGCAAGGTGCATCCCTAACCACCATCCCTAATCAAGGCACTGCTGTCTTTGCTGTCAGAATACGAGGGGTCTCTTGTGTGTCACTCAAGTCTGATTTAGCATGGGAGCTCCATCTGGTTACGGATGGTGAATCTGAAACATATTTTTTACATTATTATATTTTAAACTTAAAAGAAGAAATATAAAGAAGGCACTAGAAGAAAGGAAATACACTAAAGACTCAATATATTGTCTTTAAATATTCCTGAACCTGTGACCTCTTCTTGAATGCTATAGCAAGGAAAAATGTAGTTTGACTACAGATGACAAACTCCTGCCCTGCTCATATCTGAGGTTAGACATCCAAAGCATACAAAAGAAGGAAACCTGAATGTTTCTCTAAACACATCCTGGTGTGACTCTAATGTAAATACATCATTCTCATGTCCAAACAGGAAAGCTCATTTCACCTTTTTAGAATGTAAAGAATCTAGATAACGACAGGCATGAATTTCCACTTTGACCAATAACAGGTCTGATGGATATCAAACATTTTTAATTGTCTCCAGTTGTTTAAAAATGTAAACTACCCTTTTGACAAGCCATGTGCTGGTCTATTTTATCATATTCAAGGCGTACTGGGACCGTAAAACATGTGAGCTTGGTCAACCTATTAAGCCTATGTAGTTTTGTCACACTATTTAATGAAGTCATAAAAATTATATGCAGTATAGATAAATATGTAATCAGTATTGTGTAAGTAATCCTATCAATGTGTGTTATTGATTTAAAAATCCTCTTTGTATAGTTTAAAATGTTTACAGGTGCTTGGGGATAGTCAGATTTTCTTCTCTGCTCTTTTATTCTTCCCAGTTCTGTTTTCATCTCTCAGTCTTTCCAGGCTGGCTTAAATCAACTAATTGTACATAAAAAAGACTGTATATGTTTGCAAAATAAACTTTTGTCCTATTATAATTTGTTTGAACATAGTTCTTTATATGTGTTTAAGTAAACGAAACAAAAAAGGATGAGGAAATAATATTAATATTTGATTTTCTACCACAAATATAAACTAGAATCCCACCTTCTAGTAATTTTTCAAATTTATTTTTCATGCCACAATGCCTATATTATCAAGTTGGCAATGGTTTCTTAAATGAGTAGAGGGCGCTTACTATTGGTATCTTACTTGGGCACTTTCATGGTATCTCAGGATAAATTAAAGTAAAAACTCAAAAACTGGTCCTTTTCTAGTACTTAAGCACATAATAAAAATTAACACTGAGCCAAGTGTTTAGTTAATCGGCCCCACTGTCCTCTGCACAGTTTGCATATTGGGCATCACGTAAAATATTCTGAATTCAAAACACGCAGAAAATTAGGCAAATAATAACCTGGTCTGACAATGTTTGAAATGTTCTACAGCGATCAAAATAGATTTTGGTTGCACAGCTGTAAGAAAGTTTTTTTCCAAAGGAAATAAACTCAGCCTTTAGAAATAACTGCGTTGAATGTGGACACTTTGATATTTTCAGCACGCTAAAATGCTGAGAAAACTTTAGGTCTAGGGAAAATGTTGGGCTGTATGAGGTAAAAAGCACATTGATTTCAGGTCTTCTTACTGTAAATTACAGGAGTGGTATGAAGAATAAGCCACATTAAAAGCTGAATGTGTATGCAAAGGTAAGTGTGTTTTTGGCTTATGTCCAGAGACACTGCTGTGCTGACCTTGTTTCTTCAAAAGCTTTTCAGATAGTAGCTGAAGCCCGGCTTGCAGAGACAGACAGACAGATCAAGGCCAATCCATGTTTATCATAATTGTCACACGTTCTGGAAAAGTATAGCTGTCTTAACAAGACAAAGTGTGAAAATGGATGTGTCTTTATTGCCATAGTAATAATCAGCTTGTGTATAAGGCTGGTTATAGAATAAATGAAGGAAGTTCTTCTTTTTAAATCTTTTAGGGATAACATACCTAAAACTGTGTCAGTTTTGATTTACTAGAAATGTTTAGTGTAACGAAATGTGCAGGATTAATCACTTAGCTTAGTGCACGTGTTTGCAAAGAATACTCAATTACTTGTAAGAAAATGTAAAAACAAAAAACATGATGTTTGCTTGTACATGATTGGATAGATGAACTCAGCAGGGCTTTACATCATTTGCTAAACTAAGGGAAGGTTCAGACCTGCTTTAGGATGGATTGATCCTAAGTGGCTCTGTTTGGTTACTTGCACCTCTGTACTGGTTCCTAAAGAACCCAGCATCTGCCTATTTGCCAGCTGGCAGCAGTGAGTGGCACTAATACCACAAACCGATTTATTCAAAATGAGGATGTCACTGGGAGAAGGTACATGTAGAGTCCCCTCATTGGCTGCATATTTTTACGACATGAAAATTCATGTTTTATGCATGCATGTCAGACATGGAAAAGAGTGCCCTGATAAGTATTTTTTAAAAGTCATTTACTGTGATATAGTGCACTGGATACTTACCAATAACTCACTCTGTAGGCTTCTCATCTATAAAACGTGACTTTAGTTGTGTCAGTTTGTCTCTGATTCCATCTGTTCCATGAACAGGCTCTGGATCTGTTGGCCTCGTTTTTATGGCCTCCCTACAAAAGGTCTGGATCGTATTAGTATAAAAATAAGGACAAGCACATATGACAGCAATAACACCAAACCACACTTTGTGACTGTTCTGCAGGGCGACATAAACATGCACAATAACTTAATGTTTCATTTAGGGATGGAGAGAGAATAAATCATGAGAAATTAGTAACACGTGGATCCCTGGCTAGTATTAGGCATGGAGGTTGGGAGTTCTTACTTCACCATTGTTAAAGCATTGTTAAAGCCATATTGCCAATGGCTGCTTCCATTATTCTATGACAGCTTCCTTATAAAAGAAATGATTAATAAGCCTGAAAATAAAGCTGTGTTTATGAGAACATTTAATTGTCAACTGCAGATAACTGTAGACAGCTGCAGGCAGACTCCTCTGGTATATAGAACACAATGGGAAAATATGCCTTTGGGAACAATGCCCACTTCGCAAGCCCATATAGACAAGACAAAACAGGTTATATATTACACTTACTAATGGTATTAATTCTGTTTTTTGTATTACTGTATCATATTTGGCAAAAAGGCATAAGTATGCACTTTATTTCCAAGAATAAAAACTGAAGAATCTGACCCCAGAGCACAATTTATACTAACCTGGCATATTAATCCTGATCTAATGATTGTTGCTGGTTTTAGGTTGAAAGATAATATACTTTTAGTAGGCACAGGAATTCCCAGGATCCCAAATTCCAATGCTTACTTGTCAGTCATGATTAAATATAATGTGCTATGCTGTGATCGCACATTATAAGAACTTATACTACTGTATAATGTGCTAAAACGGCACATTATAATCAGTTATGACTGTCACCTTTATCACTGGTAGGCGTACATTGTACACCAAGGGATCGGATGAGACAACTACGCACAACGGGTGGCACTGATCTGCTGTTACAAGATAGGAATAGTTAATGTAACGTATTCATATTGTGTATTCTTCTCGGGGCAGTAGTGTTTTTTTTTAAAGTCTATATAACTGCATAAAACAAATTCCACATTCAGTGCCAATTCATGTTACATACTTATTGTTCATAATGAACTTCCAGATTTGTATTTCCTTTTATGACAATAATTTTTGATCTGTTAAGTAACTTGGCAAATGTTAAGATACTGTCAGCCTAAAAGTCTTCTTTTTTGTTTCTAATAGAACACAAAAGAACCTCTGTCAGATTGTAAATATTGCCTGTCCCCACTGGGGAGATGGTTCCTTACTTATTGTTCTGACACTCATCTCCTGGACAGGGGACAAAAGTCTCCCTATTTTCACACACACAGAAATAAAACCTGCACACCACAGTCCATGCAAACTATACAGGTTTCCTTTTATCAAGGCATACATACAGATTATCTTGAAAGGGAAAACATGTGTGTTTTGTATGTGTTCTGTGTGTTATTGGATGGATTACCCAATAAACTGAACTGTGTTTTGGCAGCTTTTTCGGATTTCTCAAGTGATGCCAACATGTTGCCAAGCACCCACCACAGGCTACCTAGCACAATGTATAGACCTACTCTACTGAATCTTTTTTACTGCTGTATGTGTTTCATGATTTCCTTTTTTATAGGACTCTTTCAAATAGATATGAATTGAGAGGAACAACAGATAACAATATTAACCCAACCCACTGTATCCAGCAGAAAATGGTTTGCTCTTTTATATATCTAGCAGCTCTATGGACACACAGACTGAAGGCACTGTTAATTAATCCATGTCTTTGTAACTCACATACAGTAAAAAAAACTTGTAAAAAAGCCTAACACCATGCTCAATCCACCCCTTTGCAACCCTTTCCAAACCCCTGATTGCACTGTTCAATCAGTTGTAATGGACATTTTGTAAACCAAAATACCTGAGTACCAATACAATACCATTTGCAACTTTCTGCTCTAATATGACCACCCAGCAGCAGGAACAGCAGGATATGGGGCACACACACGGTTAGCTTGCAGTCACGTAGTAAGTCTTTGACATCACAGGCTGACCCAGGTATATCTAATTCCTCTCTGTACTGAATGACAGGGATTTCCACCCACAGCCTCCTTGTGTAGTTTGCAAGTAAAAGTGGTCTCCACCCCCCACCCCTCAGAGTTTGGGGTTGCTTTCCTTTTTGTATCTTCTGTACTCTGAAAGATGGGGCGTAGTATTTTATTGTCAGCAGCTCCAGCTGGCGCCTCACTGTCATCTGCCCTCCCAGCTATTAATATTTATGATGGTGTCTGCCTACTTACCTCCAACCCCTGAGGTATTCAAAATAAAGACAAGAGACAGCAGTTACCTGAAAAGTCATATAGCTTAAAAATAAATTTTGGGACATTGCTTTTTTTCTTTTCCAGTGCTGAAGTGTGGGCAGCCTTCAGTGCCCTGATCTGTGTTAATTTATAGAATGCAGAGTAGGGTGTCTATCCTCATTCCCTAATTAATTGTTACAGTGCAAACCCCAAAATAATGAAAGATTATTTAAATAGAATGACAAAGAAAGCTGGGGTTTGTTGGCAAACTTGTAAAAATACACTTATCGAATTTTCATACAATATTATACAATATGCACAATCGTAAGACAAAGATCAATTTCACTGGGCGAGCTTGCCTAATCAATTAAGCAATTAGGCAAGGCCTGACTAGGCAGGATCATCGAGTGAAATTGAACTGGAAAATGCTTATCTTCATCTTACGATTTTGGATATTGTGTATAATTGTATGAAAATTCAATACAAGTATTTATACAAGTTTTGCTAATAAACCTCAGCTTTCTGTCGTTCTTTAAATAATCTGTAATTTTTTACTTCTTGCCAAGGCTGCCTGATGACACTAAGCCCAGGGGTGGAGTTACTGGGTGCACAGGTTTGGGTTAGGTGATCTGACCATCATCTTTCTGGAACTGCCTATATCGGGACCAAGCAAGAGGGACAGGAAAAGCACAGTAAAGAGTAAAGAGACATTTTTTTCTTTTTTTAACAAAGGGCCAAAACTTGCAACTAGTGCAATGTAATCTTAATTTTATATTTGCATGCTGAGCATAAAATTAACCTACACTCTACCAGATAGCCCCAAGTAAAAAAAGGACATTAGCACCTAAATTTCTTGCAGGCCCAAGTAGAAGATATCCAGAAATCACAAACAACAATAAAAAAACCTGGCGATTTTATTGACCCCATTCTATCCAAAACTTTATTGAAATGCCTTTACATACATAATATTAATAATGTTGGTTAAGGTGGAAAGGACAAATACTTACATGTGTGATATGAGGACATTAGGCTACAAATGTATTTGCATTAAGTGCTATGAACATGTGTGTGAATGAACAAATGGAATCTGCATGATCATAATAGGAATTAATGATAAAGCAATTATTAAATCAATGTTTAACTATTTAAAAATATAACTTTGGCAGCCAATGACCTACATTGCCAATTGAATATTGTGGACAATGAAGGTGCTTCATAAACTTAGTAAGTTTTATCAATGGAAAACTGGTAAAATAATAATTTCAACAGGAACAGTAATTTACCACTTTATAAATATGATAGTATTTGCTGGCATCTGCTCTTTTCTTTTAAACAGAGGCTTTTGTTGTCCAACTTGAGCTGATAAAATATATTACAACATAAATCATTTTTATCTCCTAGTGTATATTTTGTGTTTTAATAGAAATCTTATGTGTTACATAATTAAAATCAGAGAAATACTTTAAGAGCTTGTTTGACTTTTTCACAGTACTCCTGTTGTCATTTATACATGTTTGAAATGAGCCATTTACTATGCAAACTGAGCTTGTACTTGTACTCAGAAGAAGGTCATGCTGTGGCCACTAAGCATTATTATTTTAGAATGCATTTGCACATTTCCTAAAAATGACAAACGTATGCAGATGGATTGTCTGTGTAGCTCACTAGTTGGTGCCCGTAGGTATTGCTACAACTCATGTTAGGATGCATTATGAATTAAGGTCTCAATATCAATGTCTTAAGTAGAGCATTTTAAATATATTTCTGAATTTTTATTTCACTAAAGCCTGATTAAAACATAATTTCTGAATGATAAGAAATGCTTAGCGTGCCCTGAGTGTCTAACAATGTTATTTATTTATGCAGAAAATGTGTTATATGGCTCAAATTCTTAAGTCATAACAAAATGGTAAAAACTAAATCCAGTAATTCACATTGCTCTTTTGCAATCCTGAAGTTATTCTTTATGCATTTCAGTTTTCTTCCAATGTGGGGATGAAAATAAAATATAACCACAAATCAACTACACATTTATTCAGCTATGTAGTTAAAGTAAAAGTCTCCTAATATAATATCTCAAATATGTGCCAAGCTGTTTTAAAACCACAATGCCAATGAACATATTGAAAAATATAGCTGCCAAATAAGATCCTGTATACTGTCTTGTAAACTTCTGGTGCCAGAGAACACAGTTCATGTGAAAGTTACTCAGCATATCGATGTCATTTCTCTGTGACTGCACAGACTACCGCTCTCAAAATTGATTGAGGTGCGCACTAATCATAGGGTGTTTGTGGGCGTTACATGCAATGCTATACCTTGGCAGAGCTAGCACTGTCAATAAAGATGTGGGCAAAGATGGTGCCAGCCCTCCTCCAACTTCCCACTGTAGTCCAAGCAGATACAGCCAACGTGGAAAAAAATATGTTTACTGTGCTCAATGCTATGCTTTAAAGTAAAACAGAGGCCTAAAATGACCACACTTAGTTTGGGCAGGTGTCTTAAGGTACTTTAAAGAACTTTAAGAGAATCCAAACATCCCAGGCTGCCAGAATAAGCAATTTGAGAAAAGTACTGAAAATCTCACGTTACTGTTGAAATAATCGGCAGATTCTTGCTGGCACCTCTATTTTAGACCATAGGACCTCTTTCCTAAGCAAGAGGAGGTCATTGATGTACCTATATATTTAATTATATTGTTTTATCATCGTAATATAATATTAACTAAAAGAGATGTTTTTACCAAGGCAATAGTTTTGTCATTACTTGGACAAACAAAACTTTTTTATTCATTCTACAGTCAGAAAATGTAACAAAATAATGTTAGCTATAATGTTAACTATAAACTTTACCTACCAATGTTAACTATAAATGCAATATAAATGTAGATACATATAGATAAAAACTATACATTTTGTTATTTTAGTCTTTAATATGTCATGTTTTTGACAGTACCAATTACATATCTGGCATATTATTAAAGCATAACTTAAACATAATATTGTTAAAGTTTTGAAGCATGAGACTGACTAATTTTGGACATCATGTCACTTGGAACACATTGATTTCAGTGTACAGAAAATAATGCATTTCAAAACCCTGAATTCATTAACATGGACTACAAACAAAGTGTTCCTAAACTGCTTGACCTTTCTTGCTGGGAAATATCATGGAGAGGGAGTTCTAAATTAGCACATCATCTATCATTTGAAAAATTAAGGAGATCATTCCATTTATCAGTACCTGAGATCACCCTCCTTATTTCATACACTAAAAGGATTTATTCACATACCACATTTTGGGTAACTAATTAAAAAAAATACATAACTAAAAAAAATACAATAAACTAAATAGTATTAAGGTAAGGTAAGATAATAGAAGACCTTGTATAATACATTCAGAATATATTACTCCTATCTGTTTTTCCAATGTTCATTATTCAAACACGAAAATCAACAAAATTAAAGATTGACTTAAATATGTTGATATAATTTTTAGGTTGTTCCAAACTTTTTATTTGTCAACCCTGGGGTTAACCAATCCCTGCCACTCATTTTTAATATCTAAGCATCCCTGAGTATTTACAAGTGGTTTTGACAGGTGTTTGCCATACGGGATGGTAGTTATGTTTGTTTCATGTTGCTTTGCAGTGGTCACACTGCTGCCTATTGTTCTACTCCAAACCACTGGGAAATGTGTTTCAAATACTTGCAAAAGTGTTTATAAGCAATCCAATTGAAGTCTGTATAAAGTGTTCAACAGCAGACCTCCAAAGAAGTAGCATAAAGTTTCTTAAAAGCTGCGCCATAACTACACTGCAGACAAATGCTTGAACAAGAAGCGATTTCAACCATTCCAATTTGTTTAAATGATAACTAAGGTTTTGGAAAGGGTAAACCACAGTTCTGCCATGCCCAAAATGCCCTTCCTAATTTAGAATCCAACTTTTTGCTTGCATTTGGGATCTGCTGATTCACTTAAGATCTAAAGTACTCTCTGTGTCAATCTGGACCTACTACCTACAGACTCCCATTGTTCAACTAGTCTCCAAGGATGGAGAAAATGGACTATCATGGGAGAACCTGGGTGATCTAGCAAACCTGGAATTAAATCCTTAAAAACATCCTGGGCCAGATCCATTCCAGATTTGCTTGATCACCCAACGTTACTTGGAAAGCCTGGATAAATCAGACCCTTTTTAATCCCTGATTAAAATCTATTCTATCACACAGAAGCCAACCCCAACAAGCAAGAGGACATGTCATCTCTTCTATGCCTCGATTTTAATCAAGGAGCCCTGCTGGGATGGAGAAACAGTTAAGGTGCGTACACACTTCCAATTTTTTTCGTTCCAATCGAACGACGAACGATCGATTGGGCAAAAAATCGTTCGTAAAAAAGTAACCAACGACGCCGACGAACGAGGAAAGTCACTGGAAACGAACGACCGGACCGACGGATCGGATTGGGCGACGATCGTTGAACATCGTTCGTGTGTACGGTCGTTCGTTGATCGTCCATGTTCAGAGCATGCGTGATGAACGAACGTCCGTTCACTTTCCTGTCGTGCACATAGTTCCTCTATCGCTTAAACGATCGTATCTATTGTGTGTACAATATCTACGAACGATCGTGTCGTTAACTCTATGTGCAGGATCGGTGCTATACGATCGTTCATATATATCGTGCATGAACGTTCGTCGTTCGTTTTCCAACGATAATAATTGGAAGTGTGTATGTAGCTTTAGCAAATAACTATGGGATAGGTGTGCACACCTGAGTGTTCAAGAGGCTATATTGGGTTCTAGTTAGCAAGAAGAATTAGCCAGACTGCTGCTCTCTGCTTTTGGGTTTTGTGTAGCTATTAACTGTTTATTGTTTTGTATTGGTAAAATAGAATTTAGAGGCATTATTAGAATATTGTCAGTACCTTTTATTATTGATTGTACTGTACTAACAAAACCAGCGTATTGTTTCAGCTGTCTGTGTGTTACCAGGAATTCAGGGCTTTTCTGAACCATACGTCAAAATATGTAAATACCTTAGTATACAAAGTCAGAGCACAGGTTCACTTTAAGTTTCAGATTTAGCTTTACAGGAGTTGCTACTGCTTTAACAAATACAACTTTTATTGTCAGCTTGCAATGCCAAAAAGAAATTAGTTTTGAAGTGATTTCAAGGAGAACTGATGCGACTCAGTGGTAAGCAGGGCAATCTAGCATTTTACACTCATACATTTTTTATATATATTTATACATGACTATGAGCTGATTAGTTTGGACAGGTATCAACAGGAATGCTGTTGATCAACGAACCAGTCTTTCGGTTATGACCTAGATTTCACCTTGTAGAGATAAGCTTGCTTTTTCTCATGAGATGTACACTTTATATTAATAGAATAATATAGCACTTGGCACTCAGAATGGTTCTGCTTGCCCATGTGACCCCTTAAAGACGTAACTGTATGATGGCATGTTTACACATGAAAAAAACAAATGTTGTGTGTGTGGATCTGCTGCGTTTCCTGTATAGAGAGTAGCTTCTAGCAATATTCTTGACTTAAGCCTCATTTCCTCTTTTATATTCCAAAAGAATGGAATGTCAGCAAAGACTTCTCCTACGTGAGAGTGTACACTGAGGTTAAAAGTGCATGTTTAAATATGTTCCTCCTATTTCACTCCAAAACAAAACAGCCACAATAACTACATGAAATAATAGTCCTTCCTAGCTAGAATTGGTGCTACTAACCTAAAAGGTAAAGAGATAATTTATATGTCTGAATAAAAGTCAAAGATAAGAGCTAGATGGCATATCTCATTGACTTGGATTTATTTACAGTTCACATTATAGTTCACTTGAGTCTGGGGATTGAATACGCCCTAAACCATGTGTTAAAGCAAGCTGCATTGACGTGTCTTAGATGTGTTGCATTGCATTGCATTTAGTGAAATATATATTATGTCAACAGCTTGTTGAGTAGTCCTTTTGTTCTGTTTACTGCACTGGTTGGTAGAGATTATTAATAAACTATATTTATAAAGTGTCAACAAATTATCCAGCACTGTATATTAAATAGGGGTTGTAAATGACAGACAGATACAAATAATTACATGGGGGAAGATGAGGACCCTGCCCAAAAAGGCTTATAATCTAAGAGATGAACATAGAAAATTCCAAAATAACTAAGTAAAATTCAACTTCGTAACTAAGTAAAATTAAATTACAAAATTTGATTTTGAGGTTAAATATATTTAAATGCACTATGACAAATTCAAATGGAGATTTAGTGAAAAGTTTACTTACAAGGTAGAATTAGGCCCCTTTCAAGAAAAATTCAAATGGAATCAGGCCTTACAACTTCAGGTACATGTGTTACAGTAACACCCTGCTGTATACAGTGCATGTCAAAAGTTTTTAAATGCAATGTATAAGGTAAGACATTGCTGCAAGACATGTTCTTGAGGTCAAAGGTGTGATTCTACCTGAATTCTACTTAACATCAACCTATTTCTGTGTGCACATACACCTTACACTCTGAGAGTAGGACATTCAAGTATAATTCAAAGAGAAACAAGTAGAATGTTTGCACAGACAAAGAGTACAACATGCAGAAAGGATAATACACAGGTAGAGACAATGCACACCATGCAAGCCAAGTCAAGCATTAAACATACTACAGCTGTGTAGTCTCACAAGACTATTCAAGGGTAAGTATAGAATATATGTATATATATATAAATATATATATATATATTGCATTTTTTTTACTGCTTGCTTGTAAATAGTGGACTATCCTGGATAAATGTAGTTCTGCAATAGGCCTCAGTATTCCTCATTTATAACACTTAGTTGCCTAATTATTTACGTGAACCTAGAAGTGTTAATAATAAACACATACCTAAAATAATATTGGCATTACAATAAAATTAATTATATTTTCACTATTCCTTTTACTAAGCAGTTTGTTTTATGTTCTAGACAATGTCTGATTATAAGAACTATGCTATATTAATACCATTCAATGGGACATTAAACTGATAATCTGAATATGGATCTAGGGAAGATTCGATTTGTAATGATCTTTGTAATGCTTACAGGCTTATTCATTAAAACTGCTATTTATCTCCAGCAATCGGAATTAATCTTTTACTGAAATAACTAGGTACTGACATAACCTAAATAAGTAAATTGAATACTGATTGGCTTACTTTAGTTTGTTCATCCTTGCTGCATTCAATTAAACCTAACAGAAACAAAAAAAAAACACAATCTACATTTATTTATTTTTTCCCTAGTATGGTTAAATTAATTTATTGATTAAAAAGCCCTGTCACCATCTCTTATGTTTCAAACCGAGCACAGCAGTTTAGGCCAAGTTTCAGGTGCTCGATCAGTGTTGGATTTCTTAGAATCAATGTTTTTTTTACTTCATCAGTGTCTTGCCACTCATCTTCCAGCACAGCCTCATGTTTTCTGTGTTCATTCGGCTGGGATCATGCCACATGTATATAACATCGTACTGGAGCATAATTTGGGTGACAGTTCTGTGGTTTCTATATTTCAAGCACACAAAGAGGACTTGCCTAGGAGGGGACACATTTTGATCACACAGGATAGACACACAATCTCAGAGCCAGACATCTGTAACAGGTAGTTTGGCATATGTCACGTATACACTATGTGATTGCCTTTGGACGTTATATTTAATTTTATCTATATTCAATTTAAATTACTCTTTGGGGTTGACTACAAATATTTGATGTGCCATCTATTTGTTCAATATTCAGTCAGTACTATGATCTTTTTCATCTTTATACCTAAATGAAATATTGATCTGTATCCATCATTTTCTGTTTTTTACTTTCTTAGACAGTTTTTATAATTATTAAAGAGACTCTGTCATTATTAAATTACGTAAATGTTCTCATGTACCCAGAAGCCATCTGACTTTTTCAGGTGTACCAAATAATTGTAACTTTAACCTCCCACCATTCACAGAGCCTTATAGTGATGTTGGCTGCCCCAAGTGCTAGGAAATAGAGATTGTCTAGACCAGTGGTCCCCAATCCCCAGGCCGTGGCCCACTAGTACTGTCTGATAGGTGGGCTGCGGCTCCAATGCACTCATCAGCGGGGTCAAGAGAAGGACCCTGCTCGGGGGGGACGCACCAGCCGGAGCCGCGAACTACGTCTCCTGGAGACATTGCTTAGGGCGGTGGGTGTCTCTGGACACAACCTGCCTGCTCTCCCATCACAGGCTCAGACCTGAGATGGAAGATTGGGTGGGTTCTGGCATCATGATTTCACTCTGAGGGTAAGTTTCTTCCCCTTTGAGTGAAACACAGCTCCCTGTACATGTGCGGCCAGAAGTCTATGCTTTTTAGTGGTCCTTGAGCCTCAAAAGGTTGGGGACCACTGGTCCAGACCAATGACAGTTTTAAATTAAAACCTCTTTTACTAAAAAGTGGCTCTTTAAATATACAGGACCCACAGTCCATCAACATTTCTTGAATGAGCATATAACAGTTTCAGCAGTTACTAAACTTGGCAGGGAATTCTTCCTTTAAAGATAACAGAACGCTGCTCTTTATCCCTAACTCCTCTTCCAACTCCTATATCTCCAGCTGCAGTATCTTCGAAGCTTGGGGGAGTATGGAAAATTATCAAAGGAGTAGGGTCATGGCCAGTCCTCCACATTGTCAAGATTCTGCTACCCAACATTTAATGAAATAATCTTGCTAAAATTTACACGATAACCACTTAGCCACTGCCACTGTTTGCAATGATTCATGCATCTTTCCCAAACTATATAAAAAAGTAAAAATTCTCTTGTATGTGCACACTGTTAAAGACTCCACTAACAATAAATTCAAATCTATGGTCAGCTTGAATTTTCCACTAGGTTTTTACTAGCTTTTATACTTTTAATTTTAAAATCCTGGTTTTGTATCTAATATTTTGAACCTTAAATTAAGAGCAAATTGAAATACGTTAATGGTGTTTGTATTACCTGCTGAAGAATTTTAAATTCTTTCTATTAGGACCTGAGATGTACATAGCTAGCATAGCAGGTAAGTGACTTTTCTCTGTTGCAGGTATGCAAAAAACCAACTCACCTCCCAGCACCCAGCCTGGACAGTGAACGAGCAGCTGTATTTCCCCCCTTTGCTCATTTCTTTTTTCTTTATGAAAGCATGTCCCTTTTTAGCACATTGGCATGCAGCACCCTTAAATTGGCTCCTAGTGCTTTCTTTTTCCCTCCCAGTCTGCTAAATAGCATATTACAGGGATGCTGCTGTAAAATATGTCACAAGTGGCTAATGCAATAGTATATTCAATTAATAAACTAACTACATTTATCTATTGTTTACCTGTAATCTTTGGTGTGTTCTGTAATACCATTGATGCTATTTGCCAAGTGTTATGCCCTCATAACAAGCACTGCCCCTTGTCTTTGACTATCTATTGTTGTTGTTTAGAAATGATTTGGCACATCTAACAATACTGTCAGATAGGCTGTCCAAGCAGGCAAAGCATATCCCTGTGTTTAGAAGGACTTACATGATTACTCGCTCAGCACATTTGTAGTACAAAAGGCTTTTCATGTTCGCTGCTGCTAGATTTTTCGTTGGCAGCTAATAATGAGTCTGATCTCACCAAACCAATGCATTTTAGCATAATAACTGAAGGAGCCTGGAATTAGTTTACTATAAATATATGTTACTGTGCAAAGTAAATCAAGTTTTAGGAAGAAATGATTAAACTTTTTTTCCAAAGAGATACTTCTGTGGAATTGTTCATACTCTTCCTCTAAATCTTGGAATAGCAAAAAAAGGGTTTGAGTTATGCATTGTTTGGTCTCCACTGCATGGTAAGATTTATTGTATGCCATCTGTAGAAAATTTAGAAGGTCTTCCTAACTAACGAAAAAATAATCTGAAAATATCACTAATAAATAGATTCATCTACAAAGCCTGTTTATAAATAGTCATCAGAATTCCATCTTATCAATTAAAACAAGGCAGCACAAAGTCAGAGGGAAGTTTAGTGATGAAAAATGTACTTACAAACAGTTTCAGTTTCCTTTTTCCCATAAGATTGTTGTTTCATTTAACAATGTGCACAGAAGTTACAGCTACAAGCTATGTGGTAGGTGCAGGAAACTCGCCATGCAGCTCTTTGCAAAGTTTTTGGTTTACATTTTGCATTGCCTGTTCTTTACATATTTCTTCAGTTTCCATTTATGTTTCCTTTATTTTCCTTTATTCTTCCATGTAAGGCCATCTCTGCTTTCCAACAAGTGTAAGGCTCAGCCTCCAGACCCTTTTCCTACCTAGTATCATTTCTGCACATGGTTAGTTGTTTGAAGGGAACACACATTTACTTAATTTCATGCTTCACGGTTTAGTGAATCTATGGGTTCTGAGGTTTTCTGGAGTGGGTAAAACAAGCTCACTGTTTTTTGAGATGATCTTTATAGTTGCAAATCTTTCCTGTAATTACTTGTTCCTGGTAGAGGATTCGTCGGCTTTACAGTAAAAACCAGTGACGTTAGTAGCCTTGTTATTTATTTCTATTATAAATGTTACTGTTTGTTCCTTGTTTAATGTATTTGTTTTATTAAATATTTGGTGTTTTTGTTGGGTTACAATAAAACAAGAAGGGCTCAGCCCAGTGATGGATCACAAATTGAGCAGTGAGAACCCCTAGTGGCTCTTACAGCTTCACTGGCCTAGCCTAAAAGGTGTCACCTCATGGCTGCTCCCATGTTGGTGAATGGAATTATTATATTGTTCTGTACATTACATTAACAATGCAATGATATAGTGATTAATACACTTATAAAATGATAAAACTGTACAGTGCACAGAGGTGTGTTAGGGCACAGTTCATTGATATGTTCTTCTCCATGTCAATAGTATTACCAATATACGATTCCAGATTCGCCACATAAAGATTCCTGTAATGATATAATAAAAACAAGTGTTAGAACAAAATGATACAAAATACTTTTCAGTTTGAAAAAATCTAAAATCTAACAATATACTGTATGTAGTTATATTACTTCTGTAAGTGTTAAAAAGTTTCCATTTCATCGTTTTTAACATTTATAAAGACATTTATTGCTTATTCTTTTATCCTTTTTGGACCCAGAGTATCGTCAGCTTTAGAAGTCACTGTGGGTGGTGGAAAGGCCAGCATGGAGCTGTTCGGGGTGACCATTTCTGTTTGCAATTTGACGAAAACTGCAGTGCGTAATGCCCACTTGCTATATAGACGTTTTCCAGCAGATACCACTGCTGTTCAACTGATTGACTGGGGAGGAAAGGCCTGGAAGATGGTGGATATCATCTGCCCAAAGAAAGAGATGGTGGATAATGAGATATAGGCTGCTTCACAGTGTGCAGAAACATGGGGATTAAAAATGTGTTTTGGCTTTAAATAAATTTGTGCAGCTGAGGTCTTTTGTATTTTATATGAATAGACTCTGCCAAGGCATTTTGTAATAAATATTATTTTTTGCATTAGTCATACAGTACTCTGTATAAATCAATTTAAGAGTTGATAAAGGTGTCTTGTTTCTTGTGTAGCAGTACAGAACATATTTTTTTAATGGTAATGCTATACCATTTACCATAGAGAAAACATCTTGTTCTGTAATCTACAGAGTTATCTTGAACCTCTTCGTCAGTTGGACTTTCTGACCATTGTCCTTTTATTGACATTGTGGGAAAGCTTAGGTTTTATGCTATTTGATCCTAAATCATCTATATTTTCTATATCTTACTGTGTAATACCAATAAACTTCTCTATTTGCTGATATAGGAAGGCCAGAAAATGCCTCTGGTCGTTGTGTTTTCATTGAAAATATTAGCGGTGGATAACATATGACAAGTCCAATAAAAATATATAGGAAGAAATGTTTTGATGGGTTTACAGCGAGACTGTCTATTCTCTGAAATCCGGCACATTGCAAGAAGAATATACATTTCTAGTAATAACAATCGTTTTTCCTGTTCAGTTTTCTGTCCACTGCTGTAAAATCTTTACACATTATCCATTTGCTTCAGGGTCTTGTTTTAGTTTACAGATGTAGCTGAAACCAATCCAAGATAACGGGAGAGGCTACATTTGCTGCACATGCTGAATTAGTGTATTTCCCTAGTGCTGAACGAAAATTCCAATGTGTCAACATACATTTTATTGTACTTTGGGGGCTTAAACATGAGTTATATAGAAAAATGTTCAAGATATTGCATTCTTCATGGATGCTCAGACTGCATCTCATTATATAATGTATAAGTGTGGTAGCAAGGCTGCCTGCTATACTTCGTTTGTTTTACTGTAACTGTGTAAATCCATTTAGAATAATAGGTGCAGATGCTTTAAATTTTCAGCACATGACCTCTTGTGTATCCTGTTTAAATTGAATGGTGATTGATGTTGTACATATATAAAATAAAAACACAGATGAAGACAAAAAAATGGTGCTGTGATCACTCTGGTAAGTGCAATAACACTGTGCATTCAGTGTATTTTCAAAAATTGTCTTTGAACATGGTATATTTTCAGTAGCTCAATGTTTAGCTTAATAAATCAACGATATCCTAATAGTGCAGTTCATGGCTGAAACAAAAATAAGAAGTTTAGGGCTGATCACTCAGCATAAGGGCATGGGATAAAACCTAGTTTTACTCACCTAAAGCTTTGGGGATGTGATACAGAGCATTCTTCTAGCAACCTCTTCACTTTGTGGTTGGGTTCTTCCACAGGCGTCCATGTCATTGCCTCCCTGGCATGGACATTTCTAAGTGAGTTACTTTTTTTAATTGGACAGAAAATCATGTTATCAACAGGGGACAGATAGGGAGAGCGGAGAGTGTGAGCATTACTGGAGCACTGCATCAGGTTCAAGAGACCTGGATGGCAGATTTAGAAAGGAATATGTACTTACCTTATTTCTGGCTCTAGTATGCTTCCTTCTTGCAATTGGTCCCCCAAAGCCACGTCACTTTTCTACCCATCCAGTCACACTTTTCTCAGGTAATTACATACAATGCAGGACTAGCAGGTTCCAGATACATTCTAAGACTTTGGATGGTGTAAAGAATAATGCCCAACCTTTTTTCATCTGTGGCCGCTGTTGACTTTAAGATAAAACCCATGGGCCACAATGAAAACAAACATTAAATATGTATGTTTTAAACTAGAATAGTTTTAATTTAAAATAAAATAACAGAACTCATCATCATCCCCCCCCTCAAGAATTTCTGCACTAACCATTTGATGCTTTTTTTTATTAAAGCAGCATTTTATTAACCCCCCTAGCTGTCTAATTCCTTCCAAATTTCCATGTAAAAAGCAGTACAATTTTTTGCATTGAAATTGATTTTTCATTGTAGCCTGTAATTCTTAGGCATACCTCACTGATATTTAATAAATTAAATAATAAACTTTAAATAACAAAACACGAAAATCTGTAAAAAAATAAAAAAAATTAAAAAAATATTTAAACATGTAATGTAACTGTATAGTAGCATATATAATATAATTATTTTAATCTCTAATCCATAATCAGTAATTATTCTGCACTTCGTGACTGGAGATCTGAGGAGGCAGACCTGTTCCCAGGACCTGCGGGGACCAGCAGGTTGCCGGAGGACAGCGACAGAACAAGGTAAGTGGGTTTTTAACCTGCTTTTAGGTACCCCGTGTCTGACTCGTGATTACCGCTTTCTGCAAGTAAAATTGACCCTAAATCAGGCTCGGGATTACTGTTAGGGGGTTAATGAAAGATACAAAACTAAAGCTCTCATACAGAGCTGACCAGTCATTCTGTACCAAGGAGCAGAAACTACACCATACAATGTGAAATTGGGGTCCACAGAAGGTAAGTGGTCAGCAATGAATAACAGGGTAGCATGGTAAAATAGCTATAGTTTTTCCTTATCTTATTATGGCACTGCAGCAATAAAATTCCCCCACTTATCCTACATTTTATTATACCTACAGCTGGTATTATACCTACAGACTGGGTAGCACGGTATGACAGTTATAGTTTTTTGTATCTTGTGATGGTGCCATAGTGATGTAATGTTAGGGGGAGTTAGCCGGCAGAGTCTTGCAGTTACATTTCCCTTTTCTTTTAGAGTAATTAGGGTTCATAGAGAGTAAGGGGACAGCTATGTGTGACAGGGTAGCCTGATATGATAGGTATAACATTTTAACATTGGGGGGGGGGCAAAGGGGGTTTCCTACTGGCTTTCACATTTCCAGTTGCCAACATCCCTCTGTTCCAGAGAATTTGGTGTTCAGAGAAGGTAAGTGCCCAGCTATCTGTAACAGGCAGGTTGCCAGCCGCTCAGTCCCTCACACCGCAGTATCTGAAGATATGTCTCCAGGCGGCAGTGAGAGGTACTGAGCATTTCCCCCGAGCCAATGCAACCTTACTGCCAACCTGAACGCAGCCTTGAAGTTTTGTGAACTTCAAGGGGTGACCACAGCGCACAGACAAATGGCAGTACCCTTTTTTTTTATTGCAATGAGAGTGGCCCCCAGGGGTTCACCAACATGCAAGCTCAATTTGGGGACCGACTGTGACACAGGAGGAGGTGAAGGAGGTTCCCCTAAAAGGTTGCTTAGCCAATACAAATTTGCAAAAAATGTAGGTTTCTGCATGCCTTTAAAGATTTCCTATCCGTTAGTATAGTCAATAACACTGCATATTACTATGTACTACCCCCATGAATCACTATGTCAAATACTTGGCATCTGCTGTAAAAAACTGTCGAAGATATATGTTTAGCACACTGTACTCTCTGTTGTGGTTCAAACAGTGACATCATAAATGTCTTTTCAGATATAAAAATGGTGTAATTTAATTAAAACCACAAAACATCATTGACTGAACTGAATCTGTTTTCCACAGGACTTTCATCAGCATGTTTCCGAGTCCAAGCAAAACATAGAACAGCAAGAAAAACTGTCTGAAAGGTCAATGGTAAAACGGTTTTACATTTTTGCTTTGTTTTAAACTAAATTGATCCATAAAGCTTAGAGTTAATTTCTAACCAAACAAAATCTGATTCCTAAAACCAAATTAGTTTTTTTTTGTATGTGGAGCAGCTTTTTCTATGCAGATCAGGCTCTGAAAAGTATACTATGGCTAAAAATGAATACGATTTTCTGTACAGTGTGCTGATTAACTATAACTATTACAGTATAACTGAATTATGTGCATGAGTAGTTCTTGCAAATGACTGCAATAAATCCTTTTTGATCAGCATTGCCTATCTGTATATGGCTATATGATAGAGGACTGGACGAGGATCAATCCTTTCTCTGCAAACCTAGACGTTCATGAATCAATAGGCAGATAAAAGCCTCTCAGTTCTGCTCTCCACCTAATATACTTGTACTGTGTACTGATTAGAAGAATAATTTTCTTTCAGTCCCCTACAGTAACTCTCTACTAGGATCCTAATTCAATAGTAAAATGTTTCAAACTAAATAGTAAATGTTTCAAACTAAAGTACACTGCAGTTCTATGCAATAAACAAAACAGTACTTAAAGTGAATAAAAACTGAAAAACAAAAAAAAAAAAAATAATTGCAAAAATATTTGGTGGACATTTGCCCCTTTTTCTAGTAGTTTTTTGTGTGTATACTGACTGTGCTTTATGCACAGTGTAGTGTACACTCTTGGCCCTCTCTCAGTATCTCTGGTGTACAGAGAACAGACACAGGTGCTAAAATATTATAACCCCAGTCTAGCTTACATCTTACATCTTCTTGAACATCCAATGCTAGGAAAGATGGCAGAGCTGAATGAATTAATGGATAAGAAGACAGTAGAGCGAGATATATCACTAAAATATCAATGCTGGAAAAGCATAAAAAGCATAAAAGAGGTAAGTGTAACATAATGTTAAAATTTAATGTGATTTTGAAAACCCAAAATCGAATCATGTTGATTGTTGTAAATCAAAAGGATTAAACGTTACAAATTCAAATACCAATTGTCTAGTTGTGGAGCTAGGACCTTTTGGATTGATTTCTTAAATGCCATTTGATATTTGTTAGGAAATGTTTTCAGTCCTGGACCAGATCCATTCGAGGTTTTCTAGATCACCCGGCTTCACTGATGAAAGTGTATACTATCCAGCCATGAAGAGTATTAATATTTAATTTCTGTTTTTCTACATTATATTGCCTTCATGCTTACTTCTATGAGCTGCAATCAAATACACAATGTTGTAACACTTCCATTAATGATACTATCATTTTGTCTGATGGATGCAGATCCTTTCACACTCTGCTTAGGTGGACAACTCTAATGTAAATTTTGAGAAAAAAAATTATACAGTAGAGAAACCAACACTGAAAACATTTCTAAAATGTGTGTCCAACACATCGGACATAGAAAACCAAAAATCTGCCAATGGCTTATTCTCTTTTGGTCATCTCTAATATTGTCCATGGTAAATTCAGTGCAGATTAAAGCCAGTGGGTTTTGACAGCTATGCCTTTGCACCCACCAGAGAAGTATTTCTCTAAAAGCCTAATCACGCTTCTGCACAAATGCATTTTTAACATACAATTTTTTTATGTTGTTTGTTTAAATGTGTTATGATATGCATTTTTTGTGCATTTGATGCCTTTTAGTACATGAAAGTGTATTGTACAATTGATACTATTCATCTGTATGGAAGAGCCACAGGAAAAATGCATCAGGCAGAATTTGGTAAAATGTACTACTTGTGAAGAGGTGTTTTGCCAAATATTCAACAATGGAGATATGGAAATGGTGGTGGTATATCACAGTGACTGTAAATAGAACAATAACGTGCCTACCCTTATCATTCAATAGATCAAAAAACAACAAAAACAGAGATTTAAGCAGGGTTTTTCAGCACAAACGATGTATTCAACATACATTAACAAAGTTTGTAATAGGGTTTGTAAATTAAAAAATACCACTGTACACAACTAGTGGTCGGGTATAATAATTGAAGTCATATGATTACTTAATACAATAAACAGTAATCAAAGGTTGGTTTGAACCACCTTATTACCCTTGGGGTTCAACCACAGAGTTGAACCCCAATCACAAGTGAGAGAGAAAGTGAGTGAGAAAAGTGAGTGAGAAAGTGAGAGAATCACAAAGTGATTTTTTCACTAGACATTTAACAGCTATCAACTTATATATTGTTGACCAAATATTCAACAATGCCTATCAGACCTACAAATGTTAACAGGATCTTTCAGGATTCAGGATAATAGTCAGTTGCATGACAGTACTTGTCATCTACTTTTGACTCCCCACACATTGGATAGACACTTCATGAATTGCTGAGGATTGCTGTATGTCATTGTTTTAGTCCTCTGGATTCACCTCTTGTGTGGTTGAGATTTCATTTAGCACCCTGGGAAATTTTCTGATGTGTACAGGCATTTTTGTATTTCTTATAATGGCCCACCTACTTCTAAACTATTTTTTGAAACCATGCCCTTAAAAAAATGTGATTTTTACTATAAATAAAGAATTCCATCAATAGATGGTGATCTCCTATGTTAACACACATAAATGGCTCCATTTTTAAAACAGGGAACCTGACATTCCCCCAAATATTCCCTGGTCGGAGATAGCTACTGACATTGAAACACATGGACCTGGAAGATTCCCAAGCGGGAATGAGGAAATGTGTGATTCCCTATTTTATAAAGAGCTTAAAAGGTTCTAGTTCACCATTTATTTCACTTGTTGAAGTGCCAGGTTTTTCACCTTTGTATTTACTGTATGCTTTTGTAAGTCCCTTTTCAGGTCTTGGACCTCTAACTGTACTTAAACATGGTCCCTGCTATAACAGTGATCTATTTTTAACAGAAATAAATGTTTATATAATCTTTACTTTACAAATATTTTTCAAATAAAAAAAATATATAAATACAATAAATACAAATAACCGCCCTGGCGGAAGATAGAGAGAGGGCATTAGGTAACTGATGTCTTCACTTGTAAATTTTACATTTTTTAATACCTTTATTTTAATAGACTTTTCTTTGCATTGGACAGGTTTTGTGTTCTCATACAAATCTAAGTAAATGGAACACTTGCTTAAAATATTTCACCGTTGACACAAGCCCAAAAGCCAACACAGGCCTTAAATGTGTCTTTCAACTTCAAAAAGGGGAAATAGAAAGTTTCCCCCTATCATGGTAGTTTTTATTTGGCCTGCCTATATGATCTGCTTTTACTGTTGGTCTGAAGAAGATAACCACATGGTGAGGTAACTAATGCTGCACATAAAGGGGGTATAGTCCTGCCGAATGTAAGATTTGATGTTACGTTGTTTTTGCATGAAAGATATAATCTATACTGATGATTCTTCATGGCTGTTAATCCCAGCCCAACTTTATTAAATTATACCAATTTTGTTATTAATATGTTTATTTTATAGTTGCATTTTGTTATTGATAGAAAACACATATATTATGATAGTAAACTATAATATTTGTTATCATTGGATGGTAAACACTAAACAATGTATTTGGTCTTTACTATTTATCTTACTTATATCTATATATACGTCTATATCCAGGGTATACATGTATTAATAAAGTGTAGATAATACATATACCTTACAATTGTAATGTAATTTGTGTACATATAATAGTGGTGACAACTTGTGAGGCAAATTAATTATGCAAATCAATGATCCCAAAAAAGTGGGATTTTTTAAAGCATGTTTCAAGAAATATATTATGGTGAGATCACTGTTAAGTGGTGATCCAAGTTCACATATTGTACATATTATACGTCACTAGCCGCTGCATACTTCTAACCACCTTCTTTCTATAGTTAGCTTAACATATTACTGTAAAGAGAGCTAAAAAATGTGCACAGCTAGGAGGACCAAAGTTGAGTACCATAAAACTAAATCACCCACCAATTTATTAGAACTCTCAGCATCCCAACTGTGACATATTTGTTAAAAAAAATCCTAGGCACCGCAGAGACTCAGTTTTCCTATTTGATTCTTGTAATGTAAAATCAACAAAAATCAAGAGGCCCCTTCTAATGAAGACTGCAGGGGGGAAGGAATGTAGAGAAAAATATCCTGCTGGCAAAGCTCTAGAAAAACACAAAAAAGCTGTAAATAAAAAAAGTAACCAGATGGTAACAACTATTGCACTAAAGAAGGGCAGAAATCTATTGTGTGGTGAGGAATTCAGCTAAATTCTTGAAAAGCTTCATATTCTAAGAAAATGGGCTGCTAACAATTTCAAGACTTTCGCTTTGGCTGAATATGCTGTGGAAATTTATTTATAGTATATTGTTGTTAGGTGGCAGGTATTATTTAAGAAGAAATGGTACTTTTCCTAGAAAAATCAAGTATATGTTTCACTTCATTTCTCCCCCCTTGACATGCTGCTGCTTGGCAATTGTCCATTTGGTCCCTGGCAAACTTCCTAACATTTTACAACAAGGCCAGTGGACTATAACTAAATGCTATAATATGGCTGGAATAAGTGTCCTAATATTGTGTAGTATGAATCTCTTACAATTTCCAGTAGAGCAGCACTCAGGTTGACAAATTACTATTGTATACAATTCTTTCACATGGAACTATCTGGTCAGCTTGTTCTTTCCACTGTGAATGCAAGGAGTAGGAGAAGTCATTCAATGCAGAAGGAGCCTTACAGACAAAACTGTTTCTAGGAAACATTCCAAAGATGGCCCACTATGCCTCTTCAACTTAAGGACAAAGGGCCTGATATAAGCTCTCCAAGACCGGAGAATATAGACTATGATGGGAGAACCTAAGTAATCCAGCAAACCTGAATGAATTTCTTAAAAGTTATTTGCTACCATTGTAAAATACTTTTAATTGTGCATCAGATGCATTCTAAGTTTGCTAGATCACCCAGGTTCTCCCATGATAGTCTATATTCTCCAGTCTTTGAGAGCTTTAATAAATTAGGCCCATAGTTTAGGCATGTAAGGGGAAGGTCGTTATAATAAATAGGTTATTATATCAATCATTTGTCTACAAAACTAATCCACAACCAGGCAGTTCCAAATCATATGTGTAAAGACAAAACTATACTGAAAGCAATTAATGCAGTCAGAAGAGTGGCCCATTTTTCACAAACAAGTGAGAATTTTTATAAATCTGGTGTTCTACATATATAATAAAATTAGTTTGTTATTAATAATTAATGTGAGAAACAAATGTAATCCCACTTCTCTGTAGTCAGTGTAGGAATAATAGATTGCCAACGGTTTGTTTAAATGGCATTTAACATCATTTCTTAGAGAAAAAAAAACATTTAAAGGTGCTCATTGGTAATTTATCATTGTATTGTTTGTATAAACTGCATTGTTAAAAAGCAAGCAATGCAACTGTCTAAACTGCTGAATAAACTGGACACTGTGCCAAATGGAGCTTAGCTGTCTTTCAGTTTACATTCAATAGGCAAAATGTTCAATATAAACAATTTATTAAAGTGCTCATTTTTTAGATCACTGGTGTTCTAACCTTTTATACTGCAAGCGTGCTACTCTATAGATGCCTGCAAAAGGTGATCATTTCTAGCAGTCTAGAAATTAGAGATCCCAGAAATAGATAGTGGGGCCCCATTTTAGTTCTAGGAGCTCTTGTGCCATATTACATCAGTTGTGTTGGTTTAATGTAGAAAATTACTGCCTGTTTGTTTGGTGTTGGTTGGTTTAATGTATAAAAGTTAGAGTTAATTACTTTAATGCAATGCAATGCAAAGTCTCCTCGCCTGCCCTTCCCATGTAGGTATATGCTTTCCAATGGCAACATTTTAACATATTTACAACCAACACTTTTTTAATTTTAGTTTTAACTATGGTAGTACTGGTGACATTCACTGTAGTTATCCTGGTAAGTATTCTTTTGCAGGACTGAAAGTGAGAGAAAATCCTACATTTAGTTATTTTAGTTATCACTAGAACAGAAATAAAAGAACACTATTTCAATAAGAAAACTTGTTCTGGTGGCAACTTTTTAGTAGGCTTTCTCTCCAAAGAGGTTTTCTCCCCAAAGTAAAACAAAAGTTTTGGTTTTAGATATCCTTTAAATTTGAAAGTCTAGTGTTTGACAATATAAATTTTCCGCAGAGCCTATACTGTTAATACTGTCTCAGGAAGGCACATACATATTTTCTGTATAAATATTACGGTATTTATATTTAGAGAAGTTGTGGATTGCCATAGATTTAGAAACTGTGTCCAGTTTCAAGAAACTATATATATATATTTACTGCTATTTTCAACTTTACTTCCTATTTGAACTGTCCTCTAGGTAGTTTGAGGCTATGTCCACATGTTCTTGATGTTAGATTCATAATGAAAATGCAGCCTTATTAAACCTTATTTCCTTCTACTCCTGATGCTGTATATATTAGGTTTCCCCCGGCATCACCATGTGTGTTTTAACGTTTGATCTATTGCCAATTTCTGATTTATTCTATCAATATCTTGTAAGGCCCTCAATATCTGTACAGTAAGTGAAGTCTCCATTACTTTATTTTATATGAAGGGTCTAACTACTGTATGTCTCTATAGTCTATATCTATAGCTAACTATATCTATTTAGTGGAATCATGATCTGCTTCCATCTGGTAGTTCCACCAGAACAGAAGGTATAGGAAAATGTTACAGCAGGTACATCTATTCTCTTGATAACTGGTCCCTAAGCTATTCTTTGTAGAACCCTTTCAACAGTTGAAGTGTTATACATCCTTTTCTTTTATTTGTAATATTTTCAACCCTATCTAGGGCAATAAAATGATTTGTCTTTAGATATACATTATTATTAAGTAATTTTATTGCTGTTACTGATCATGTTTGCATTATGTTGAAGATGACTTCTAACTATCTATTGTAGTTTCCCTACAACCATTCAAGTATTCTACATCCTTTTACAATTATTATTTCCATCAAAACAGTATTATAATTATTTAAACATTACAATATGGAAGTGATTTGGACTGCTGTCAGTGCTTTAGGAATGTGCTGACTGATGTATTGTTTTATCAGTTAATTAATGGTATATGTAACAATGAGGTTTTTAAATTTCCTGATAAGCTCCTTTATAAGCAGCACATTTTTGGAATGGAAAAGGGTAGGCTCATGATTAGTGCTGGTATTCGACTTCGGGTTGTCCTTATATTAGACCCGAATATGGCTGTTTGAATTCCGATAGACCTGACCCAAAAAACACAGGATTCGACAGAGCAAATTTGTGCCAAAAAAAATGTATTACAAAAAACCAAATAATGTTAAAGTAATTTATTGAATGCGTGTGACCCGGGCACTAGAGGTTAAATGAGGACAAGTCTCCCCATTCATTACCTCTAGTGCTCTGTTAAATTGACCACTTCGGAGGACTGGTGCTTTTTGGACTAGTCTGCAGAAAAGAATTGTATTGTACATCACAGTTTTCTTTACTAAATAAGGATTGCTAATAAATTGGAATTACCTGGCAGTCCAGTTTCTAAGGCTGTATACATACTTTCCATTATTCTTGTTGGAAACAATGTTTCACGATAATTTCCAGCGACAAACAGTTGAAAAATGAATAAAGAAGCACTGTACATACAGTACCGTTCTATTCTATAGAGAGGGGGGAGGGAGAAAGAGTGAGTGGCACCCCATTGCACACACCTCTCTTCACTTGTATGGCAGTCGTTCCTAAATCCTTTCTTTCCAACTGTGATACATGTGGTAAATCAAGTTATACTGTCAGGGTACATTTATCTGCCTAAATTAGATAGAAAACAGTTATTTTTGAATCTGTGATATTATAAAGCTAAAAAAAAAAACACCGAGGGAGAGATCACCAAGTTCATCACCAAGTTCATATAAAGTACATCTAAAACCAAAACTTTTTTCATTTTGGAGTATGGGAGGGTTAAATCCACTGTCAGTTTTTCTAGTTGTCATTTGTGTCTAATTTTGTAAATGTCCTTCAGTTCCTGTCGATTAGATTCTACACAAATTATGTAGTTGTCCACACTATTGAGTGAGTTCTAGTGACAACTCCAAATTTTTGTTTTACCCCCACTTTTATTTTAAAAACGGATGTACAGATTGTTTGTTTACTGAAAACAGATTTCTTTTAGCATAGTTCAGATGGATGCAATTCTTTGCTTGTGAGAAGGAGCAGGGAGCACCACTTGCTGTCTGGATATATAAATACAAAGTCTAACACACTCACAAAGCTTTCAAAGAAGAAATGCAGAACATTCCATATCATTTCATTGTAAGGCCAACATTTTTGACGGGGTTCAGCCCGCCTTAATGGCTTGCTTTAAAGCTTCCTTACTATGTGGTATTAAGATGCAAAGACCTCATAGTCCATAATCTGGGTACAGATGCACTTTAAATTTATGAAAAACCCAAATAATGAAAATAAATAACAAAGACCCAAGATCTTAGAAAAAACAAACTTAGATTATAACTAACTAACTATAATTTCCCTCCAAACTGTATGTTTTAGTCTTTTGATCAAAATGTTTCTGTAAACTATAAGATCTTGAAAACCAATGTGTATATAAACTTTATTTTACAAACAGTTGTATCACCAGACTATCCACAATCCTTGCCAGTATGGTGTAAAATCTGGAGGAATTTAAAAAATTTACCACAAAGATTTGGCTCATTTGATTTAAAATATTCACCCACTAAGGTTGTACTTGATATGTTATTTGGAAACCTGAACCAGTTATTTCTGTTGCGTACAGTAAATTAGCAGCCATTTAAGCAAGTAGGAAATTATGTTGAATTTTTCTGTTGTCCCATCTGCATCTCATTATTCAATGAGATGCTTTGAAGCTGCTTCCTGCCATCAAACACACCAACAATATACTTGAGTTATTTCTTAACAGAATAGCTCTCATTAAAGTGAATTGCAGCACTTATTTGTTGGACCACACAAACAAATAACAAGCACTTCAATCTAGATATTTTAATGGTAAAACTCAACTGGAACAGGCAGGTATTGGTAACTGAAATGTGTTTGTTGTAAAATAATACTCAAAATAACAAAAATAATGTGATTAGGGATACTATCTGGTCCCTTTTTATGCATTTCATTGACTACAGCTCACATAGATCACAGAAAGTAAATTTGATTGATGCAAATGAACACTTTCTTTTTCAAAGAGATAATTTGGTTAGTATGGCATGACCTCGCCCTTGTGAAGTCACTCTGAAAATTACTTATAATTATATTCCCTAAGATGTGTTTGAGAACCAAGGACTTTGATCTGGATTCAAATAGTATTCTTTCAGTCTCTTACAAGCTTGCTGATAAGGACCAGATTTCAGCAAAATCAATCTAGCTTCACTGTATTAAGGAGGGGTCTAAAAATTTAGTGTAATTGCAGCATTAATCACAGTTTTGATATATAATCACTACTGTTTTTTATTTTTACAAAGCTCTCTGCATTCATAACTGTATTTATTACTTTTTTTAGGTGGTTCCAGTTCTGCCTAAAAAATAAGAAACTTTAGAAATAATTTACCTTTTTATTAGGTGACAATAAAGTGAGTATATCTGTTCTGTTTTATATTTGTGTAGCACTGCTCCCAAAATTTACAGGCCACATTCCCTTGATTGACCAAGTCACATGATGTTGCAGTAAATCTGTCTATCATAAATAAAATTGGACCCTTCAGAAATAATACACACAAATGCTATGGAAAAAAAGGTTTAAAAATGTCTAAAAATGTCCAACACGTTTACACACATCATAGGCAGTTAACCACCTGGGCGTTACACTGATGTCTAGATTTCTGTACCAAAAGCGGTACACTGTTTTTCATGAAA
>NC_092861.1:81186425-81197699 GCF_032062135.1 Pyxicephalus adspersus | reverse complement strand
TAATTGCAATTTATCGATAATTTCAATCAGGCCAAGTAGCAACTTTTAAAAGACTGGTCGTCACAGGATTATGGATATCACAGCCAAAAGAAAACAGAAAGACCTGCAAAAAGATCAATCTAGCAAAAAGGCCCTTTGGAAAAAGGTATGTAAATAAAGCATTTATATGTTTTAAAAAGTGATGGAGACTCATAGAGACAGATTTATTACATTTCTACAAGACTGACAAGATAAACTATTTAGGAGAATTAGGGTGATCCAGCAAGACTGGAATGGATCTGGTCCAAGATTAAAAATATTTGTCACATAATAGTAAATGATTTTTTAAAAATTCATTTCAGGTTTGTTGGATCACCCAGGTCCTCTCATAATAGCCCCTCTTCTCCAGTCTTGAAGAATGTTGAATAAATTGGGCCCATAGAGTAGGGTAATTTAGTTGGCAAAAGCTGAAGGCTTAACCTAAAGATATGAAGTTAAGATTTTAAGATGTGCTTCCTTTTACCATTTTAAAGATTGTGTTTGATATGATTAAGCAGTTAAATATGGCTATATTATCTTTGGATGAATGTTACTATTGGTAAATGTGGCATCAAATAAAATAACAATCCAAGAGCAAAGGTGCTAAATCACACAGGCACAGGATGTGAATCCAACCATATTCACATATTAGTAATGCTGAATAATGCTTGCATTCCTGGTGTCACAATTCAGCATGCTCAGCACCAACTGAAAATACACCGTACATTTAAAAAACTGTGTTTGGTATATGTGTCATTAAACCATCATGTGGTAATCAGATTAAAAAAAAAACACTAACTTTATTTTCAATATATTTTGTGTTCTGGTCAATAAACTGTTACTAAAATAAAAATGTAGATACAAAGGGAGAAAAGCATGTTAACATGCAGTATTAAGATGTTTTAGTAATTATAAGTTATATAAAGAACAATGTTTTAAATTCTGCACCAGTCTTAAGATCTGGGAACATTCAGACACATTTGTCATGTGTAAAACAGCTGTCATCAATGTAAAAAAAAGGAGCGATAGATAGATAGATAGATAGATAGATAGATAGATAGATAGATAGATAGATAGATAGACAGATAGATACATACATGTTCCCACGTTATTGACTCTCTCCACTGAATTCAGAGATGGGAGGAAATGAGACATAGTGCAGTGTGCAATCAAGCAAAGGAAACCTTGTGCTCCCATCTACAACTGTTAGTCATCTAGGTTGGAGTGTTTGCTGCTAACATAGGTTGTGTGTGTCAAGAAAAAGAATAAAGTTGGCCTTAAAGGTGCAGAAACTCCATCATGAAGGCAGATGTCTCGTACATGTCATGCATGGTCATTAGTAAATGGTGAGTCTTTGGGCAGGGAGCCCAAAGACTCATCCCTGTCACCAGGGAGCTCACAATTTAGATGGGTAGATTTCTGACTAAAGGGGGGCAAACAACAAATACAAATACAATTACCCATTATTATTGCAGGATAATGGGAATGTGAATTCTGAACATGTAGATTATGGTGAAAAATGTGGTGTCTTTTCATTATAGAAGTATCATCTCCTAGCACATAGACGAAAAAAGGTTTTCCTACCATGCTTTCTTAGCTAGCACTAGCTGGCCTAGTTGTGATTAACTTATTCAAATCAGAGTGCTTACAGACTATTACAAGATAATCACATCAATGAATACAAATTCTAATTGTACACATTAGGAAAATGTCTATGGTGTTGTGTAAGCATTATATTGATTATTATATATGATTTATGTGCTTTTTAATACATTTTTTAAATTTGTTTTAGTTTATAGAAAACTTATTCCAGAGAAAAAACAAACTCTTCCATTGCATACAGACTAGATGAGAAATAAGATCCTAAAATGACATACCTACTAAATAGGTATTGTGTCCTGCTATTAGGAATGGGTCATGTTTTCTCAGATGTATCACATTTCATCAGCTTCTTAATAAATACATCCACACCCAAGCAAGAATGATTATTAGATCCAAACATACTCCTTAAGGCTAAGAAGCAATTCATGAAAATGGCAGATTAGATTACTGTCTCAACCAGATGTGTTAATTTCTTCCAGAATGTAATACAGAAAGATAATCTAATCAAAGTCTATCTGACATTGTCCAAGGAAGCAAACACAGAGTAATTAGAATTCAACTGAGTTAGCCAAAAGAAGGTTTGAAATGTTACTGTCTGCACAGCAAGAAAAACTACACAACTTAACTAAACTATTATGTGCCTAATTATGTTATCCTGGTTCTATATCTTTGTAGGGATTGTGTAATGAAACGTTAATGAAGTCTTTTTCTAACTATATTTAGCTTTTCTGGCATGCAGATACAAATGCAGGAATCATGTGGTGTGTCTGCTTCCCCTGCTGAACTACCCATAGCATAGAGGTAATTTACAGAACAGATTGAATCTTTATCTTGGTTTATACCAGACACCTATTGCTTAAGCCTAGAGTACTTTCTACATTGTACTGTATACAATGAATATGCATCTTTTATAGATTATTTAAATTGGGACAAATCTGTTTCTCTACCCAGTCACAATCAAACACTTCTAATAACTACAGCTTTCTGCATTTTTAATAATACAATAATATAGCTAGATTTATTTACTGATATACATAAACACTGCTCTTGGCTTGGTTCCATTATTTCACATTATACAAAAAGGTTGTTCCATAAACACAACCAGAAATAGCAAGAAAAAGCTGGCTTTTTATGTTACCCATAAAATATTTGCATTTATGAAAAAGCCTAAAATTTTCAATTTCTCCATTATTTCATTCAAGTTAATATTTGAATAAATCCTAAAAAAGACATTTTAAATATTTAAATGTACAAGGGCCCATGTCTATTGAAGCCATCGCCTATAGTAATGCATTTCATCACTTCCTACAGCCTGGTAGCCATTCGATTTTATGAATCGAAATTACATTTATATAATTGTAGTAAATTGTAAGGACACTACCTATACAGCACTAGATGTGCCTCCTCTTTTCCTTCCTCTCACCACCACAGGTTCTACTTACCTTGAACAGCATCAGTGGTGCACTTGCTCCCAACTACCAAACTTAATTGTGGGTTTACCATCCCCTCAGTGTTCTTCTTTCTGTCTTCCCCCAATTTTTGTTGAAGTGGTGAAAATGTATGAAGTCCAATACCAGAACAGCTTAGATATTAAAAGGGTTCTTACTAATATTATTTGTTATATTATTATTATTATTATTATTATTATTAATAATAATATTAATAATAATAAACAGCAATTATATAGTGCCAACATATTGCGCAGTGCTGTACAATAAATAGGCACTACCTGAGGAAGCCCAAAGGGCGAAACACATCGGGACCTGAGATGTATCACAATAAAGCTGGTTATCTTCTTTCCCTTCTCTCTTGGAAATATATAAAAGGAGATACATGTCTAGTACCCATGTCTAGTATAGTATGACAATCATTTAATAACAATTAAAGTATTTAATTATACATAACAATTAAGTTAGTGACAACAGACACATGGACCAAAACAAGGGGGGGAAGGGTAGGGGGGTTGGGGAGAAAAAATAAAAGAGAAAGATAAACAGACCAACATCTATCCCACATATACCCTACAATCCTATCTTTGATAATGGCTACTTCATTGACAAGGAGGGTATTTTTATAGTATTGATGTTTAATTTTTGGTCTCACAGCGGGTATTTATGTTATTCTTAAAAGGATTTGTAACTAATAATTTCATTCAGCCCTGTAAATCTATTGGCTTTTAGTTGATATTAGTTTATATATCCATCCTTCCTCTCTTTGGAGCAACTCCCTATCAAAATCTCCACCTCTTTCCTTTGGGAAGAGTCTCTCGAGGGCAACTAATTTCATTTCATCACTATTGTAGTTATGGCAGGTTCCCATGTGGAAACTCAACGGTGTTATAATTTTACCACTGGTTATATTGTAAACATGCTCATAAATTCTTTTTTTAAAAGCTCTTTTGGTTTTGTCAACGTAGAGCCTGCCGCAGCTACAAAACGCCAAATAGATCACTAAGAGAAATTCTATGTACCAAAAAAACGTTTTTATATAAAAAAATTCTTTGTTGCCACACAAAACTCCAATCTTATTCTTTTCCTTTAAATCTTAAATCCTTTTTTTTCTTTTAGGTAGTAAATTTTAAGCTTTTATGGGTATGCTAAAAGTCCCCAATTCTTACTTTTAGTCCTGATTGTAATTTTGGTGAACAAAATAAAAAAAACAAGAAAAGTATGCTATACATTGTGGATGGTCTAGTTCCAATTTTCCAACAATCCAGAGTTAAATAAACTTAGTCAATAGTATTTTAAATTATAATAGTACATTATACCCAATAAAAAATATTGTACAAAAAAGATGTCCAGGTATTTAGGAATAGTTTTGGGGGCATTTACATTCAGAAGAGATGGACTGGTTGTATATTATACCACTACTTAGACATATTTGAGCATATCTCTTTGTTATGCTCATTCTATTTATATCTTCTTATAAAAATGTCCACTTCTGTAATTTTTCTATTTAAATAAAATAAAAAAATTTAAAAAAAATCAGCCGCAGTGGATTATGTGTATTTTTTTTCCAGGCTCTGCCCCCTTGAGAAAGCATTGGTGAAGGTTCTTTCTGTACCTTCTAGCTGCTTTTTGGTCTAGACATGCTTGGATCTTCTTGATGCTATAGATAATAAAATAAATGCACATTGCACCTTTGATTTTTTTTAATATTTGCCCACTTCTTGTCTTTAGCCTAACCTATTGAAAACATTTTATTAATTCTTATTAAAGTTCAATATAGCCGTTTTTGCCTCTGCAGCTTCATTAAAACCTATTTACTGCACTGAAGACTTCTTACTGAAACCTTTTCTGTGCAGTGTGACCCTTGTTCCCAAGAAAGACAATTATTATATAAGGATAGTAAATGTATATATTGGTGTGTCCTAACATACTCTGAAATGGTTTATTAGTACTGTGCAGAACTCATCAAATCTAAATCATGCTGTGTATTTAATCAAAATATTGAGCAAATAAAAGAAAAAACAATATGGAAACATGAAAGGTTGAATGTAATGCTTACCTAGTGTTCACCTTGTCCTTTTATTTTCATTGTACAGGAATCACAGTTTGGTATCAATCCACAGTTTATTGGGAAATTTCCACACATTGTTCCAACAGATATTATAACCGAAGGAATACAGTGCAATGGAAAATCATTCTTCATTTTACGTTTCAAAGGGACAAAGTAGAGTTGAACTTTGAGAGATTTATGCATTTTCTTTCTTCAATGCTTCTGCTCTGGGAATCTGTAGGACATTATAGACAAGGGAGAGATTTCATGTACAGATTGTTTAAACATGTGTGCTTCTACTTTACAATCATGCATGCTAAATCTTAACAGAGTTAAAGAGCGCCCTGGTGTCATTTTTGGCTCTCCATACCTTGTGGTCATTTATCAACAGACATTCATCAAAAATGTTTTGGAAAGAATGTGAAGCAGTTGCATCCAAGCTTAGCTATGGAATATTATAATACTTTAGAGCTCAGAGTTATATTAAAACATTATCCTGCTTGGAAGTGCTTTTATTGGGCATTTACAAGCCAGAAGAAAATGTGCAACAGCCTTCAGCCTTCACTGAGCCATTTTAATATATTCGTCTAGGTGCAGATTTAGCGTACAGGTCACAAAATCATTAAAAGTTCACAACTTTAATTAGAAAATAATGTGATTCTTACATTACTCAATAACTTTTGTATTTAGGAATGATGGTTTAAGCCAGATAAAATACTTTGTATATTGAATGTGTATTGTATTGTCACCTGCTTATTATTTTATTATTTTGTATAATAAAATGCACTTGTAAACTCAAAAATTAAAAAAAAATTTGATCCATGCCAAAACTACATTGGTATGCCATACCCTAATCTATTCAAATCTCTATATCTACCCAGAAAAAAACAACACATGACAGATCAGAGGAATGACAAAATTCATAATTCAGATTCAAAGATAGTTGTGGCTAGAATACAATCTTTATAGACACTTAAAAACATTATAAGAGTCATGTAGCCCCCTCTACAATACAGTGTTGGCCCAAAAAGTATGCAAGCATCAACAAATGAGAGGTCAGTCAGCCACTGAGAAACCCTTAGCAACCCTCTGAGAAAAAATGGTTGAAAATGGCTGATCTAATGTGATAGCAGAATGACACTGGTGCACCAGAAATAGAACCATTGGACTAGTAATCTGCTTTTCTGCTTTGTATTGTTCAAAAGTGCTACCACTAGAAACCAACATGTATCTAGACTGCTACTAGGGTGCTATATTTCTCCATCTGATCATTTCCCTGATGCACTTATAGGATACTAAGTCAAAATAAAATGCAAATACCACCATTTTTTTGCATTGGAAGGCATTCCATACAATTTATCTAATGTCAATGCATGGAAAGGCAAACACATGATGTTGCATTTACTCTCCACTCCTACCTTAGAGGAGCCTGCAATTCCTATTTTCAGCTTTGACTAGTTTTTTTAGTACCGTATAAATTGAAACCACAAAATAAAAGTTTTCATTGTTTATAGACCTAATATAAACTATTTTTTTAGAGTTCCTATGTGTAAACCAGACATTTTTTATGATCCTTTACAAAGCATTTTTAATTCGATAACTTGAGCTGTTTTTAGCATCTCGTGAGCACAAATTTAAAATATTACAATAAAAAAAATATAATGTGGATATTTAACATTAACCTGACATGTATCACATTTTGATTAGTAGAAAAAGACTATTATAGAGAATTCACTCTTTTATTTGCTGAAAAAATAGGCATTCCTTTAAAAGCAAATGCATGAACCATTTCAAGATCTAAAACTTTAGTTTTGGTTGAAGATCAATCCACTCAAATTTGGACGTAATAGTGAAAGTGAGGAAAAGAATAGATCTTTAAGGAGGCACTTAAAATATAGGTAAGATGTTTACCTTATTGTATTCCAACTCAATGTATAAAAATCCTAATTAATGGAATACCTTCAATTTTACAATCATAACATAGAATTATTTTGCTACATCTATACAAGTACAGTTGATACTGAAAAAAAAAATACTCAATTCAAAAAGTCCTAATTCGCCTTCCCCTGACGCGTTTCGCTACTAAGGGCTTCCTCGGGGGATTTGGAGAAATATACAGTGACAAACTAAAATTAAATAGTATATAATTATATAGAATCTTAAAAGCTTAAAAGCTTATTCTTTTCCTCACTTACCCTATCACGTTCAAATTTCAGTTATTTCAATACTAGGCTGGGCACTAATAAGGTTTACCTGATCTGATACATTGAAGTCCCTTATGTTTACTATTGCTGTGAATGAAGATAACTCAAGAATCTTCACCTTGATCCATGTTTGGCATTGATTGAAAGGGATTGTGTGGGTGAGGACATTTTTTTACTTAGCTCTAAGAACCAAGAGCAGTAGCAGAAGGAAAGTTTGGCCCACCTAATGTTAGTGGTATTGAAAAACAGTTAAGGCAGTAAATAAATATCTGAATTAACCCCAAATAGTCATCAGGCCTTCAGTTACCTCAGTCTTGTGAGTTTCTACAAAAAGTATGGGCAGGTTGCATGGGTGGAAAAAGTGACAGTGATAGTCATCAATGACAATTTAACATGTCTAAGATTTGAATTCTACTTAACTTCTACTGTTTTCTATCATTACTTGGTATCATACTACTAGTTGACAGTTATGATCTGTCACACTGGAGGCATTAACTTACAAAAAAAGAAACTTTATTTCTGACTGTTACTATGGCTTCTGCACTTTGCACTTCCCAGTGAACTGCCTGATTAAGCCACACAGTATCATTCAATCTTATGCACAAATAGTCTGAATAATATGAGTGTAAAATTTATCTGGAATGGATAACAATGAGGTCATATTTTTCCTTAGCAATATGGGTTCCAGTGTTATGACAATGTCATTATATTTATAATATTTGTTTAACAAAACATACTTAGGAGCCTCCCCACATTGTTAACATAAATTAGGGAGACAACTCAAGTAAGAATAGTGAGAATACAGCAAAAATAATATTGTTAGTAACTATCCAAGCAACAACGCAATATTTTTGTGGCGCTGACTCAGATTTCTGTCTATTGAAATTTTTAGGATACTAGAAAAATCACTATTTCTATTTCTGATAATATAAATATCTTCAAAAGCAGCAAAGGCTGTTTTTGGAGTACTAGAGTCCATCTAAGAGTAAACGGCTAAAATCTAACTGGAAACTACTGTGCTGCCTGGCAGTTTGTGTATATACCAATCTATCAAAGAAATGAGGTCTAGAGAAAACACGGCTGGTTTAAATTAAAAGCTGTAATGCATTCTTGAAGAGTTGCTAAAGGAAACAAGAACTCATTAGGTGATCTCCATATCTCAGTACTTCATGGAAGCCATATAAACACAAACTTCAAACTCTTATAAGGATTTAAGGCATACCGCCCACATTTCTGGTATAATAGCATATATTATTATATTCATTTTTTTCAGTAAGTTCTAATAATTACCTTTCAGCATCTGGTTTGTATTAGATAGAAGGATTATCCAAAACTCATTGTCAAGTTTAATGGTCCCACCCAAAACCATCTGCTTGTAAGGAAATCACTTGACTTTACATTATCAGATAATGCTGATTGTTTCAATTATCAGCATACTTCAGAGCATGCAGCCAATGTTATAAGAAATTAAATTTAATGAAAAAACTTCCTGCTTATAATTTCCAGATTGTTAAAAATGTGCCAGTGTAGTGTTCTAAAAAGCATTTAAGCTTTAAATACTATATTAATTAGTAGTCATCATGTAAAATGCATAATTGAAAGTATTCTGTATAAAACAGTAGAAAGTGCTAAAGTTTAACATAATAATATAATGCTGTGTTTCTTAACCAGGGTTCTGTAGACTCCTAGGGTTCCTCCAAAGGTTGCTAAGGTCAGTCTAACTGACACCTATGATTTTGTTTATGTGTAAGTGTGGCATTATTCTCACCGATCAGCAATGTAATAGGCATTCTTCATTCTGATCACTTCTCTAGTGTACTGTGAGTTGGGGGTCTTGTAATTATAGCAATTGGGGGTCTAGTAATTATAGCAGGGGTTCCCTGAAGACCTGAAAGTTATTTCAAGATTTTACCCATGTTAAAAAGGTTGAGAAACACAAAATAAGTATCTAATCGCACCTAACACATATCAATAAAGTATAATCGGCTTATCTATACATATTACTTACTTACTTTATTAAAACATTGATAAATTGATTTTTAACTCTTTTGTTTTCAATGGCACTGATTTCAAAAAACTTCCCAAGATGGACTATCATAGGTGATCCAGAAAACCTTAAATTGATCTGGTCCAGAATTGAAACATTTTCCAACTAATTGCAAACAATTTTAAGAAATCCATTCCAGGTTTGCTAGATCACTCAGGTTCTCCCATGATAGTCTGTCTTGCAGACGGGCAGGTTTATTAAGACTTTATAAGTCTCTTTTGTCGAAGAATGATCTTCCTGCCTGAAAATTCTCTGTTCCTATAGAGTACCCTAAGCCATGCATACTGCTGCCTGATGCATGATATGGGCAACAGAACTCTAAAGCCACATACACACGTGCAATAATAGTCGTTGGAAAGGATATTTCACTAGCACTGCACAATGCATGAATGAGCGCTGTACATACAGCACCGTTCTGCTCTATGCAGAGGGAAGGGGTAAAGTGACAGAGTGGCACCCTGCTGTGCGATCTCCCCCTTCCCTTGCATTAGGATCTTTAGTCGTCCATCGTCCGTGAATCCGTCAGGAAAGTCATTCGGATGATGGACGACTGGCGCTGTACACACACCAGATTCTCGCCCGATATCGGGCTGAACAGGAAGGAAACCAATACCATAATGTTTGGCTGGGCAAACAGCAGTCAGGTTGAAAAACATAAGTCCATCAAGTTCAACCACTAGGGAAATAAACATATCCCAGATTTAAACCCTAAAAGACATAGTTGATCCAGGAAGGCTAAAAAAAAAAAACCTCTGGTACAATTTGTTCCAACAGGGGAAAAAAATTCCTTCCTGATTCCATGAACCAATCGGATGTGCCCTGGATCAACAGTCTCTGTTATCTTTACTTTAAATCATTACTACCCAGTTATATTCTGTGCTTCTAGAAAAGCATCCAGCTTTTTCTTGAAGCTATCTATAGTAGTTGCTGAAACTACTTCCTGAGGGAGCCGATTCCACAGTTTCACAGACCTTACAGTAAAGAATCCCTTCCTTATCCGGAGCTTAAACTTCTTTTCTTACAGAAGCAAAGAGTGCCCTCTTGTTCTTTGTAATGATCTCAAAGTGAATAATTGGGAAGAGAGTTCTCTATATGGACCATTTATATATTTATACAGGGTGATCATATCCCCCCTTATATGTCTCTTCTCATAGGTGAAAAGATTCAGTTCAGCTAATCTCTCCTCATAGCTGAGCTTCTCCATTCCTTTTAATAATTTAGTTGCCCTTCCCTGCACCTTCGCACTGCTGCATACAGGGGCGGGGTAATGTCTCAATCTCTGCAATCTATTCCTCTTTTAATACAAGAAGGTACTTTGCTGGCTTTAGATATTACAGCTTGGCAATACATGCTGTTATTAAGTCTATGCTCTACCAGAACCCCCAGATCTGAACTGTTTCTGCTGGGCCAGGAGTGATATATAGTGCAGTGAGTGCAGAAAGAAGAAGAGGGTGGGAGGGAAGGGCAGAAGTGACACCTGCATGGCAGGCCAGAGGTGGAGGGATGGTACTTGAAGCATGAATGTTTGGAAGACTCAGTGCCTCTCCCGGGAGCTGTGACATCCTAGGACACAGTTTATGTGGTCTCGCCAGAAATCTGGCCCTGAGTATCACTGACTACTCAGGTGCCTGCTGACAATCAGGAGCCAATCAGAGTGGCCCCTGTTCATACAACCACTATGATGTGATCGCCAGTTTTTCCAGGTATGCAAAAAACAAGGTGATTCATGCATTGCTTGGGTAGGCGCAGAAGAGGCATGGTGGATTGTGGGAGATTACGGGAGCAAGGCAACTGCTTTGGGTGACAAGGCTGCAATCCAACTCTCAAAATTTTAACCCTTTGCTATGGCACTTGTTAAAAAAAGAAGTAAAAAAAGATCAATGTTATTACTGTATATGCAGCTCA
>NC_092861.1:81160666-81182516 GCF_032062135.1 Pyxicephalus adspersus | reverse complement strand
AAAAATATATTAAAAAAATATATTACTATACAGTATACCGAATTATCGCATTTTCAGTATTTTTCATTTATTTATGTATTCTTGTTTAAGCTGAATTTTGTGTTTTTCCTTTATTTTATTAAAAGTATTTTTTTTTTTTTACATGATTGTGTGTTTCAAACATTTTTTATATTCATTATATCTACTAGACCCCTATTCGGACATATTTCTGTAAGTTACTGGTCTACAATTTAAAAAAAAAAATTTCATGAAAACCTGTAACGCTTTTGGTACAGAAATCCAGACCTCAGTGTAACGCTCAGGTGGTTAAGGAGCAAAATTAAGTTGAGTTGAGTGCTTGACCCTGCTTGTGAGCTTGTCCATAAACGTGGCTTAATGTTGTGCTTACATGGACCTCCTTCCATCACCATCAGATGTGTTAGAATGAGTATGCAACTCAGCTGGACAGCTAATTGACAACCTGTTTTGACAGCAAGTGGAAGTGTGTTTGTATACAATAGGGCTAAGATCAGGCAGCAAAGCACAATGAGAACAAACCTTTAACACTACTACAAACAAACAAACAAATAGAGGAGTTCTGTAGAACAGTGGCAGCAACTCAACATGAGTGAAGTATATTAAAGGAAAACCACAGCTTATTCAGCCAATGTCAGACTATTAAAATAAATAAAATAGATAAAAACCATGACAATTTATTCATAATAGGAATATGTACATAATAGATTCAAATAATATTATGTGACAATCTGACTTTGAGAATGGGACAAAGGCAAAGAGGAGGGTTGGTACCAGTTTGCAGTGGAAACCATGCATACATTTGTACTAATTATTTGTGGATAAAATAACAAAACATTGCTGAAGAATTGCTAAACAACAGAAACCACAATTGTAAACCAGGCCAAAAACATTGCTGCAACAGGTGAAGCTAACAATAATGAAAGATTACAAAAAGTCACAGCAATGCATACCATACAAGAAAACTTACTTGATTAATCCCCCCCCCCCCCCAAACCAGTCCAGTTAAAATAGTAATAATGAAAATACATATGTATTTATAAATATTTAAATCTTTTTTGACATACACACACAAGTGAAACCATTAAATGTTCCTTGATACATGTGTTATAACATCTTCGGCAACAATCTTTTTTTTTCAAATATTTGATTTCCTTAAAGCCAAACTATAATGAAATTTGAATTTAGATCCAAAATGTTTTTGAACATTTTTTTTTTACATTCATACTATTGTGTGATGCTATGACATATTATAAAGTGCTAATTAGTATATATACAGTTTGATATAAATTAGTTTGCAGTGTTTCAACCAGTCCAAAAAATACATAATAAAACAACAATTGCTGCCATTTTTACTATAATTAAAGCAATTCTCTGAATTTTTTATAACATAACATAAAAATGTAGCATATACCCAAAAAAAGGATTCAAATTGACCTCTAATGGACTGTGGATGCTCACAGAACAGAGAGCAGGTGTTCCCTAATTGATTGCTATGACATCACCATTGACAGAGCTTCAGAGCTTCCACCTCAATCACGCAGCTGAAAATTAATCACCTTAATTGGCGATTTCTCCACCCCACTACTAATTTATCAATGCTGTAAGCCAGCACGTGAGTGCACTAGCACTCAGCCATGGCTTGCGGTAATGCGCCGTGTCTAGCATTCACAAGATAAATCAGCCCTAATAATGGAAAGAAGCAGAAGGCTTTTTTGTACCATGTACAGTTTATTTCTCAAAAAAGTAATATTGCTGTTTCAAGTTTTATCTGCAAGGTGAATTAGGGTGTAAATATTTAGCTAGATATCTGCATAATTAAAACAAATTAAACTATTGCAGAGAGTTAGCAAAGTTAACAGATTGCCAGTTCAGGCCTGGTTATTTTGCACATGTTCCAACAAAAATGCAAAAAGACATTAAAATAAATTAAGCCCAATCACAATAAACTTATAAATTAACATTATTGTAATGTAACTTGTAAATGAAATGTTGTTATTTTTGTTATATGTGTAGGTTTTATAAAGAATAATAACAAAAGGATACATGGTGAGGCTGTCACGTCGGACTTTTCCGGTTAAAAGGTGACATTTTGCTGCATTGTTTCCTTATCACATGCACATGATGGACCAACAAGCTTTAGTGCCAACACACATTGTGCAGACATGGTCCCCTGTCAGGAAGCTGCCCCACAGCAATTATGTGCAGCCAACACTGGAGTGACTGCATATAGCAGGAAGTGGTTGAAAAAGCTAGAGGAGATCAGTAAGTAGCATTAAGATGCAAAAAAATAATGAAGAAACAGGTAAACAAAAAATAATACAAAAAATTGTCTATAAAATGTTTTGCTTTACTAAAATATGTATAATCCAGTAGGACTTTTGTTCTGCCTCAAAATCAAATCACAATTAAACTACCATTTTTACCCCTATTTTGGATTATGTAAAAACAATTTAATTGTTATTTTCTATATATCATTACATTTCACTATCAGCACTTATGGAATTCACTGAATGAGACTTTTATTTTTGTAACATGACAAATTAAGCCAAGTGCTTCCTTATTCATTCAAAGCTGGTGTTTATAAACACCATAAGTGTTGAAGGTGTCAGTGGTGGCCTAAGTGTAGACTACTGCATAATGAAGCTGTCTGTCTCTATTCACTGGGCCAGAATGAAAAAGGTCTGGGTAGCAGATGTCATTGTGTTTTCGCTTTATCTCTTCTCTTGTGTGCCAATGTTATAATTCACCAGCTGACACCAGTCTTGGCAGACACCAAAAGCTGTTGTACAATGCCAAAGTTACACCAGTATTTTTACAAAACAATTCATAGGAATTTCTTTACTTATTACAGACAATCAACACTATTATTTAAAGATAGGGCTGGATTATAATTAACATAAACATGCAGCTGTCATGATGTCCTGTCAGAATTTATAATATATTCTGAATATACAGTTTATCAAGAGATGGTTTCTTAGGATCTGAGATCTGGTTCAGTTTGATTTACAGTCATTCAACAAAAATTCCTGATTTTCTGCAGCAAGAGGTGCAAGTATTTAGGTTTGTGCTCCCGTATACATAGGGCCTGCAATATTAGTGTACCCTGTATACTTAGGTTTATTTATTGGGAAACTCAATATGAGGCCATTGGAACACACTTTTCTGATTTATTGTAAAAGAAATATTATTGTAAACTGGCACCTGTTTTTTTCTTTTAGTTTGCTATGTAAATATAAAGTAATAATAACACTTTTTTACTCATTTCTATTTATTGTGACAGAAAAATGGTGGATCATCTCGGGTAGTGGTACTAGTAATTAGCGTTGGTTAAATTTGAATCCTATTGAAGTAAATGGAAGAAAAATTCTGTTTTTTTTCTAATTGCTGCATTCAGCATTCAAATGCAACAAAAAAGCATTGGAAGATCCTCATCGAACACTGTAATAAACAAGGAAGGGAAATCTTCATAGCCATGGGGGCAACCTGAAAAATACTTCAGTTCTTCCATTTACAGCTTATTATTATTATTATAACACAGAGTTTATATAGCGCCAACATATCAGCACTTTACAAAGTTCATAGTCATGTCACTAGCTGTCTCTCAAAGGGGCTCACCTTCTAATACCTACTATGATCATATGTCATTACCACAGTCTAAGGTCAATTTTGGGAGGAAGCCAGTTAACTAACTGCATGATTTTGGAACTTTTTGGAGCTTAGTGCAGTCTTTTACACTTGCTGGCAAAATAAAAAAAACTTTAATTGCCAGGCACACGTTACAGTTATTATTATTCTTAAACAGGATATTTATAGCTCCAACATATTACGCAGTGCTGTACATTAAATAGGGGTTGCAAATGACAGACGAATACAGACAGTGACTTACAATTAGAATTTACAATCTAGTAGGTGGGGGAATTAGAACACAATAAGAGGGAAGTAATTTAAGAATACATATGGTGAATTTATACCAAATGATTATTTTAGGAGGCAAAAATTCCACATGAGCCTACTGGAATTTTACATGAAGGTTCTCAGCATCAGAGAGGTAAACTATCTCTACACTAGGCACCACAATACCCAACTCAACCTCTAATTATAGGGTTAGTAGCAAACCTCCCCACTAGGTAAAACATCAAGCTCAAGGATTCCAGCCAGCAGCCAATGACATGCTTCAAAAAGCCTGATTTATTAAAGCTCTCCAAGAATGGAGAGGATACACTTTCATCAGTGAAGTTGGGTAACCCAGAAAACTTAGAATGGATTTCTTCAAAGTCATTTGCTATTTGTTAGCAAATGTTTTCAATCCTGGACTAGATCCATTCCTGGTTTGCTGAATCACCCAGCTTCATTGATAAAAGTGTATCCATTCCCACCTTGAACAGCTTTAATAAATCAGGCCCATTGTGTCTGTCATCGTCTGGTGGCTGGATTCACACTCTATACCTGTCTTTGTCCTAGATGCTCATTAAAGATGTTCAGCATTATTCACTTTGTACTGCATGACCAATATTTGGATTGAACTTGACATAAACATAAAACTGAACACCAAGGTTAGGAAGGTCCATAGCTAAGAAACAATAAAATTTCGATAATTATAAATTTTAGTTTAACTTATGTTCACAGTATTTGGATGAAAATGCTTTAAAGATTTATACAGGCCTGATATAATTTCTTAATATAGCAGTAAGACTTGACCCAAAATACTGTGTTTTACACAGTTGTAAACACGCAACTGTTATACACACTGTTCCAATTCCCAGGAGACAGATTAACGGGCATTGAAGGCATTAAAATGTGACACTGTACACACATAAAATGTTTCCTTTATCAAAAGCATTGATGATTTATGCTTTAAAGATACTTTGTACCCTTGGAGTTACCAATGTTATACCTTTGTGTATAGGGACCTTGTTAAAACATGGAGGATTCAGGAAAAGGTTTCACTTATTCTGAGTACATTAAGAAGATAAATAGGTCTGTCAAGCTTATCTCAACTCGTATGTCATTTGAGCTTGGTGTTAAAAATGTGCTTAAAGCTCACATTTCTGAAGTTAAAAAAAAAATCATTAAAGCTTAACAGACCAAGGTATATTTTATGGTAATGGGCAAGTATTTCAATCAAAAATTTTTAAAGTGACCCAATGCTTAAAGATTAATAAAAAGCTATGTTAACGGTCTTGTTTAGTTTGTTGTTTGAATATAGATCTGATTTTCTCTGTCATTTTAACAGGGACAGTCCTGGAAGGGAGCACTCCTCTAAAAATTAGTTTTTTACTGGAGGAGATTCAGTCTAAGATTAAGTCTGCAGACTTGACACTGCTTACTCTGATTACCTTGCTCTGAAGATTCATAATTATGCACAAAGTTAAAAAGAGGAGATTACCTCGCCATCCTGGTTTCCTTGTTTATATGAATCCATGTGGGATTTCAATTACAAAGATACAGTCAGAAAGCAAAGTGCTTTTGCTGTGCTCCATTTTTAGAAAACATCATAAAATGATATAAAATGATATAAATTGATCCGTGGTCCACATAAAATGATCCGTGATGCTGGTGAAATGGGTGTACCCTGTGCTGCATGTTTATTTTCCTTATAATTTTGTTAATTGCCAGTTAAGCCGCATATTCTTCTTATTTAGGCAGAACAAGAGAGAGCTAGGTTGCTGTTCTATTTCAGAAAATTCAAGCAAAAAAACAGATTCATGTATTACATGTGTACTAGTTCAGTAAAATACTAATGCTTACTGCTTATAAATGTATAGTATACTAAACTATAATCAGAAGTTGTCCTAACATGAGCTTTCTTTCATCCACCAAACCAGAAGATGCAGACTAGTAAAAGGATGGCCATCACTTACCACCAGGCAATTAGGCTGCGCTGCAACACACATTTATATCAGTATAAAACTGGCAGCATGGTGGTAGAGAGAATGATGGGAGAAAACATGGTCATCAGCTCATTAGTGTGGTTATGTTCCTTTAAAGTTGGTTCAGAAGACAGTGGATAGGACCTTGATCAGGCTGCATAACTTCACTGCAGAGGAAGTCAGGAACCTGGGCTATGTTGTCTAAAATAATGCTCTAGATATTATTACAGGTTGGTGTCAGACAGAACAGGAAGCCAGAGAAAAGCTATCCAATGGTGTACAAATCTTCAGATGGACAGTTTCTTCACTAGGGCTTATGGGGAAATAGGTTGTGCCTATACATAGCAGTGTAGTCCTAGCAGCTCAGGAGAAGCATCAGGAACCACTTACCAACACAGGCTGGGGCTCCTTGAAAAAGATTCAGTTAATCTAAGGTAAATACAAAGGAGTAAAGTTAACAGGGGCATGGGGGTTAGTTAGGATTAAGTCATTTAAAGGTAGGATCAGTCATTGGACCGGTTCTCTTTTCTCTGTACACCTTCTCACTCTGTAGTCTGATATCCCCCTTTGGTTTTCACTGTCATCTGTATGCTGATGACCCTAAAATCTATCTGTCCACCCCTGACCTGTCCACCTCAGGTCTGACAGGTTTTATGCTGTCTGTCAGCCATATGATCATTACCCCCCCCCCCCCCTCCCTAATATCCAGAACCAAGTTCTGTCACTTTTACCTGCATAATATCTCCAAAATCTGCCCCTACCTGTCCCCAGAGACCACCAACCTCCTTGTACACGCTCTTATCATCTCTCGTCCACTAACCTGACTCTCTCCTCTACAATCTTGTATGAATGCTGCAGCCTAACTTATCCATTCTTCCCACCGCTCCTCTTCTGCTGCCTCATTTCATAGTTCTCCTTATTGGCTTCCATTTCACCTTAGAATCAAATTCAAGCTTCTGTGCTTTGCCTTCAAATCCCTCCACAGTTTTTGCACCACTTTCTGACCTGATAGAAAAATACACCCCTAGCCACTCTCTTCACTTGACCTACTAATGACTCCCTCTCTCATAACCTTGTCACGCGTACCGCTCCAAGATTTTCTTAAGCTGCCCCGAATGGTCTTCCTCATCCTTTTCAGCTTGCTCCTACTTTCTGCTCATTTAAAAAAGCCCTACAAACTCATCTTTCCAAACTTGCCTCCCCGTCTTCTTTTGTCCCATGAACCCTCACTACTTACCCACCATTCCATATCTCCTCTCCTATTGTGCGATACTTCCCCACCTCTTAGATTATAAGCTCTTTTGGGCAGTATCTTCTCCCCCTACTGTGTGACTGTCTGTATCTGTCTGTTTTTTGCAACCCCTATTTAATGAACAGAGCTGCATATTATGTTGGTACTTTCTAAATACTGTTTATTAGTATTATTATTGTTACTATTATTAATAATAATAAAAAGTATAACTATGATTATCTATGTCAGCTCTTACACCAGTACAGCCTCTATTGACCACATTCCGTTTCCTGTTTAGTTAGTTCTAGTTAAGTAGAACTAAACATTACAAATAGGGTACAAATCCAAGAAAATCACAGTGAGGCAGGTAAATAGGTTTTATTGAAGAAGGGATATAGTCTGTCCCTTCTGCTATAAAAATCCTGCCCATTTTTCCGTTGTGGAGCCATAGTTCCACTTAAAGTTAAAAAAGTAATGCATTTTTATAGACAAACAATGCATACTTTGAGTGACATTGTCATACAAGTATTATTTTGTTTCTAGGCATTCTACTAAAATAAAATGTAGGAAAACTGAAACAAATTGCCTAACTGTAATAATTTCAAAAAAGTTGTTTTTGCAGATATAAAGTACACATTGTATACCATAATATGCCCTATTTAGAATGAAACTATATTAATGATGTAGGTAAAAAAGCAATTCACACATACCCAGAGGCTCTTGTAATTCACTGTGAGAGAGAAAGCCATCCAGAGTCTGGTCTGCTTTAACTAACATCATATGCAGAATGAAGCTCAACTCTGGGAGACAATTTTACCATTAATTCTACAGGTTCTGATGTTCTGGTGAGTGTCCATCTTACTTACCTGATGTCTGCAGCAGTTCCCTAGTTCTTTTTACTTTTACTTTTGTTTTGATATATTGACATTTTTTGTCTGGGTAATATTTCCTTTTTCTACATACATGATAAAAGGATAGTTACTTCTTTCCTGGAAAACCTTTGCAACTGATTTTTTATGCTTGTGAATGCACATCACTACTTGTTTTTGAACATAGCTCTATAATTACTTATAATTTGGGCTGTTGCAACTGAAATTGGGCCATGTATAGTCAGCTTTAGACTATACAAATTGAAAAATATGTGAATGGAATAAAATAGTTTTTTCTAATGTATTGTTACAGTGAGAACAATTAGTGACAATAAACACATCTCTTTCCAAAATCTACCAGTACCTCTGGTTAGTAATTCATTTGTGTCCTAATTTCTTCTCTAAGGTTGACTGCTAGTTCAGTGGGAAATATTTCTATCTCATGAAAAATAGAAAAAGGAAGAAACTGTATCATTTTACAACTCGCTGAACAGAGAAATCTGCTTCAACCACTGCTAAATCAGGCTATGTAGAATCGCTTTGCCTCCTAATCTAACATAAAGGTTTGCATGTAACAGATTCAGCTAAAATAACATTTCCAGCTAAAAACATACTCAGTAATTGCAAGTAATAGTTTTATTTATCCTTTACTCTGAAAATAGATTATGTTCTATATTTTCTATATATAGGTCATCCACCTCAGTCAACACCCTATAGATAGAAACTGTGTATTATTCATAAATAGCATGTATTTCCATCAAGTGAAACAAAAATGTCTTAATTATACATGAAACACAAGCAGTTGTCCTGTATAACTATGCAGCTGAATGAAGGACAAAAGCATGAACAGCCCCTGGCAACTACACCTTTTTTGTTAACAAGCAGTCAAGTTTATTTTATCTAAAGCTGAGTGAATTTCCTAAAATCTGCTTTGCTGATTTACCCGATTCACCCCAGTGATTTGGTGTTGCAGTGTAAAAAAAGAATTTGAAAACCAACCTATAAATTGATTTTGTATTTTTTTTAATATCAAAGTTATTTTATTTTCACCTTAAACTCACAAGGAAGGTGCCAAATTGGCGTGTTTTGTGAAGGGGATTGCTATTTCATTTTTAGGTTTGGATGTTATATGGGAATATAGGTTAAAGATGAAATAAGGGCAAATTTATGGAATGTCAGATCCGTTGGCAATAAATTAACCTCTATCCAAAACCTTCTCCTCTCTAAATCTCTAAACTTCCAGGCTCTCACTGAAACTTGGCTGTGAGTGGTGTGGGTCTCATTCTCTCACCTAACTGCACATATGGAGTCCTTCCTACCCCGCCCTATCTCATTTTCACCTCTTTTGAAGTCCACTCCATTTGTCTTTTCCACCCCCTAGCCCTTATTGTTGCTGTTGTCTACTTTGACTTGTTGTTGACAGCTTTGCCTTGGCTCCCACATATTCTTTCCCATGACCTGCCCACCTTCATTCTTGGTGACTTTAATGTTGCAGTGGATGACCTCAACCATCCTTCCTCAGCCAAACTGCCCCCCATCACCTCCTCCTTTTGAGTAACACAGAACATCAACAACCCTACACATTTCACTGACACACTTTAGACCTAGTATTTTCCAAACTCTGCAACCTCAAACAACTTGACAGCTCACTATTTCCCCTTTCTTACCACAACCTAATCACTTTCAACCTATCTAACTCTTGCCCCCTTTCGCCACATCCCAGGCCGGGCGAATGGCAGAGAGAAACCTGTAACCTTGAACACAACCTATTCTCAAACTGCCTTACGTCCCTCACCCCCACTCTCTCAAATATCACCTACCCAGATGAAACTGCCACCCAGTTCAACCACTCTGTTTCCTTGGATCTGGATGAAGTTGCCCCTGCCACCTTCGGCTACCCCCGCCCTGCCAACCCCCTGAGCTGAGCACCAGTGGAGGAAATCTGGCCTCATCACTGACTTAATGGACTACAAAGCCAGACTACAACACATTAACACTCAACTCACTATCACCAAGCTAAATTATTTCTCCGCTGTAATTTCCTCCCAAGCTTTCAACCCACGCAGCCTATTCTCAGCAATGACTACCCCCTAAATCCCACACCTGCTCTCCCCACAACTACCTTCTCTGTCCAAGACATAGCCACCTATGATAAAATTGTCAAAATCAGACATGATGTCTCTGCTCACCGGGCCACTCCAACCATATCCACCCCTCCCACCTGTAAATCAACACTGGCCTGCCTCAGCCCTGTTACTGTGGACGAAGTCTCCTCTCTTCTCCCATCATCCCCATCCACTACCTGTCTGCTTTCACCCAATTCTCTCTGATCTACTCCGTACCCACTCCTCCACCCTGGCCCCCACCCTAACCCAACTATTTAGCCTTTCCCTCTCCACTGATATCTACCTCTCCTGCTTTCAAACATGCCCATTATTCTCCCTATCCTGAAAAACCCCTCACTAGACCCCTTCCATACCTTTTAGCTACCATATCTCCTTTCTCCTATATGTTTCCAAACTCCTTGAGTGCCTTGTTTTCAAAAGATTCACCGATTACCTGAGCAGGAACTCTCTCCTTGACCCTAGCTGTCCATAGCTGCCCATTCCACCGAAACAGCCCTTACTTAAGTGGCCAGTGACCTCATCAGAGCTAAGTCTCAAGGCAACATATTCCCAACGGTTAACAAAACAGTCATTCATCTCTCCCCTCAGGCACATTGTCTTGGCAACACCTTTAAATCTGCCCTCTCATTTCCCCCCCCATATTCAGAACATTTCCAGGTCCTGACACTTTCACCTGTGCAACACCTCCAAAATTGGCCCTACCTGTCCCCAGAGACCACCAAACTCCTTGTACACGCTTTTATCATCTCTCTGGATTATAGTACCATCCTCCTCTCTGGTATTCCACTAACCCGACTCTTTTCTACAATCTATTATGAATGCTGCAGCCAGACTCATCCTTCCCACTGCTTTTCTTCTGCTGCCTCTCTTAGTAGTTTCCTTAAGTGGCTTCCATTTCACCTGAGAATCAAATTCAAGCTCCTGTGCTTTGCCTTCAAATTCCTACACATCTGTCCAACCTACCCTTCTGATCTAATAGAAAAATACTCCCCTACCCGCTCTCTTCGCTCCTCCAATGACCTACTACTGACTTCCTCACTCATAACCTTATCACATGCACGACTCCTACCTTCTGCTCATTTAAAAGAGCACTCGAAACACACTTTATCAGACTTGCCTAACCGTCTTCTTCTGTCCATTAAAACCCTCACTACTTCCCATCACTTCATATCTCCCCTCCTATTGTGTGAGACTTCCCCCACCTCCTAGATTGTAAGCTCCTCAGGGCAGGGTTCTCTTCTCCTCCTGTGTCACTGTCTGTAACTATCTGTCATTTGCTACCCCTATTTAATGTACAGCACTGCGTAATATGTTGGCGCTATATAAATCATGTTTATTAATAATAATAATAATAATAATAAACAAAATTCAGCCCGGATTTATTTTACCAACAGTACAGCAAATTCTGTTTGAAATTCAATGAGCTACTACAAATCCTCCTAATAAATACTGTCTATCTATAGGGCTAATACTGTGCAAAAAGAATGGGAATCTGGGTGGCTCCAGTGGGGATGTACAAATGTATTTTTTTCATACTTTATAACATGGATTAGGTCTTCATGCAACAATAACTCTGAAAATACTATTCTTTAAATAAAATGCTTATGGGCGCATTAAAACTGTGGTTTTACAAACAGCACAATTTGCACAGACAGTCTCAGGGACAATATATATATATTTGGCAGAGAAATTGATTTTTTTTATTTTATAGCTAGCTTATTTACAGCACCAGCCCTACAATGTTTTTTTTTCAGGTTGTTTTAGAAGGAATATGTTTTTTTTATTTAGGGTGGTTGTCCTTGTTTTAGCTAATGACAAATTGTCCTACTGCTGGTCAGAAACTCAACTTTAAAAAGGAAAAATTATTTATTTATTTATTTATTATATATATATATATGTTTCAAAATGGTTAACAAAAATCTGGTCCTGAAGACAAGCTGTATTTTGATAAATGATGGTGCGATAATTGCTTTGAAAACAGCTCATATCACTCATATTTCCATGTGAGCTGTTATCGCTCTTTCTGTTAGTGGTTGCTGAACAGATATTTAAACAAGCACTGGCAAAGATTAGATAGCGGTGTTGTCTAACAGCCGATTAGGTTTATATATTTTTTTCTAATTAGAACTGCATTCTTCATTTTCATCGCAGTCTGGTTTGTTCATCTCTGGTTTAGACAGCATTCAATATTTTCCTCCATATTTTAAAAAAAATATTTTTTTTTTAAACCCAATGGAGATGATTTTTAAAGAAAATTCTTGCTCACACAGGCTTTACCATAAGTAATCACCTACAAAACTGTGATTTACTTTAAATATTAACCACCTGCAAAACTAATATTCAGAAAAAAAGTTTACCAAAATTTACTACTGTTGCCCTGCCAATGAGGTGCTTAGATCCTCCTATTTTGCTGACAAGGTAGACAGGATGTGTGTTCAAGTTGTCAACTAAAATCAATTAAATCACATACATGCCCATACAAGAAAAACTCCATGGAAAGGCATTATATAGTAATAAATATATTTCTTACATGTAGAATTCCCTAACATATTGGGCCTAAATTAATGAATCTGGGTGATCCAGCAAACCTGGAATGGATGTGGTCCAGGATTGAAAACATTTGCTAGCAAAAAGCAAATGTCTTTAAAGAAACCCATTCCAGATTTGCTGGATCACCCAGGTTCACTGATTAAAGTGTATCCTTTTCAGCCTTGAAGAGCTTTATTAAATCAGGCCCATTAAAGCGCACCTAAACTCATAAATTTCACTTTATATAAAAGGGTAGACAACCCTTTTATGTAAGATAAAAATTATTTTCGCTTAGGTATTTTTAAGTGCAACACCCTATTTTTTTAAAAAGAAGGGTGCAGGACCGCCCCCTTATTCTCGATCGCCTAGAAATGAGAGTGCAATGCCTCCCAGGATACCTATGTCTGGCATGCCAGGAGACTCTTGCATTCTTTGGGAGCCTTTTCGTAAAAAGAGAAAAATTTGCCGATCTCACGCATGCGCAGTTTTTTTTCCAACCTACGTCACTGGATCTCGCATCTGGGTTGGGTGACGTAGAAAGAAGCAGAACCAGAAAAAAGAGGCAAGGATGGTGCGCCCGGCGCACTACAGACAGTATTTACCATATTGCATTTACCATTACAGACAGTATTTACCATATTCCTTCCTATTGCTTGTGATGCAAATTGACCTGGTTCAAAGCTTATAAACTCATAAGTGCAAACTGACTTGGTTCAAGGTTTATAAGTAAAGAAGAATTATCTGTGAACATGAGTGATAAATATGAATTAGATCCTTGTCAGGATTAGATAATAACTTTTAGTTAAAAAAGTAAGTAAGGATCAAATTATTTATCAGACTTACCAAATAGTAAATGACCTTGCTTGCCCCCTCCCACCTCACACATATTAATATTTGCTATTGCCCATAAAGCAACATAAGGAAGGTCCAAAAGGAATGTGTCTGGGCTGAAAAGGATCACTTACAGGTGAAGGAAAAAGAATACAAAGCATGAGCTTATTTTTGTAAAATTTAAGATCCCTGAAAGGTCTGCATGGCATAAAACTACAAAATGATTTTTTTTAACATATAATGACAATAAATATTCCTATACATGACAACAATAAGGAAATTGCTCTTTTCACTGCCTAGTGATATTTTGTTCATAAAAGAAACCACATCAACATGAATGGGTTTAATGTCTTCCTTAGAAAGATAAGGAGACACAGTTCATCAGTTTCTAAATGTTAGCAATGTTAACAATGTTGTCCTCAGGAACAGCTCTATGGATAATCTGGTAGTTACTAGGGTAATAAAAATAAATGAGCATTATACCTATGTATTTTATTGAAACTGTAATAACCTATGTAGATTTTATATGGCAAACCAATGGCTAGATAGTTTAAGAAAAAAGAATGTGCAACATGTTTATAGATATTTATTTTTGAATTGATCCTTTTCTATTATGTTTTTTTTTTTAATTTGGGACTTCTTGGGTAGATTTCTTATTACCTCCTGTCCAGTATTCTCAACAAAATTGGACAACTGAGCCAAGTGCAGTAGAGGTGAGGGGTGATTTGCCTATACCAGGATGGAAAAGGGGCAGGTTGATGAAAGTGTAAGTTTAATAGGTGGTTAAGAGGTGGTTAAGAGGAGATGGTTTGGCACTAGGGACACAACCCTTTACAAGTAATGTAAAGGCTCTCAGCAAAAAAATTCACTATTTCAGAAAATGCTGTAAAAATGGAAAGTCCTACCCACCTAAATGAATGCATACTTCACTGATGGCACACTTAGTTGGACCAGGTTTGGGTCATCCTTTGTTATTTTATAGTATAGAATAATTTACCTCTATTTTCTGCATCTCTGTCCCAGCCCTGGCAGGTTCTTGACAGTGCCAAATAATTAAAAATGGCAAATGGTTTGGCTGGTTGACCTGGATGACCTGGTTGAATGAGGAAAAGGGTACAACTTGTGTTTGCGGACATTGGCCTAATTTATTAAAGCTCCCCAAGATTGCAGACTGGAGAAGATATACTTTTATCAGTGAAACTGGGTGATCCAGCTAACCTGGAATGGATTTCCTAATTAGTCATTTGGTATTTGTTAACAAATGTTTTGAAGCCTGGACCAGATCTGTTCCAGGTTTTCTGGCTTCACAGATGAAAATGTATTTTCTCCAGGCTTGGGGAGCTTTAATGAATAAGGTCCATTGAATTAATGAAATGTTTAGCCTAAAGTTACATTTAGAATTATGTGTTATAAGTATAGCTGTATATGGTTGTTGGAAGTTGCCAGCAAGCTGTTGGAAATCTAAAGTTGGTAGCTGGTATGGATAGTCATGGTATTTATACTGGGTCAGTGTCAAGAAGTTCATTTTAAATAAAACGTTAAAACATATTCTGTTATTGCAACTGAAAATCACACACTGGTGTTTCTTACTATTGTGTAAGACAGTGTTTCTCAACCAGGGATCTGTAAACCTTAGAGTTTTTGGGTTGCCATGGGTTCCTTGAGCAATGAACGATTTGTTCCTCTCAGGTCAGTTTAGCTAATACCAATGATCTGTTTGGTTGTCTGTAAAGGTGACATTCTTTCCTATGACCAGCAATGGAGTATTTCAATGGTTCCCCCTGGTTTAAAAGGTCAAGAAACACTGGTGAAAACAAAATTGTTACAATAAAGGTGTCCCAATATTCTCCGAAAGGACAATAAGGTGTCTTGTGTGTGTTTATTTGAACGAAAGTTATTATGATGAAAATACAGGTAGTTACACATAGGGATGAGCAAGCAAGAATATTAAGTTTGCTTTTGCGGCTTATTGGAAAATGTAAGCGAGAATGGCCTTCTGATTCACCGAGAGGTTGAACTCTCGCTGAACAGGAGGATTTCCAGGGCTGCTGAATGCAGCGCCGGGAAATCCTCTGTGATCCCCGGGCACTAGAGGTTAATTAATCTCTAGGGCCCGGGGATCGCAAACAGGTGGATTCCCAGTGGGAATCCTCCTGTTTTATTTCCCTCTTCCGATGGTTTCACAAAATCGGTTCGCCGAAATTTTGTGGGGCCATTGGAAGTTCAAGGAAATTTTTGCGGTAATCCAGAGGCATTCTTGCTCATTCCTAGTTACAAATTCCCTTTTTTTTAACTCTTAGACCTGCCAAAGTCAAAGACAATTTTTTTGCTTTCTTTAAAGGATCATTCAGTATTTTTTTTTGATAAATGCAGTGCAATGAAGTTCATGATGCAAGATATTATACTAATAACTTTTATAAATATCATATGCTGTACTTTGTAGCATTGTCATCAACTATATCCTAGTATACCTAGTTAACATTTGATTTTATGTATACTACAGACTAATTTAACCACACTTCATATCAAAACTATACTCATGCAATAAAAAAGAATACCAATTGATATTGTATTTTATTACTTTATAACGTAAGATGTCATTGCACATTCAAGAAAGATGCATGGTATTAAAAGGTCACTGTACCCCCTTAGGCACTTGTGAACTGTTCTGCACTGACCTTTACATAACTGGCATGTTTACTTAAATACAAGTAAATGGTAATTCCGTTTTATGTACACTCTAAAAAATGTGTGCTTGCTCTTTGAATTAGTCATTTAGAATAGTGGCATTGAATTTTAAGTCGCAAAAGTGTGCACAGGACAGTCTTGCAATAATCAGACCTAAACATGCTTACAAAGGGTAACAAACCATTGTCACACCTAGGAACAGGGCCATTTAAACCAGAATTATTGTTCCACTTTCAAAATGTGTGATTGCAGCACTCACAATGAAATGGGGCCACGTGAGCATATATCAAAATTGCTTGTCTGTTCTACAATAAAGGACCTGTTTTATTAAAGTTTTTTAAAAAAGGGGTTTAATTCTGCCTTAGGAAGTAATTGGTAAATGTTTTGGCAGAGTTCCGGGCAGATATACATCTTCCTTCATTCAAAGACCTGCATGTTTTTAGCTTGTATTATACATTTTCCAGTGTCCAACTTGAGTTACCTAACTGTACATTTTAGAGGTTGATTTTCTAAAGGAACAAAGGTTGTTAACCTAGCAAAGTGAATATACACTTTAATACAATGATTTTCCAATTTGCAAAGTGAATTTATTATGAACCTGTGTTCAGTTTTAATACCTAATTTTGCACTAGCAAAAAATCATGTTTACATTTTCCTTACACATGATTGCATATTTAACATTACCACAGGTTATCTTATTTATTTTATTAGGTGAACATCCATTTTCTTAGGTGAACAGAATTTTCTTCTTTAGTAAATGAGTTTCCTTAACAGAACATTGTGAACCAAAGGTGTGATGACCAAGAAATAAATCTGTAATATAGACTAGGTTTCATTACAATCCAAATGCTTTATGACTTGCAGGAACTGGAATCAGTGATAACAGAAGCACTACAAAAATGAAGAATTACAGAAACATTTCTTCCCTAACTATTCTATCTACTCTACCAAAGATCCTAAAGTAAAAAGATATCTTTATCAAAAACCAGAAAGGACATTATGACTACTTTATTCAAACAAGTATTTCCAAAGGGAAATTGTTTTCAATGCCGGGTTTAGCACCTAAATCAGCTCAAGCTTACACTGTTGTTTCTCTGCTAAATAAACAGGCATTGAGTCACAGGAAGTGTATGCAATATTATATTATTTAAAATAACACAGGGATTAATTCTGTCTAGAGCTATAATCCATGATTGATTTAGGCAAGTCTACCAGGATACCATATTCGATAAGGACTATGTTCTAACAATTATTTCTCTATTGTGGTGCTAACATCATTCATATGTTTAGTGGGTTTTAATGTTTTTTTCAAAAACTACACTTACAAAACAGAACAATGTTCTAATAAAATCCTTTTAAAGGTGCATCAAAAAGGAATGTGGGTGGGGTGTTTGAATGTTGTCTTTTATGTCAGCAACAGTTGTCTGTTGTCTGTATACCAATGTTATTCTCTTATATTCACTAAGTAACTAATTCTATGAACAAGTCTCAAAGCTAAATAGAGAAAAGAATTGTCCCAGGAAAGTTTCAGCTAAAAGTAAACAGTTGATAAATTAGTTTGACAGAAACAATGAAAATTTTGCATATGGGAAAAAGACCTTCCTTTTCATGCCATATACTGTAATATATACAGTATAAGGCATTATATATTTATAATATAATATGGTTTAGTAAACATCAATGCTCAAAAATAAACAACCTCTTTGGTATGTAGTAGGTAAATCAATCTAAATAAGTCAGCTAGCACATTAAAATAAAAAGTGTACTGTCATACAGCTTTTATCGGACCTTAAAAAAGCAGACAACTTCCTTCCTAAATGATCAGTGACCCCCCAGTATCTTTACCCCCATCCCCTCTTTCTCTGTTTCTGGCCTTATTTCTTCTATCTACCTGACCTATGTTCCCCCATAGAGCCTTACATGTTTCCCTCTCCACTCTCCAATTCCTGAGAAGTTACTATACACAAAAGGGGATTCCTATCAACATGTTTGCTATAGTTATAAGATCTAACCCCCCCCCCCCCCTCACCCACCCACAAGCATTACAAACTATGTGGGGTTAGAAGAGTACTGTTAAAAACAAGGGGGGGGGGTTTATTGTTATAAATTGTCATTTTTGGGTGATATACAACTTAGCACAACACATTCTGTGAACATGGTTTGTATATGTTTGTTTGTATGTTTCATTGATATAACAATACCTCTCCTTGTTAAAAGCAAAAACAATTAGTGACTTCAGATATGTATCTACCCTGCCCCTAGTGGCTAATCTATAAATTTATTTTTTTACAGCAATAAAAATTTGGACGTACAAGCAAGTAAACATATGAAAATGGAATAAAAATTTTTTTTAGACATATACAATAACTCAATACATTGGCTTACTTAAAATATGCAATGCTTTAATTTATTATATGCGTACAATATGTACAGAATAATCCCTTGTCAGATGTTTCACAGGTCCACCATATGTAAAGGCTGAAAAAGGGAAAATATTTAATGTACCTCTGATAATTCTGCTACACATTGTTCTATTTCTGTCTGGATGAATTCAGCTATGTTATTTCTTTTCGAGATCACCTCTTTCATATTGTCATATTTTAGGTTGGTATTGCCAACATTCATTGTACAACCTGTTCAAGGCTAATACAACAGCACATATAGAGCACTTTGCCTCTGTAAGACAACTGAAAGGTTATTCAAAATATTAAAAACCTTTATGCTGCCTTCTTCTATGTGCAAGCTCACTATAACAGTAACAATATAGTAATAGTAATATTGAGCCTTTTATAGAAACACTTTGCAAGTATAGATATCTGGCTTGGAAACAGTTTGTCTATTTATTATCCCTTCGCTGCATCTTTATCTTCCCGTACATTGGATATGTTTTAACCAGGGGAGACTTTATTCACTATAAATAATATTTCCCTCTGTTACCTATGCTAACTTTGCATAATAAATAAAAAAAATGATTGAATACTATTACTAGTAATAGTACAATATTAAAGTTATACAAATACCAAGTAAACCTATTAGTAATATTTATAGATTGATAAAATGGAATGTGGTGTTTTAAAGCAGAAGCTCCATCTGTGACTCTGTACTGCAAATAGAAAACTTATTATTACTGTACGAGGCATGACAGGATGAAAACCTCCCACAATCTACCATCTTCAAGGATACATTGCTTCACTGCTAATTATCTTCATTTATAGCAGAACGTGTCTTAACGTTCAACCATCCATCTTAAACTGCAGGTGCACAGCAGTTCATAAGACTTTTTTTTTTAAATGAAGTTAGGTTGTAGCAATAGGGACCTAACAATATTCATTAGCTTTTGAATAAAATATCCAAATCATGCTTGCCTTCAAGAATAAAATCCTTAATGTTCTTTTAATTGCTCTCCCTAAAATACACTTGGCTGCTGCATCATTTTAACATAAATGGACACCTAATAAAACCAAAGTGCATTATGCTACATACTCGTAAAATGGACTTTTTGTACAAGTCATACAATGAAGGTCATATATGTCTGCCAGAAAGACTGTTTCTATTACTTCATTGAAAATTTCAGGTAGCTTTTGTCTTTCTAATTTAAAATCTCAGATGATAAATTGCTATTTACACAGTGTTGAAATATTAAAAAAAAAATACATTTAAATCAAATTAGTAACCAAAATGAAGGAAAATGTAATTTAACCTCCCTAGTGGTTCATTTCTTTCCGGTTTTATATGCCTAAAAGCGGTACATTGTTTTTCATGAAAATTTATTTTACAGTATAATATATGTAGTATGAGTATAATCAAGTTTGAAACACAAAAGCATGTAAAAATATTAAATTGAATAAATTAAAAAATCTTTATATTTTAAAAAAAAGTTTTAATTTTTTTTTTTTAAATATATATTATACTCATACTAATTTATATACTGTAATATAAATGTTCTTGAAAACAATGTACTGCTTTTACACATATAAATCCAATGTATTGCATTCAATACAGTTATTTTCTATTGAATGCAATGCAAATAGATTTTGAATTTCCCACCCCGCCGGCAATGTACACACGCACCGACGTCACCAGGAACTCCCCGGTGACTCATCGGATGCAGAAGCAGGAAGAAAGAAGACACAGATTGCGACGCTGGACAGCGCGGGACGCCGGCGGATCAGGTGAGGCTGTATTTACTATTATCTCCCATAGGTTTACATACCCCGAGTGTGACTCGGGGTTGCTGCTTTTAGCAACTTTTTTCTACCCCGAGTAACACTCGGGGTTACCACTAGGGAGGGTAAATATATATATGTTATTTTGTTTTTATCTTTTTTGATAATCAGTCCTTAAAGAAATATAACACCTACATTGTTCTAATAAACAATTTACAATAAAGTGACCTTCAAGAGAGCAATATAAAGTTTAATATTCACTGAACATGGTGAACATGGTTTTAGCAGTAATTCTATGATCTGTCTAGCTCCTATTAATATTTTGAGTTTCATGTTGTGAATAAGTGACTTTTGGCACTACTAACTTGTAATCACAATCAAAGAACATTTTTTAAACTTAAATTTAAAAGAAATTCATTGTCATTTTTTCATTCATACTAACTATTGAATAAAAATCCTTTCATTTTAAAAAGCCTTTTAATTGCTGCATAGGTACATTGTAACAAAAACAAAGAAGATAATTGTTTAAATATTTTAAAAGAAAAAAGGGTATAGTTTTCAAGGTATTATGGCAGGATCTGGTTCCTTGGAGGTTTCAAACACTTAACTGAGCTAAAAATAACAATTTGGGAGTTCATACAATGATTATTATAATGCTTTGTTGATTAAGCAAACAGAATATTTTAGGCAGGAAAAGCATATATAAATAGCATACTGAAAGAAAAGCAGTGTTATAGAAAGTAAAGTAAAAAGATGATGATAAAAGGCTTTCAAAAAAACTACATTAATAATAGTTCTTTTAAAACTGCAGTCTTCCACCTGTTTTTCCAGGTGGTACAGCCCATTAACATACCCTTTCTTTCATGTATTACAAAATACACATTTTCCCATATGCTCACCTCCATTATGAGATTGTCTTGTTTAATTACCATTTCAAAAAACAGTATACTGTACTTTTTGGCAGGAAGCCTGAGTCCCCTTGTAGTGATCTTATTTATGTTTGGCAGTACAAAAATATTTTTCTCAATACAAAGGAAAAATGCATTTTGGTATGTTTATTTATAACTATATACATACTTTGAATCAACTTTATAAACTACATTCTTACAGTCTAGGACAGGGGTCCTCAAACTACGGCCCGCGGGACGAATACGGCCCGCTGAGGTTCTCCATCCGGCCCCCCGGCTGCTGAGGCTGCTTCTCCTGCTTGAGTTCTGGCTGCCTGCCATCTGCACTCCAGGGAACCCGGTCACGTGACACCACTGTTGCCGGGGTAACGCTGGAGCTGTCGGGCTGAAGCCATCAAGCAGAGCAGAGACTCATTCCCTGCTCACTGCAGGACTCACTGCTTCATTCCCTGCTCGCTGCAGGACAAATGTACATGATCAATGTACATTTGTAAATAGTATGAACATACTATGAACATTGATCATGTACACATGTGCTGCAGTGTGATCCAGCCGATGTATGAAGGCAGCAGTGAGTGACAGGTAGCAGACACTGACAAAGTTTTTTTAGCAGC
>NC_092861.1:81127572-81160485 GCF_032062135.1 Pyxicephalus adspersus | reverse complement strand
AAAGCCAAAGTAAACGCCACTTTTTTTTTTAATGATCGGCAAGTGTGCTGTGCATATAGTATTGTTCTTTCGTGTTTTTTATACAATAAATACGTTTTGTGCAGTGTGCATAAGAATCTTCTCCTGTTTTTTTTCAAACTATACTACGGCCCCCTGACAGTCTGAGGGACCGTGAACAGGCCCCCTGTTTAAAAAGTTTGAGGACCCCTGGTCTAGGAGGATCATTTTATTTGTAGATTATCTGTTTGAATATAAAATAGGTAGGTTGTGGTGGATGCTGTTATTCATTAATAGAGAAAATCCTAAAATCTGTTTAACAATCTCATGTATTATATATTGTTCATTGTGTAGCATATGATCATATGTTGTCAGTCCTCACTAAAAAGCAAGGCTGTCCTGGAATCAGATTTGTGGTTCCCAAGTTTGCTAGCTACAGGGTTACTGTTACGTTCTGTGGGCATCCACAAAACTTGACCCCCTCTTTGATGAGATGTACTATGACAATCACATATCTCAAACTGACTAAAGCCGCTAACACACGTGCAGTTATAGTGGTTGGAAAGGATCATTCACGATCCTTTCCAACAACTAAGGACTGCATAATGCATTAACAACTGCTGTACATACAGAACTGCTCTGCTCTATGCAAAGGAGAGAGGGAGAACGACGGAGCAGCACCCAGCTGCGCACTCTCCTCCTTCCCTTGCATTGGGATCATTCATCGTCCATCGTCTGTGGATCCGCCAGGACGGTCGTTCAGACGATAGACGATGGGCGCTGTACACACGCCAGATTCGCGTCCGATATCGGCCTTGACATGATTATCGGGCGAGAACCATTTGAGCTTAATGGTTTATAATAGAGAGATTATTGTTGCAAACCTGTAGTTAGTTCAGTAAAATTATAGGACTGTTGAATCCATGACTTGTCCAATTTTGTCTAATTTTGGACAGATTGACCTAAGAAATAAATGATTTGCTTTTCAAGAGATCTACATTTGCCTTGATTTGTTGATCCTAAATTTATTTTTTAAAATATGACATAGAAGCAAGGGAAGTAGAATATACACATACAAATAAAAGCCTATTCCATTCCTCAACAGAGGGGCCAAACCTGCAGATTATAGGCAGGAGTTTCAGTGGTTATCATGGCCACTCTACATCGTGAATCCCCCTTAATAAATCAAGGTAGCTAGTGCTATTTTTGTTACACTTTACTAAGTAAAATTGTTACATTGTAAATTATATTTTTGGATTTATTGAAAACTTTGTATTATTAAAGCAACATACTTCCTTAGTTTTCTTTTTGGGAATCCATAAAGAGTCTACTTCAAATAAGTATTGAAACCTGACAATTTACAAAAAAGGTCAGATGTTGAGAGTTTAAAAAAAATTATTGGAACAAAGATGCATGTTAAGAATCCACATTTTTTTAAACATTTACATTTTTATTTTTGATTGAACTACTGATTAATAATACATCCATGACAGGTGAATTTGGATCAAACTAACTTAAATTTCCATGTAACTTCAAAGTATGATAAATGTATCTAAGCTGAATATTAAAAGATCTCAAGATAACCCAAATATATTTGTTAGAATATAGATTATAGACAAAGGCTGTGGTATTATTTGTATTAAATAATATAAACATGTGTGGTTGATGTTCTTCTTTTGATGATAAAACTACATAAATCTCAGATCTTTGAGTCAAGACAATTGTAAATGTAATACATTATCCGATAGATAATAGGGATAAATATAAGGACAAAAAAACTTTAAAGGATTGATCTGCACTTAATATATTATATACACATACACAGAACAAAATGATCACATCCTGTTGTTGGATAATGCATCATTTTTGGACATTAAAACCTACCTAGCTCTGGACATTTAGGCATGGGGTTTATGGTTTCAGGAACAAATGAAAATTGTTGTGAACGCACATACTGCTATCATCTAACATTAACACTTAACTTACCTTAACCTTCTAATAATCTGGACACCTAACCTACATCCCTAAATAAACCCATAGTAGCACTTAACCTTCCTATTAACACTGAAACTTAAAAAACTAACACTTACTATTAACCTATGAGTTAAAGAACGTAACCTCCAATTGCTTTGCATTGAATGCTTTGAAGGGTAACTATGCAAAGTATATTTATACTAGCTTTACTTTTTAGTGCATTCCAGCATTGTCTTCAAACTTTCTAAAGTCTTCTTGCATAGTTTTGTCTCCTGCGCAACCATCTTGAGTCTTGGCATCTTCCTCACTTCTGCCTTCAGTGTAAAATGCTTGGTTTATCCCCATTTGTGAGGGAATTTCACAGCCCTAACAACCACATTAGCCATTAAAAACTTTCCCACTGTGTTCATTTACAGCTAATGAGTAATAATACAAATAAGCATAGTGGAAACATTCCAATTGGCAGGTGGTTGTTAGAAGTGGGTATGCTCCTCACTGTTTAACTTCCTCAATGAACGTTGATGAGCTGGGCACTGGTACATAGAACCAATGTTCCAGGCTTTCCACTTCTGTGGCACCAGCACTGATGACGATAGTAGGACCTAAGTCACATTCTACTACTTATAAACAGTAAGTATAATGTTTCTTCTGTCAATAATTTTTCCCCTGTAAGTTGGGTGCTTACTTGCCAGAAATAGATATATGAGTATGGGTCTACTTTAACATTCATTTGCAGTGACCCAAGGAAACAGATTATATATGCTTCTTATAAAGTATAAATTAAAACTAAATCACAACAAAACATAAAACAATACACATGAATGAACATTTACTCCCTGACTCCCTCCCCACAGGATCCAATTAGGCTTTTCTTAGTGAATTGCAAAGCAAAGGAATAGTAAGTAGGCACAGCACCATAACTAGTGTCTCCCATAAACAATGTTTTAATTTGATTTTACAGCCTTCTTCTAGTCTTTCAAAAAAGGGTCACATTTCACAAACCCTAATATATCAATGAATTTTTAGAGAAGCTACTGCTAATTTTCCTATTTTGTTAGACAGTCCTCTTATAGGGCCTGGTTTCTTAAAGCTCTCCAAGAATGCATGTGTATCTTCCCTAGGCCTGGAGAGCTTTAATTACTCAGGCCCATAGATTAATACAAATAGATATTAATCTAGTAATACAAACCCCCTAACTTAACACTTAGACCTGGTACACATAAGCAAGTAAATTACCTGGCTTAACTACTGATCATATCATTGATAACTGATTATTGATTGGCCTGAAGCCCCCAAACACTACACAAATTCGTACAAAATAATGCCCTTTTCCTTATCGTGTACTACTATGTTTTTGTAGTAAGGCACATAAGTTGCTATGTTTAGTATACAGCAGATGAAAGGCAAGTATATTGGGCCTGATTTATTAAAGCTCTTCAAGGCTTGTCCAGGATTCAAAACATTTCATAACAAATAGCAAATAACTAGCTTAACCCAAAATCTATTAATTTATTGGAATACTTTCCTAATACCTAGTACACATTTTACATTTTGCCTTAACCTCCAGGGCGGTTCATTTCTGTCCGGTTTTATATGTCTAAAAGCAGTACATTGTTTTTCATGAAAATGTATTTTACAGTATAATATAATAGTATGAGTATAATAAAGTTTGTAACACACAATCATGTCAAAATAATAAATAAAAAAAATTGTTTAAAATTTTTAATTAAAAAAAAAAAAAAATATATATATATATATATATATATATACTCATACTATTATATTATACTGTAAAATAAATTTTCATGAAAAACAATGTACCGCTTTTACACATATAAATCTACTGTATTGCATTCAATACAGTTATTTTGTATTGAACGCAATACAAATACATTTGAATTTCCGGCCCCGCCCTGTACCTAATGTCCGCATGCCACCAAAGTCACCGGGAACTCCCCTGTGACTCATCGAGTGCTGAGAACTCCCGCTGGAGGAAGAAAGAAGGCGCGAAGGATGATAGAGGACGCCGTCAGATCAAGTAAGACTCGATTTACTATCATTTTCGATAGGTTTAGCTACCCCAAGTGTGACTCGGGGTTACCGCTTCCAGCACCTTTTTATTCCCCCTTGTCACACTCAGTGTTACTGCTCAGGGAGTTAAACCTAATATATTACTTAGTAAATCAAACTGCTTTTGTTTTAAGTAAACAGGCAGATAAGTTGCAAGCTACTGTAGAACCTTAGCTATTCAAACATGTATAGTAAAGGACCTTGTGATCCCTTCTCCTATATTAAAACCACTCTGTTTATAAAACAAATTGACAGATGTACATTTGTAAATAGCCCTTACAATTATATAAATAGCTTTATGTATGCTGAAGCTGAACCTCTATGACTTTGCTATTTTATTTCCTCTGTTTAGATCATTTAGGGCATGATTAAAATGTTCTATTTGGCTAAAAGACATTTTACTATTGCTCCTATTATTAATAAACACATTAATTTGTTTATTATTGCTGTGGTGGTAAATTGATGTAAAATGTGTTCCATTAGTTTGTTCTAGACTATTTATTTCTTATCTGCAAATACTTAGTCTTTACATTTTACATTAAATCATTCTCAACACATTCAAATTGAATTCTGGGAGCTTGTTTTTCATCTCTTACTGTACTTGAGATAACTTTGCCCAAAAGAACACTCTCCCTTTCATAAGCATGTCATTTGCATTTTTTTAATTCTAATCATTGTGACAGGCAGACGTGAGATGTGCTCACAGTTCTTAAAAGCATCACAGTCTGGTATAAAACTATGTAATCTAAAATAAATTTAAAATTACTGGTTTACATTGTCAACGTGGAATTGGAGCATATCAAATTCAAGATTTGCTATGACCCTGTCATATACCAGCTAGAAAAAAATCCAAGATTAATTATGTATTTATGCTCATCTTGCTTTGCTTTTTGTATGTTACCATATGGGTCCTTATGTATGAAAGTGCTGGGCCTTCAGAGCCTGTTTAAAATTCAGGGATTGCTCCAACGCAGAGAAACAAATCAAGCATAGCACATCCTTCTACCTTAGCAGTAGTAGACAGACAAAAATCCTGCCCTTATGAATTTCCACCCTTTTTTTTGGAATCCTGCCCAATTAAGGAGTTTAAAAGGTTCAAACCAACACTCTACTAGATCAATTTGTTCAGACTTTTCTCATTTTTTCACAGTGGCTAAAGGCCAAGATTGTGTTTGGGTAATAAACGAACAACAGCTAACTATCAAAGCAGGTTCATCTCCTTCTCCTGTGTCACTGTCTGTATTGGTCTGTCAAGCCCTTTTTAATGTACAGCACTGCGTAATATGTTGGCGCTATATAAATCCTGTTTTTAATTATTATTTTCATTATTATTATTATTAATAATAATAATAATAATATTAATAATAACTATTGAAATCACCTCTGTATTCCCTCTCTCCTACAATAAATTAGATCCATTTGCATTAGATCCATTCCCAAAATCTGTGCAGTATAGTTTGACGTCCTTATAGTTCTGCCTTTCCTGGCCCAAACTGTGCTTGAGTTTACAGAAAGTTTGTACAAACCAGTAAGAGTTAAAATAATATATATTTATACTCATCCACTATATAATTTATTCCATCTATTCTTTTTCCTTCTTTTCTCTAACCTTTGTTTCTTTTTTCTCCATACTATTTTCACCTTTCTTTTTTCCTATTTTTTTTTTCCTGTTCACTATTTTTCTCTCTATTTTATTTACTTTTCTTCTATCTTTTTATTTCTCAACTTCTCAATTTTTCTTCTTTTTTAATTTTTTCCATTCTCTCTTTTTTTCTGTACTTTTTAAAAAAAAATTTCATGGTTAACATATTTATTTTGAGATAATTACAGTAATAGGGACTAAGATTACCATTTGTAATCTTCCCTATAGTCTTCCATAGAATCTTGCACATTTATATTACACAATCACCAGTATAGAACAATGTATTTAAAGTAAAACACCATTATTCAAAACTCTGATGACAGCTTTATTGTATGAAACTATATTGACTTTTTCAATGCAGACATTCCTTCCAATACACTTGGCCTACTAACAAATCACTACTGGCTCTATAGCACCGCTATTGCCAGAAAAAGGTTTACCTTGGAAAACTTTAGCCTAATAGGCAGTTGAATACCAATACTAGTCACATACTTTAAGATGTAGTTTAATCTGATAATCCAATTTACACTACTCATTTGAAAACTCACATACACATGACCTCAGATTTTATTGATGTTTATTCTAATATTTGATTTTAATGGGAATGTGCCTCTATAACGGTTACATTACAAAATTCTCCTAGAGAAGCCTGGTTGTTAGGCAGTGATGCGCTCATTTATCTTTATGGTGGAGACACAGCTGCCCAGGAGCTAATGAGTGCTACATGGATCATTAGGAAAAACTGTAGACCTAACCAGCAGCAGACATATCACAGTGCAGCATGCACAGCTGCATGAAGGCCCCTGAACCATTCTCATTCAGCAAGAAACCCTGCAGAAACTTGCACAGTTCTTGCTTGCAAACCCACCTTTAGTTGACAGCTTGGGACACTGTCATTTGAGGGTGGGCTTGCAGGCAAGGACTATGCAAGCTGCTGTAGAGGCCCCTGTTGACTGATAGGGTAGAAAGAGAAAAAAAAACAGAGAAGGAGAAGAATGACTAAAAAGAGCAAGAAAGCAGGAGAAATAGCGATGGGGGTGGGGAGTTGTTGGTAGGAGGCCCCACTAGTTAATTGTGCACAAAGGCTGACTGTTGTCTGCCACTAGACCTAACAGATAATTTTACTAAAGAAAAATTAACTTTATTTAAATCTAGTATCTTATCTGACTGTAAGGTATTGACTCTATGGGCCTGATTTATTCAAGCTCCCCAAACTGGAGAACATACACTTTCATTGGTGAAGCTGTGTGATCCAGCAAACCTGCAATAGATGTAGTCCAGGATTGAAAACATTTGCTAGCAAATAGCAAATGACTTTTAAGAAATCTGTTGCAGGTATGCTGGATCACCCAGCTTTACTTTGGAAATCTGATTGGCTGCAATAAGTTACAGCATTTTTTTGCTTGCCATTGCTTCTTGTGAACCTAAATTGGTCCCCTACCAAGCACTAAATGACTCCTATTCTTTTACAGATGTAATATATAAAACATAGGCTGTAGATTGCCGTAGATTATTTTTATTATATTGTCATTTATCAAAGCAAAACATTTAATGCTTAAGGCAATTATTGTAGACTGGAAATGTTTTGATATATTAGGTTAATGATAACTTAGATAACACATACACTGACTGTAGAGTTCCTGGTTTTATTAACATATTTTAAATTTTAGAAATAACTCATTATTTGTAAAGACATTTCCTTAAGTTAATGGAAATAGTGATTTAGTATCAGGGTAAAGCATAGATATATTACTCTATTTTTAGAGTGGAAAATTGTAACATCAGGTGAAAACTAATGTATAAAAACTGTAATATCAGAGCAAAGTAAAGTGCAAATTAAAAAAAAACTAATTATAATTTTATCATATCAGTAACAATTTCTTTAAACATATTCACAGGTTTTGCTAAACGTATTCCTCTATCTAGCATGAATGTAGCTATTTATTTAAATCCTAGATATTGGATGTATTGGCACTTCTTCTTGGTATGTCATATCTAAATAGATATAAGCAGTAAAATAGTTCATTATAAAGTGCCAGTTCGCCATTATGTAGTCATGGAAAAGTTTCACAAAAAATGTGGTCCTAGACTGCACATTAGTCCTTAGTCTCATTGAAATTACATTTAAATGCATGTAACATTTAAAGAAATATGGGGGTTACCATTGTACCATTGCTGACTTTATTGTAAATAGTACTCAGGAGTAATGCTTCAGTATTTTCATAAATATGGGTCATAATAATTATGTTTATAATGTATATTTATGTTTACAGAAAAAAAGTAGATAGCATAGAAAAGTGAGAATTAACGCGTGAATTAAAAAAAAAATTTAATATATGGCAATATTTATACTGGCACTATGCCAGTTCTTAGTGGTGTTAGCTCCATTAGTTATTTTTTAGTTTACCTTCTTGGTTTTTACCTGGTGACTCACTTTCAGCTTTGGAATGACAATGGTTAATAAACTTAATAAACTGATATACCAAAATGCTTCAATGATATACATAAATGGAACAATGTTCAATGTTTACATTGACCTGAAGTCGCATCTGTATATATTTCAGAGTTTGTTTTTTAAAGGAAAGTAGGAGTCTCAGCATGACACCCATTTTTTTAACATTTGCAAAATTCAATAATGGCAATGACTATCCTAACCAAATTTTGTAATTTTCACCACAAAACTCATTATCATTCTAGTGGAGATTCCTTACTGATGCAGTCTATTTACATTCCCCTATAAATCATAGCAAAAGTTAAGCATTTGGCAGTGTATGTTGGCTCTATCAGGCAAATATGTGTTGAACTTAGGATGGACATTATTATCAAACCACAGACCTGTGTGTTTTTCAAAAGAACCCAAAACACCACTTATCTCTGTCTAAAGGCAATGGTTTAATTTTTCATTTTTATATTTATTAGTGTAGCACCCCTTTAATGTAGGGAGATCACTTTAAGGATTTAGAGGTTACATTTAGTATATTCTGGATAGCTCTAGAACTTGGTCATCCACAGAAGTGGTGGCTGGCTATCTGTTGCTGCATAGGAGGTACATGTTCATGTTTAGATGGCAGACATTCACTACCCTGATGCAGCACCCTTGTGGCCTATGGCATGTGTTGGCACCTTTTTAGGTGGGTGATTGCTAAGAGTATAAATATCTGATTAATTAAGACTTGGGAGGTTGGGGAGGGGGGTACTTGGAAAGATGAAGGTCTATGGGCCCTAACTGGCCCGGGGCTTTAGGCTTCAACCCTAAAATGGGATGCTGCAGGTGCAAATTCAGCACTTGAACTTTAGGGACATGGTGACCCTGACACAGAGAAGTGATTTCCTCTTGAAGCTATATGATAATTCCAGTTCTAATGGGACTGAGATGTACTGCATGGAAGAACCCAAATAACAATTTGCTGCTCTTATTCAATAAACCCCTTAAAAACAAAGATTTGCGAGATTCTGAGCATTTCCTGTCACCCTGGGTACAATCTGGCCACCCCTACCATGGTACTATACTGTAAAGAATCCTAATGATATTATAAGCAGATATTAATATTGTAAATTAAATCTGAACTTGTTACCTGTTGATCAAATAATAGAGATGACATCAGTTGTACTTGATTACTTATGTTTTGTAATATGTTTAATCTTTTTGATACTTTTTTTTATAGAAGCCTTTTCATACAAATTACTTTTCTGCTATTCCTTGCATATGTTTTCTCTTTATTCAGATATTTGTTTGTGGTATTATTAAGTTCAATGAGTGTATTTCCATAGCCTTAGTAATATGAATTTTCCATCTGTGAACTGAAATGCAAAACAAATCCCAGTAAAACTAGTATAAGATAGAAAAGATAGAATAGAAGAAAATTGCATATCTCCTTCTTTCTGAACTGTGCATGACCCCAACTCTTCTCTTAACGGTTTCCCTACTCTTAATATTATTTGACATTACCCATAGTCATGGAAATTAAGGTTTGGGCAAGGAAAATGCATGGTACACACACATGTATTGCATTACTGAACTTTAATTTATTTTACACATTTTAGTAGGTAACAAATAAAAAACAAACAAAAAAATAGATAGATGATTGATAGATAGATAGATAGATAGATAGATAGATAGATAGATAGATAGATAGATAGAAACATAGATAGATAGATGCAAATATTGCACATGGCATGTATTAAAGCAAATAATATAAATTGAATTCAAGGCAGCAAGTAAGATGGAGTTTTATCAAGTTACTAATGCTATCTTGTCCAACTGGTAAATCTAAAAGTTTATACAACTTTACCTAATTTACCTAAATTTGGGTCTTGTGTAATCCACTTTATCTCTAAGGACACACAGCTCCATAAATGCTCAGGTGGTAGAATGGTAAATTTTAAAACCTGATCTATTTAACTGCGTATTTACTTCTTTCTTTATCAACTACATTCAGACCTTCATGTCTTTTTTATTGGTGCATGTAACAACATTTTAAGAACTGGACTGTTCTATATGTGAGTGGCAGAAAACACCTACAGTGTGTATTTTAGTATTCCAAATAGGCATGTTCTGAAGGCCTGTTCCTCTACAGCAACACCTGATTGAGGACTAAAGTGCTAAGCAGGTAGGCTAAGCCCTCTGTAAACATATATATATATATATATATATATATATATATATATATATTTCAAATTTGACTGAACTTTCCTTTTAATTTAGGCAAAACTGTAGCCAAAACTAACAAAATTCAAATAAAATTGCCAAAAATAGTCTAACACACAATATAATTACAAACCAGTTTTTGCAGCAACATTTACCTTTCATCAAGATGTTTTCCTTGCTGTGCCTTTTTTCTGTCTCAAAATGTCCTTAGCCCTATGGCCAGAATCACTTCCTCTAAGCCAGGTAGACTTTTGACCTGTCCAGCTTGGGAGAGGTTCATACCGAGTTAGTTTCGGTCATATGTGTGAATTACAAAAGCAGATTATGTATTAATGATTACAAAGTTGCATTAATCTATGTTTTATGGGTCCCTGGTTATTTAAAAAAAAAAATAACACAATAACACAACCCTTCTATCAATGCCCATGTGGAAGTTAAATACCATGATGTTACTTGCTTGTGTAGATGTAGGTCAGTGGCATATATAGCGGAAATCTAAGTATAGGCAGTGTAAATGGAGAAAGCAGTGTTGGGCTTTTGAAAGCTATAGTGAATGTCTTCTTTTGGAACTCATTGTTACATTTCACAAAGAAAATGCATTTAGAAGGTAATTGTTCAGTGACAGAACAACAAGTGTTATCTACCTGCATGTAGCCATACTTAAAGGTAACTCAGGAAAAAAAAATTATTCTAGGATACAATCCTTACATGACATAGATATGGAATAAAAATAAAACCTGACATAGAATACTTGTTTGCATTGCTTAAAATTAGGAAATTTAGCAAAACATCCCTAAATTATCACACTAAAGGTTTACAAAGTGTATGGATCTATATTTTTCAACCATTTGTTTTCAAATTTCCAAATCCCATCGAGCTCAGCTAAAAATATGTATTTTTTTAATTAATGGATCTTTTGTCGCATGTATTCATATTGATTTTTTTCATATTGAACAGAATGCATGCTAAAAGTGGGATTAGAGTAATAGCCAAGCTGCGTTTTTTGAGGAAGAGATCAACAATGGCAACAGGGGCAAACATAGCAGCGTGCAAAGGTACAACTCCATGAGGGCCCCAGACAGTCCTCAGTCAGCAGGGGCCCCTGGCTTGCATGCCATCAGAACCCTCTTCACACAAGTGGGGGGGGGGGGGGAGAGTCTGTTTTGGGCAGGTTTTCTTTAATGCATACACATTTTAAAGGAAAAGTTTTTGGATTTTTAACACTTTAACATTTTTTCTGGTGTACAATAATACTATTTAGGTGCGTGAAAGCCAGAAACCTTTCCCAGTATTACCTTGAATGAAGAAGAACTCCTGTCAGAGTTTTACTGTTATCCCAGGTGAGAGATTTACATACAGGAAGTGAAGGGAAATCTTCAAAAGAGACAGAGACAGCAACAAAAGTCTGATCTTTAGAACAGCTCTGTCAGTCATAAGGGAGGGGCACATACCCGTAGGAAATTAGGCACAGGGTCAACATGACAGGGTGCTAGGCCTAGCCCAGGGGTGTTAAGGGGTTAATAAAATGAAGTAAGGCTAGGAGGGGCTGTGCCAGTTTGGAGAGTGAGGTAGGAGGGGATTAAGCACAGGACGAGTTAAAAGGGGAAGGACAGAAGTAAGAGGCCCTCTTTTGGAAGAAAAAAGTTGCCCGCCCACCCACCCTTTATGTTGTGGTTTAATTTGAAAGTTTGGTAAGTTTTAGCGGTGGGGGTCTTGAAAGGCAAGGATCCAGTGCATGGTAAAGTTGTGGATTTTGGTGGGGGGGATACTCTTTGGTGGGGTCTCCCCCTTTATGGTGAACAGATGATTATGGCTCCTGAGGTGGTACTGGGTGGTGAGGGGCCAAGGTGGAGATGCTGGAAGAATTAAAGTCCTGTTGGGTGCAGATTTTGCCTTCTGAGACCTGCAGCCTGGTTGTTTGGGTGTATAACTGAGTCTTTGGAGTTTGATAACATTTTGGATATTGTGGTTATGGTTATGTATTATTAAAAGGGGGGAATTAGGTTGCTGGTTAATTAGGTTATATTCAATGGAATATGTTGCTTTTTTATAATCCCGGTTTGTTAATAATATTGTTAATAATAATACTAATAATAATAATGGAGTGTTATGTTATGTTAATGAATGCTTGCATATCAAAAGTGTAAAATGTATTTTATTATTTGTCATTTATTTACTATTGGATATTTGTTTGGTAATTACTTCACTGATAATTTATCTAATGATGGTTAAATAAATGGCTGCTTGCCAGCCTATTTAAATCCAAGTTTTGTGTTTGGATATTTAATGGTGGGGAAGCGGTCAGCAAGCAGATGAGGGGTCTGGGGGAGGTTCTGATGGGGTGATAAAAGATGGGCTAGAAGGTCCGAGCTACCCTGGTCATGCTTTTGTCATATAAAAGGAGTACTAAAAATTAAATTAATGCTGTTAAAAAATTTTGTGTGTCTTTGGCTTATTTATTCAAAGAATTAAAAATGTGTGTCAATATGTTCACTGATTGCTGCACCACCCTCTGATATCTGTGCCCTCATCTCCATCACACTCACGCAAAATCCTCCAGGAGGGGAAAGTTTTTTGTTAACCCATAAGCACTTTTGATCTATTAATTTAGCTAGCTTTTTTTACTTACAAACATGTGGGATAATTTACCTTATGTGCCAATACCCTGTCTGTTTATTTTTGATCTTTAAACTGACATTTTGAGCAATCAATGATTGCCTTTCTAGAATTCCAGCAATGTGAGTACTTTTCTGCAGTGTTACAGTTTAAAAGTGCTGCGTAGGCAAAACCTTTCTGGTGTAGCAGGTCGAGTCTTCCTCTGCAGATGAAAACATATTAGAACAGGAAAGAAACATTTTTTCCTGTGGACCCTCTTAACCCCATAGCAGGAAACTCTTTGCAGCTGCACCGTTGGCCACCTGTGACTTCAGTGTTGAATAGCTGGATATCCTGTTCAAGAATGTAACATTCAGCAGCTAGTATAGTCATCAGAGGGTAGCATCATGTCATTTTCCAGAGTCTTGAACAACATTAGTTATGAATTAAAATAGTTTGAGATAGCATGACGTTCCAGGTGTTTGATAGTTTGTCAACGTAGCACGCAGCATCCAAGGTAAATAAATATTAGAATGGTAGAGAGAGAAGGAAATGAAAGGGAAAGCAGTCATTCATGAATACCTTGGTGGAACAACAGGACTTTTTTAGTTTAGGGCTTTGCTGGATCGTAAGCATGTAAAAACTGCTTAAGGACAGTGGGTGTTTGAGCTACATTTATTTATTTGCATTTATTTATTGCATTAAATAAATACATTTAAAGAGGAACTGAACTTTGTAAATTGACCCACGACAAGCCACCAGTATTGCCAGTGGTCTCTGCAGCTGTTTTTCCCTAATACCAATTTACTATGCTTTGTTCTGCATTGTATCTCTTTATAACACTAACAAACTAATTTTCATTTTTTAATTCAGTTCCACTTTTATAGGTGGCATCAACTTAAAACAAGGTAAAGTTATTATAATGGACAGAATGATATACAGAAGTCTGCATAGCTAAAATAAAAAAAAAAACATTCCAAAACTTTACAAAGATTGATGAGCCAAGCTTGGCACAATGCTAGGACCAATACACTGGTTGAATATTTAAAATCTATATGTTGAACAAAATACATCAATCAGAACCCTTAGTTGATTGGACCTGGCTTTTATTTTGTTGCAGCACATTCCCTGCAACTTTGAATCTATGTTTTAAGCTGGGAAGTCATTATTGCAGGACAACACACAGACTAATGTTAACTAGCGTGAACCACCAAGTGGTCCAATGGACCCTTTCATCCAGTTAAAAAGCAAATCAGTTCACCCAGTAAGGTAAATGGTTACCATGCTGGATCCACATGTTGCAACTCATGAAAATCTTACTCTCTATTATCCTGAAATGTTTTTCTGTGGAATGTCCTTACACCTTACACAGAATGAAGAACAATTGGCAGACGTTTTTATCTAATTTTTAGAACAAACTTTCCATCTATGTATTGCACAATGCATTTACTTACCAAACAACACAAAACAAATTGGCAACATATGTTTTTACATTTTTTTTTAATGAGAAAGATTAAATCTTTCAGTGTGCAGAACCTGAAGATCGCTGTAGATTGGGGCTGCTCAGGAGTGACAAATTCTGTGGTTGTTTAGTACAGTATAACCCTTGACTTTGCAGTGAACCATAAATAGTGAACTAAAGACAGCCTGTCTTATCACAGCATCTACAGCTCTGAAGGATGCACTGAATTCATGTCAGTGAGGTGTACACTAACAGCTACATTAGTATTTTCTGCTCCAAAACTGAATACTCCGTCTGCCCTTACCAAAGCCTTTAAACAGAGTGGACATCTTATAACAGCACCCTGCTTTGCCCCAAGGCATTTTCCTTTGGAAACTTGTCCTGTCCCTACAGCAATGCTAGTGGGGAATATTTTACTCTTACGACTCACAAAGCCAAAACAAACATACACCAAAAAAGAAGTTAGAACAGATCTGCATATGATTACAAATTATAGAAAGCAAAAGTATCTACAAGACAGCCAGGCAACGAGTATTGCTAGTATTACAGCCTAAATATTTCTGAGTGCAAGTATCCAGTGTATTGAAATTATTTCCTAGTTTTTACTGCATGACTTTGAATATAAATCAAATTTTCTAAGAGAACACATGTATGTAGAGCCTATCTCTGTCTTTGGTGGAGAGATTCACCTGTTCACATGTCCTGATGACCATAAAACAAAACGTCTCAGTGTCACTCAGTCATAAAGGAGACATTTTTCTTTGAAATACCTGTTCTGGTGACAACTGTCTCAGAGAGAATTTCATTGTAGCAAAGGGATTCCAGGTTTGCTGGATCAGGCAGGTTCTCCCATGATAGTCTATCTTCTCCAGTCTTGTAGAGCTCTAATAAACCTGGCCCAAAGTATTGTACCTTACCATTAGTCTGTGCAATAGAAGTGAAAAAGTAAGTTGTAAGTTTAAACTATTCTGCTACAGGGGGAATTTTGCAGCTAGGTGATTAGATGCACAATAGATTCCAATGTAACTAAAGAATAATATTACCTATTGTGAGTGTTAGGAGTTGACTACAAAAATCCTCAATGACAAAGAACAAGTCAATTTTTTTTTGACTGTAAGCATAGGCAGAGGTTACAAGCTCAAATTCACAACTAAAATAAACACATTTTACTAACTTTGTATTAAAGAGGAAAGAGGAATTTTTTGGCTGACAGGGATTAGTATTAGAAAGTTCATTTTTCTGAGGATGGAATTTCATGTAAATATAATTCACTGAGCTATAAAACCCTTGCGGATTCTTTCTTGCTGTTGTAGGGAGAGTTGACCAAGACAGACAAAAAGCTAGATGGAACTATAGAAGTGGGAATATCATATGACACTGCTTTCTTCCAAAATGTATTTTTGGTTATCTGTAGCTATTTCTCTAAATTCATAGGTTGATCAAACCATTAGTGCAAGGGACACCTAACCAGGCCGCAATCTAACTTCCCATACTGATTTTCATTTCTGTACATCCTACTTAGGCATCTTAGTGCATTAGCACTTGTTAGTCTGCATTTTTTCCATGATAATGCATGTTGCATGTGAATATTATATAATTAGTTATCCACCAGGAGGTGGAGCTCTGGACTAATTTCTCTCTCCACCTATTAGAAAAAGTCTGTTGCTTACAAAAAAAAGAAGACGAAGAAGGTGAATTGTGCACATAGAACTGGAAGAGTCAAAGCAAACAACCCTCCCTTATCAGAAGGCTCATTGATGTGAGAGACAGTTTAGTTAGCCCATACCACTTTGGAAATCCTTTGTCTAAATATTTATATTTATACACAGTATATTTATTTGTAAAACAAAGAATACAGAGTAATTCAAATAATAAAATGATGTGATTAATACAACATAATTTTAAAAAATGTACATAAAATGTATTACTAAATATTTCAGTTGCCATTTGCCTTGCAAATATCTACCTATATATTTGGTACAATAAAATGATTTGAAGTTTTACATTTTTGTAGCTTTAATGTTTATGCCATAAATTTTATCACTTACACATTTAAAGCAGAACTCATGCTTTAAAAAAATGTGTTGCCTAATGTGGGAAAAACTGTTTTCACCTCCTTTCTTATGTTATCCTCCAAAGAAATCACACAGGTCTAGTACCACTCATCTTCCATGTTAAGAAAGCTTAGCATCATTCAAATCATTTCTTGTATGTCCAGGTTTTATAGACCCCAGTAAACAAAAACAAAAAAAGGTAGTAGGGCTCCATTGAAGGGATCATATCCACCCCAGAATTGGGCTTTATTATGTACACTTTTAGGTATAGTTACAGGGAATGGAAGCTGCTGAATTTTTATTTTGATCACTAATTGGTTGACTTTAATAGTAATTAACACAAAAGCATAATAGGAGTTCTGGCAAATTTTCCCAGGTCAGGGTGGAAGCATACTGAAGCAAAAGGTAAGCATTTTCAGAAGTTAACACTCTTATAGCCTTCATTTTTTCAGCAATTCCTTTAGAAAGTTAGTTAAGAAATATAAACAGCAGATAGTGTACTTGCCAAAAGTCTAACAGCACTCCCCATGTAATATGGAAATGTAGATATTCATGCCAAAATTTGAGGCACATCCAAATCCCAAATCACAACCAAATAATAAAAAAGATAGCAGTATCCAAGTTTTTTTCACTCATAACACAACATAGGATTTTTAAACTCAGCCCAATGTGACCTTTATAGTATGTTGCACGCCCATCAGACCTTGTGTATCCAAATAGGAAAATGTAAAACCCTGTTCCCTAGTAAGGTAGTTTACAAATAACATCTTTTTTTTGAAAAAAAATGTAAAGTCACATATCCCTTGACAGAGAATTCAAAGATATGATGTCTTGTACATCAATTTAAAGTTTGTGTATAAGCCATAAAAGACAGGAGTATAACTCTCCAGAAACACATCATTTAAAAAATACTCAATTCTACTTTTATACTTATTTTTATGTCTTATGCTTTTATACTTATTTTTAAGTTGGACCTACAATAACTCCTACTCCAGGTGACATGTCAATAAATGTATACGATAATACAATATAAACATAGATGGATTTCTACGTTGGTTTTTTTTTTAATTACTTTTTTGTTTTGTTTTTTTGCAGTTGTTTCCTTGTTTTCCTGCCATCTCCTGTCACAAGGACAAACAGGAAGTTATTGGAAATCTTACTATTTTATATAATACTATATATAATGTGCAATTCCATTTTTGCCGCTGCTGTAAAATCCCTTTCTGTGAGAACTGCAAAACATGTTATTTCTGTTACTGATTGTCCTGTGCACAATAGTCATCAGAAGAAAGTGAGAGGGTGATTTTTTTCCAGAAAGATCACAGATGACACTGAAAAGCTACTAGGGATTTAGCACTCCCACACTCTATCCTAATAAAAGTTTGGCTTGAGATAAACTTTAACTATGCAAAAACAGAATAGAAAATATTTGTGGTGGTATACATTTCATTGTCAGAACTTTCTATTCACTATTTAAATTTGAAAAAATATAACAATATTTCTGTGTATGTGGAAAATAACTGGCATGGTGTATTTTGAGCAGCATGACTTTACTTTGGCTTTCTAATGCTGCTGTGTCAAATAGTTGAGGTTTTTCGTGCATGAGGCACATGATTGCATGGACTAGTTCATGTTACTGCAAATAGAGCTGACTGTGGAAACTTGGAATTTTTCTGTCAGCTGAAGTGCTGAACCATGGTATTTTTGAGAAATTTAGAGGTTTGAAGAAAAAAAAGTTGTATATTTGATATATAATATCAGCTTCTCTAAAGTAATTCATACAAGAAGGAAGATTTCAAGCTTTAAAGCTAGGATATGCATACTAACCTTACACAAAAGGAGAAAAAAGATTTTGGGTATTTGCTATATTTATATAGGTAGAATTTAAAAGAATGCACTTTGCTTGAAGAAACTCTTTGTTAGAATGCATGTATCCTAAAAATGGTGTCTTTTTAAAATACATGTATATTATTTGTCAGTCCATCCCCTCTTTACTGTCATGCAGAGGTAGCAGCCAACACTTTTAGAACTGTCAGATAAAGTTCATCTCCATGAGTGTTTGCTGAGTCCTTGGAAAGATAAAAAATGTATTTTTTTAGTCCTGATCATATTTTCAAGAAATAAATATAGCCCTACAGATCAACCCCATGCCTGGCAGCTAAACCAGCTCAGGAACCCTCAACAGACTCTCCATCCGCTACAGTGAGCACAAAATGAATCCAATCAGATTCCTGATGGAAAGCACAGAAGTAGCAAATACTGTCCAATCTATACATTCAATGGCCAGTGCTGACCAGTCTGTGAAAGACAATGTGTTCCTTAGGCCAGTGACACAGATTCCATTATCATCATATTATTCACTATGTCTGGGGCCTTGGAGAGGAATTAAACACTGTAAAAGTACTTTGAACTTAATTCCAAACTTCAAAGTGAGACTCCATGTAAAAATCCAAAAGCTTGAAGATGAACAAATTCGCAAGAGTATCTGGATATATACATTAAAAAAAAAGCTACCAATGGAGCAAGTGGCAGGCCCAGGGTTCCAATAACAGTGAAACTCACAGATTCCAATAATAGCAGGGACTTCCTTGCGATGTGCTCCATGGTGCCACAACTACTACCTTCTTGGGGGAATTGGGGTGGTCCAACATGGTGTGGAGGTGCTGAGAAAGGTGATAACTAATCATTCAGAAGAAAGCTATCAATAGCCAAAAAATTAAAAAGTACAGCTAGGTCTGTATAAAATTTGTAGGAAAGACATCTGTTTTATGCACAATATGAATACAAGGAGAAGCCCCACCAATATGTAGCCCCAGCCTCTCATATGTTATCCAATAAACAATTAGGGGGTCTTTCATCTGTAGTATTTTTTAGGAGATGCATGAGGTAATAGAGTAATTCAAGCTCCATTAAAATTATTTGGACCCTTTTCCCATGCATTCCTTAAAACAGCCACTTTAATATTTTAAAAATGCACTTTAAAAAAAATATTTTGGAGCTCATCTGGGTCTGGTCAGCATCTCCTCAGCCAGGGTCTCCCCTAAAAAAAAAGCTGATGAACATGTATCACTGTAGAGCTACAATTCCACAGGGATACCACATAAACATGAAACAATATATTTATTGTGATCTGTTCTCATTATCAACCACTGATAGCTGTAAGAACACCAGCTGTTAAGAATAATGGTCTCTGACCCTGTTCCAGTTCCAAAACTTTCAGTTCCTGGCCAGATGTATGAACTTGCAGGCCATCAACTTTATCAGCAACCTTGGCAATGTGTTTGAAATGTCAGAGCCTGGAAGACACTTTACCAAATAGATCCCAGGTATGGGAGATGCCTGTTGCTCTGCCTCTTGATGATATTGCCCCAGCAAGGTTTAAAGAAAAGGCTGGCCCTTCTTTTGTGGCACATGCTTTTGCATTATACTGTCTCTTTCTGCTTCCACTGAATATAAGCCAGAAAAAAAGTTATTTTTTTTTAATACAAACATTTTTGTGAATAATCATGTTAGCCATTGCATACAGTAGATAAGATGAGCAAGGCTGCAGGTTACCAGAACAATTAAGAACAATTAATTACATTAAATTGTAAAAGTGCCAAATAAATTATTAGATTACCTGCCAAACACAACTGCTAAAACAACCTTGATAAATTGGTTGAAAACAGATATGAACTGAACATAGCAGAAAAAATGCTAATTTAAAGGTGTGAAAAACTGTTTGCCCAATGTTTATGTCTTTTACTGTGCCTTTATAGTATGCTACATTGTCCCCAAAAGGTTAAAGAACAGTTACTGCAATAAACCATAGGTTCCTTTTTTCTCTACAATTCCATAGTATTTCAAAACACTTAGTTAATCTGTAAATACACCAGTGAGCAATCAAATAGTTTTTGAAGTTTAGAATTTTGCTGGAGTGGACAGATTCTTTTCATACCAAACCATACTTTGAATGGTCAATGACCACATCTGGTAATGATAAAATCACAATGTATGTGACATACAGAGCTACTTCTGCCTAGAAGAATGATATGTCAAGAAAGTTTTAAAACAAGTTATAATTTAATTAGGGCTTCTGAATGAATGCAAATTACTTGTCAGCATAAAATAAGAATCCAAGGCAGTTCAGTGTTTTAAAGTGCACAATGTAGATATATTGTATGGATAGTAGTCATTTACCCTGATGCTCTTTTTAAAATGAGAAAAAGACGCTTAATAATCACCTATTTTTATACATATTCTTCTGCTTTCTCTCTCTTTGAAACCTAAATCTTTGACCTGCATTGCAATCTTCACATTTAACAATTCAGTGATTTGGTTGAATTTGCATTTACTATTGTATCTTTTAGTGACGTGGGGCTGGCAGATGAAATCTAAGCAGGCATCCAACACACTTCTGGGTAAAAAGTCTGCAAAGCTTTGCAAGAGAGTGATTATCATTTTTAAAACAATGATATATTGGCTATAGTGAATAAAACATGATCATTATATACTGTATATCTCGATTGTATACAAGCAAAGGGTTCTGTCCTAGACTTGGACAAACAGGGCATTAGATGATAGGGACATAATTTTGGGCGTGCAGATGTTCTGTAGCATTACCTTACAGTCAAATGCATAGGTTCATATATTTAACTGAACATAAGACCTCACAAACTAAATGTACTCCCTGCCAACTCTTGGTAATTACCTCCACCCTAGAAATCTAAATATCAAATCCCAGAATATTTAGTGGCCAAGGAGTTTTTGGCATGAGACTATTAAATGATAATAGGAGGGTGTGGAAGGGAAGATGGAACGAGGACTAATCTCAACTTGGAGAGAGGTCACTGTCCAGAATACAGCTAGATATGAGTTTCCCAGTAATATTATTTATATACAATTTATATAGTGACACGCTCATAGGTTTTGAGCAACAATTCGTGATTGCACATAATAGACTGCAGGTTTTGAAAGAGGTAACAAGAGTGAGTTTGATTTTCATTTTAACAACATTTACTTTTAGGTTAAAACTATTTGGTATTTTTACTTGAATAATAAATGAAAAGATTGACAGCCGTGATTTAGACAAAGAAACCAGATTACCAAAATAATGACTGATAACATTCCACGACTACTTTTCTTGCCATTCACTGCATGTATCCACCCTGCAATCCTACACAGTGTAGAAGGCATATTTGATATTAGTTTCAGTTATGTTTTGTGTGTATTTTTTAAGGAGAGCTTTTTAGGATAGAAGTCTACATTTTGTATCCAACAATACTTTCAGTCATGAAATGCACCATCTAGATAAACAGGAAACACACTGTGTGAAAGAAGTTCAAAATGTGAACTCTTTCAGTGGAAGCCAAACATTGGATCGGTTCCTGTGCTCAGCTCATTTATCACAATCTTAGCTGATCAGACAAGGTTACTGAGACACACATGGATGATTCAAATAAAAATATTAGATCTATTTATGCCATGTGACATAACAAATACATTTCTGCAAAGGAGAAGCTGGGAGGCTTTCTTTTACAATAACAAAGTCTGTTAGTGCTCATCTTGCTCAAGGAAGATAATTAGATTTAGTATGATAAAGCAGGATATATTCAGCATTATGTTAAAATGTTTTGATTGTTTTTAGTGGTGGGTGGAAAGTTCTGATTGAACTTAGATCAGAGCTATTCCGCCCTGGAATTTCTGCTCTCCGAGCAACAGAGGCTTTTCTGAGGATAGTGCTTACAGTTATATGGACACTATAAGGACAGTAAGGGTATTAAAAAAAGGGCTTAGGAGAAATACCTTTAGGAAAGTGCATTGGGGAAAATGCTTCGGGGATAGTGCTTGAGGAAAAGGTTGTTTTTTGTTTTTTTTCAAATACAGAGCGGAGCTGTGGTTTTTGTGTTCATCCAATCGATGAAGGAGGCAGCTGGGCACGGCTGTCCCTAGCTGCTCCCTTGCTTGATTGGCTGAACAATACCAGGAATTCAGCTGGGTAGAGATCCTTTTATTGTGTTCAGCACAACTGTCCCCAGCTGATAACTTGTTTGTTTGAGTGAACAATAACAGACTCTCCTTCCACCTGGGCATGGATCTCCTGTCAAAAAAAAAATGATCTTGAGCTGAGGATGACCCTTTCTGAAAATGGGTAAGGGGTACTACGTAACCCTGTACCCATTACTTATTACAGTTTCAATATGTAGAAAACCTATGCAGTGCTTTTAAATGGAAGTTTGGTGGCAACTGGAAATGGGACAGGCCTGCCACCTTCTAAATACAGTACAGTTTCTAAATAAGGAACATGTTGACTGGTGATTATCCTATATTATTGTTAGTTTATTTATGGTAATATCTCATGCATTATTTTCCTGTATCACCTTTCTCCTTGGTCATATGGCTGCCAAATTCTTTAATTGTCTTCCATGGAGCCATTTGTGTCAACTTTTATGGCCTTTTACCTATTTTAAACTTTGATTAAAATAACAAATATTTCCTTCATATTAAATCATTATTCATTATTTGCAAGTTGTCAAACAATGTAATTTTACTTAATGTGTGGGGGGTCTGGAAAAAATGGCTAAAATATCACTAGTATGCAACTCAAAACAACTACATTCTATACTTTTTTTAACCTCCCTAGAGGTTCATTTCTTTCCGGTTTTATATGTCTAAAAGCACTACATTGTTTTTCATGAAAATTTATTTTACATTATAATATCATAGTATGAGTATAATAAAGTTTGAAACACAAAATCATGTAAAAAAAATTAATTGAATAAATTAAAAAATCTATATATTTAAAAACAAAATTTAAATTTTTTTTTAATTTAAAAAAAAATACATATTATACTCATACTAATATATATACTATAAAATAAATGTTCTTGAAAACAATGTACTGCTTTTACACATATAAATCCAATGTATTGCATTCAATACTCCCCCGGTGACTCCTCGGGTGCAGAAGCCGGCCGGAGGAAGAAGGAAGAGGACAGAGATCACGGCGATGGACAATGCGGGACGCCGGCGGATCAGGTAAGCGCTGTATTTACTAACCTTCCCATAGGTTAACATACCCCGAGTGTGACTCGGGGTTACCGCTTACAGCAACTTTTTTCTACCATGAGTCACACTTGGGGTTACCGCTAGGAAGGTTAAGTAATGTGTACAGGATTACATAGTACCCCTTTCCTATTTTCAGAAAGGGTCAACTGGATAACCTTATTCAACCTAAACCAACTCATCAACACAACTAGAACATTATCCTATAATATAAATTATTTTCTTAACGTAACAACTGATGGTAATTAAGATCTGTCTGGTAGATATAAATAAGATGTGTATCTAGTATTAGAGTGGCAAATAATTAACATTAAGTTTTTTTTTCCCAAACATATAACTCAGAAAAACAGCTTAGCATACTTCTTTAATAAAATGATTACATTTCAGATTTATAAAAGCACGCTTAATTGTTCTTTCCATTCTCCTGTGAAATTAGGCCTAGTAAATAGTCTTAATTTATTTTACTTTTTTTTAGCTATGTGACATAAAAGAAAAACTTCATTAATATTGCTGAACAGGAATAATCTTTGGCTTAATTTAGGAAATTTTAGCCCAACATGCAAGAAATGTCATCATTTCAGTTTAAAAGAGTGTAGGTAAATCTGCACCCCTCACTAAGCACAATAGTGGGAAAATTTCAGGGGTTTTTAAATTAGGCAGCCTCTGTACAGATTGTGCAGATTTTCTGTTCTATGACCCGAAAATAAAACAGACAGCAATCAAGGCTATTATCATGAATTAGATGTTCATGCTATAAACACTACAAATAACATACGCAGTGAAATAGCCACTGTTAATTAGATGAGCTGGCTAATGTTGGTTTCTAATATACACATTATTCTGGCCACAGACTGGTTTGTTTTTTGGTTAATCTGGAAAACACTTCAATATATGTGGCTTTTTAAAATGGTCATGAAGTATGATGAATATTTGGTAATTTATTAAAATGTTATTAGGAAAAACTAAAAGCAACATTTGTTTCTCCAAATGCAGGGATATAAAAAGATTTTCTAACATTTACCCTGGGTGAACATTTTGCTGGGTGAACAGCCCCTATTGCTTCTGTAAAGCAGCCCCAATATATAACACCATAGTGACCACAAAATTAAGAGTATGGTCCTGACGCTTAGAACCGAGGAAGCTGCATGGATATGTCTTCAAAATTACAGTCCAGTTTAGTGTTTTATTGCCAGACTTTTTGTGCACACTTTTCAGGTAAGGACCAAGACAAATACCTACAAAAAATGTTGTCTTCACTTTTCTCCCACTTTCTTCCCCGCCTTAACAATAGTAAGTAAATGGAAGGCAAAATTAAATAGTTTCACTCCATCCAGACTAAAACAATTGTTTCAATTTTGATTAATAAAGGAAAACAAAACCAACCCATCGGTCCAAACCCGGAATTATGTCCCAGGGAATTTCCGGGAATAATTCTAAACTAAACAAAAAATTGCTTCCCTCTTTTAATAAAAACATTTCTTTAAAATGAAAAAATGGGGTCCAATCCATTTGGTGCTAAAAGCAAAACCATTTTTAAAAGAGGGGTGGGATTCCAATTTTTATCAGTTTCTCTTTTTTGGCATCCTTTCTGATAAGAAAGATACCTCCCTTTTCTCGCCTCAAGGATTAAAGGGCTTGATTTAAAAAAGGCCCTTAAGTCTGGAGGACTTTATCAAGGAAAGTGGGGTAAATTTTGGATTTTTTCTCCCATTCAATCCTAATTAAAGGGTTACCAGGAAATGGTGGGGAAAAATATCCTAAGCAAAAACAGAGATAGGGATTTTAACTATTACCCAGAACAGCTTTTTTTTTACAGCCAATGTTGCATAAAACCTTTAGGTTTCTCCAGAAGTTGCTATGGGTGAGTTGTTGGAAAGCTTTAATAAATCAGGCCCATAAAGTCTTAAAAAGCCTGTCCATCTGCAAGATAGACTCTCATGGGAGAACCTGAGTGATATAGCAAACCTGCAATGGATTTCTTAAGAATCATTTGCTATTAGTTGGCAAATGTTTGAATTCTGGACCAGATCTATCTTAGGTTCACTGGATCACCTATGATAGTCCATCTTGGGACGTTTTTTGGAATCAGACCCCTTTTTGAAAACAAAAAAGTTAAAAACCAATTTATCAATGTTTTGATAAAGTAAGTAAGTAGTATGAATAGATAAACTGACTATATTTTATTGATCTGTGTTAGGTGTGATTAGGTATTTATTTTGTGTTTCCCAACCTTTTCAACATGGGGGAATCCTTGAAATAACTTTCAGGTCTGATTTACTATGTAACTATATGTAGGGTGAATGCATTTATTTCGGTTCAACAGTTGAAGGAGAGCATTGAATGAAGAGCATTCCTTCCACGTTCCACTAATGTAAGTGGCATTCTTTCCACTGTACTCCATGCTAATGTATCATGAGCACTATATATATATATCAATTAGTATGAGGGGTTCCCTGAGATCTGGTATTTTAAAGGTTATTTGTAAGTGTTCCTCTATGTTACGTAGGATGAGAAAGAATGACCTACAGTATTTAAAACTAAAAACAAGTTTTGGCTTAGAGACACATTTCCACTTTGAGTGGGCCAAAGATCAGCAATGAGTTGATGTTTTAGGATGATAGCAATGGGTATACACAGTGGAGAAAATAAGTATTTACCATGTCAACATTTTTCTCAGTAAATATATTTGTAATGAGGCTATTGACATTTCAGCGAGACAATATTCCCAAACACACAGCCAAGGAAGCTCTCAATTGATTTCAGAGAAAGAAAATAAAGCTGCTAGAATGGTCCAGTTAATCACCCGACATGAATCCAGTTGAAAATCCATGGAAAGAACTTGAGTTCAGAGTTTAAGGAAAAAGCCCCCAGAACCTTCAAGAGTTAAGGAGTTTGTGTGGAAGAATGGATCAATATCACACCTGAGCAATGCATGTGATGAGTTTCTTCATACAGGAGGCGTCTTGTCAATACCAACCATGGCTTTTCTACTAAGTAATAAATGCATTTCAGCATGTTCACTACTTGATTTACTTGATACTTGATTCCCTTGTATGTCTGGATTACCTTGGATGTTGTTACCAACATCTGGTGTAAATGTCAAGTCATTAGCCCCATTAGAAATATTTTTACAGTGAAAAACATTGACATGTTCAATACTTATTTCCCCTGCTGTAATACTGATTGTTAATCCCACATAATTTATCCCCTCTGTATAAATGACAAAAAATAGGGTTTCCATTTATATGATTGAAGGTATATGTATAGGAACACTTGATGTAAATTGTTTAATACTAAGTACAGATAATTGAAATCAAATATCTTGTTACTGTTATTGTTACTTGCTGACTGCTGTGATGTCTGTGCAGAGCCCTTATCTCTCTATGTGGTCATTGCACTATCTTCCATATTCTCTAAATCTAATACCAGAAATGGTTACACATCATTCTGATAAAGGTAATTCCCCTGCACAAAGTAACAGACTGTGTGCTTAAATAATTTCACTGACTCCTTATAGCTAGTAAAAAAGTATATGGTGGGATTTGCAAAAGAAGAGAAAGGAGAAAGGATGGAGGGGTAGCAACTGCAGACAACTGGCTGATCTGTGCCCCAGGGATGAAAGAAGAGGAAGGCTGTGTCAGCTAGTCCACTACCTCCTGCAGGTACTCTGAATATATAGCATGGCCATCCTGACAAAAAACCACATGTTGCCTGGCTCTGGATGGGGCAGACCAACTACTGCCTTATTTTTTTCACTCCTCCTACCTCTATATAAAGAATATCCAACTCCCTCTTTAGGCTTTCCTAAAATGTAGTTTGGTAATAAAGGAATTATTATAAATTGATAGCCATTTGGGAAACAGTAAGATATAAGTGTGTGGAACTTTGCACACTGCTTTACTGCAACAGTATGCAGTGATGAACTGATAACAAAGGGCACCTTTGCCGGTATAAAGCAACAACTGTGCACTTTGCACCCCAAAATATAAAAAGGCCCTAAAACATGAAATCAAATATACCTTCCCCAAAATTACTGAAATCCAAACATTTTTTAAATATTTTTTAAACCTAGGTGTAATAACGTAAAAAAAACAAAAACAAAATAACTCTCTTACCCTCCTGACCATAGTTCAAAAGGTCAGACCGTGCAGTATAGGTCACTTAATGTTTATCCACCCATGGGATCAAACTTAAACCTTATCCCTACACAGATTTGCTTCACTGTACAAAGTCATAATACACAAACACAAATGTGGGAAGGGAAAAGCCAGTGTGTAGTGAAATCCTATAGCTATTAATTCTTAGTCTCAGAAGCTGTTAGGCTATTATGCACTTGGCTGCAGCCTGCTTCCTCAGTAGTAAAGCAATGTTCTCCAGAGATTTGCTGTACTACTGTTTTCCTAAGGATAACTACATAAGTAGTAATATAGCCAAACTAATCTCTATTTTATTGGTACGGTTAACAAAGCAGTAATTAAACTATTTGGCTGGCACACCTTATTCAATTATAAAAAAACTTTAGTTTCTTCCTAGCTATACATGAACATAAAAAAAAGAGTACATAGCAGTGTACAGGCTTAACTTAATTATAAATAATGTGTAAATCAAGAGAACTTTATTGAAACATGTTCAAATATTTTCAGCTCTGGATATTTTTCTAAACATTTTTTATTATTACCAGTAGCTAGCTAAATATGCTGGATAAAACTTTCATAATGATATACTCAACAGGAAAGAAAACGGTTACCTATGGGTTTCTGATCATAAACTTTTAAATAAAACCATCAAGTGACAACTATTTGATTACAGATATTCCATTGGTCAGTGCGTTAATGTTGTCACTTGAGCCTACCAGTAGATTAGTAGATTTTCTGAGGTTTTCGGATTGTTAATAATAAATCTCCACATATTACCTGCACAAAAATGTTTGTATTATTTATTGATAAAAACATTTTTTACTTTAAAGATTAATGATACTCTGAGACATAACTTGAACCTTTATATATACTGTGTCCTGCAAACATAGCAGAACACTGGATAATTTATATAAGCTCCCACAACTAAAGTTGAATGCAAGGAAACATTTATTAAACTTTAAGATCAATTAGGACTTTTATACATAGGTTAGTACCACAGGTTACTGTTACAGGTACAGAAAGGTGCTTTTTAATAATTGTTTAAAATCTAAAATGCTTTATTGATATATACATATAAAGTCACAGAAACCAAATTAACATAAATACACAAAAAAATGTATTCCTCTAATATTTACAAGACATATATAAGTAGATATAAATTCCAAGTGGCTCAAAGGTTAGCACTCTAACTCTGCCTTTGCAGCACTAAGTCCCATATTTAAATGTTAACCAGCACATTATCTGCATGAAGTTTTCAGGTTCTCACCGTGTTTGCATGGGTTTCCTTTGGCTGCTTTGAAATCCTTCCATGGTAAGGACATTAGATTGTGAGCCCCTTTAAGGACACCTAATAACATGACTTTGTACAGTGCTGCGTAATATGTTGGCGCTATATAAATACTGTATAATAATAAACTTATAAACAGTATTTTCAATGCATATACAATGAATACAACAATATTTAGTTTTTGTTGGTGTTCAGTGTCTGTTATTAATATTCAAGGATGTTGGATATTCACTCTTAAATCCCATATTTCTTAAACCTCACCTGACAACCTCCTAATTCCTGTCTACAGACCCCCACAACACAGGGGTCATGTCTTGAGAATGGGGTCCCCTCTACTAACAATGGCCCTTGTGACTGTTGTGGGCAGACCGGGGTCTGGCTTTTGCCTAAAGGGAAAGGGTGACATATTTTCCATCCCCTTCCTTTTTTTTTAAGTAAAGTAAAGAAGAAAAATAATAAACACAATGTTTACCAGATCCTATGATCATATTATAAATGTTACTAATATTTACATTGTATTCATATACACTACAACCGTCTCCTAATTCTATTATAATACAGTAAGTTAATGCAGTTAAAATATGAATGTGTGAAAGTGTCTCATTTACAAATATGTTTCTTCGCAAAGACCTGATATTTGCACAGTTACATACTAAGATATTAGGCTATCATATGCCCCTAATTTTTCTAATTCATCCGGAAGGGGGCAAAGCTAGGAACTTCTCAGCACCCCTTTTGTATTGCTTCCAGCAGGCAGGTATTTGGAGAAGTAAAACTTTTTTACATACATGCATAGAAAAATATAGTATAGAGTATTTATAATAGAAGTCACTTCAGTGCTCATTATCTAAAGTAAAGTTTAAGATAATCAAATATTATTTGACAATAACATACTTTAAAATCTGTGCTCAGAGATTTGAGATGTTTTCTAAATAACACTACTAAATCATAGTTGTAAACAATGCCTGCTAATAACTTTTTACCTCAGTATTTATGTAGGGGTCCGGAAGTTTTGCATTGGCACTTATATAGAGTGATCAGCCAGCTGCAGGTATGCTACAGGTGAAGTTCCTAAGGTAACAGCTTTAAGCTGAGTTGGTACAAAGAGGTGAGCTAGGTGGCACAGTTATTCCTGATCTATGCCTATATTGTTTAAATGTTACAATATATTTATATTCTTATATTGTTTAAATGTTTTTAAAAAAGCAGAGTGCTAGGTTGAGTTGACCTTCCCTTTGTTTGTCACTTACATAAAGCCCATCTAAAACTAAACTCTGTCTACGGGGTAACAACACTTAAGTGGATTCAATTATAGAATAATCAGCATTTTCAACCCAGTGGAAAATTATCAGAACAACTGATAGAATTAAAATGTAATAAAACTATGTCATAGTAGATTTGGAAAAAAAAATTACATATATATTACATATATAATTTTTACTATTGCCCATTTTTTTTTTATTTTGAGTATACATAAAAATCTATACATATTCACACATCTATTTGCACACAAATGCACAGGTTTAATGTGGGCCAATATGCTAGAGCTTAATGAAGAATACACATTTAGGGCCTGTGCCGACAAGAATGTATTTTTATAATTGTTTGAGACCCTTTTGGGTTCATTCAGAATTGACTGCAGGTGGATTTAACCTGCAGTTGGGATACAGTTCTAATGCAAGCAAGTTTGTTGACATTAAAAGGGCTGTAACCAATGTTACAACAACAGGGAATATTTATAGATACAGGAATATTTAGAAAAAAATACCAAAGTGCAGCAAATTGGTATATTTATATTAAATAAATAAAAATATAATGCACAAAGAATTATCTTCAGCAAGCAAATACTTCAAAATATGTGTGATTAAGCTAAAAAACAAAACCTAGTTTGTAATAAACATGAAAAATATACAAATAAATAATGACGTCCTAAAATTCAAAAAACAATTCAGAACAGCTGCTATCAACATTTAAACTGCTGAGACTACATATATTCATTATATGAGGCATTTTGTTCTAGTATGAAGGCTATTGCCAAGGATATTCAGCTTAACTGTTGATCTTTTTTTTTCTCTGGCTTTGCCTCTAGAGAGCTTAATGTTCTGCTTTTAATTATGTAGCTCTTTTAAAGTCAGGTTTAGTATTTTAAACAATGCTTGTGAAAGAGAAACATGCTTTCTAGAGACACACATCTCTCAGAGCTGTTGGAATTTGGTGGATCCCTATTTGAGGGATCTTGTTCATGCTAAATAAAATATGACCTTGACCTATTTTATATAAACTTTACAACAGTACAAGCACTGGAATTCTGAATTTGTATATATTTGTGTTTTCTGACACATTAAATGGTAGAAATAAAATAATGATATTAGAGACAAGCAGCTGATGAAAAAATACGGTTGTATTAAAATGGTTGTAAAGCAATAGTCTTCAGTCTGGGTATTGTATATATTTGGGTTTTTATCACAAGGGTTGAAGGGCGGTGGAGAACAGTGAATAACAACGCACACAGGAATTTAGATGTATTCAGACATTTAAAGTAGCATGATTCATAGTTTCCCAAATATCACAGCTGCAAGGCAGGATGGAAATATATACCTATGACAAGCAGCTACAGGCACTGAACACCTACATGGCAATTTGAGACATCTGCGGCAATTGATTAAACCTGCAGAATCAATAATGCTTGGGGTAATTGATTGCAGGTATAGTTGTGATGAAGCACTTGTTGCTCAGCAAGCAGGCATGCAAGCAGTCTCCCATCACCAAAAATGTAAATGATCTAAAAAGATTGGCATTTGTTGTCACCTCTATTACATGTGAGAAATGGTATCAAGGTGTTGGGTGTGACATAATTCTTTTCCTAATGATATACCCTTATGCTATCAAGGGGGTAATTCTACACTTCTACCTACTGACATATCTGGTGGCCTCCTTAAGGAAATCAGACCCCTTTTCTCAAGAAGAATCAGCATACTTCTGAAGGTGGTATTCACCATGCCTAAGAGACTTAGCTTACATGTCTGCACCTTTTTTGTGTAAAACATCCCCAGACCACCTTGGAAAAAATGGGATGGCTACCCTCACACTAGTTGATTGAGTCCTAGGAGACAAGTGAAAATTGACCCTCCACATACACCTACTGTATGGCAGCAGATTAGATTTGTCAAGAAGCACCAAATACAGCACAAGAGCAAATCAGGGAATGATGGGGCTCTTCATCCAGTCCTATTAATGGAAGCTCATAGTCATCTAAGTCATCCTGTTCCTTCAGTCAGATTCATGATGTTGTCAACTAGAATGGGTTTCTGCTAACTACTTATTGCTAATTTCTTGCTTTCTTCATGTTTTTGAGATTATCAGTTGTGTTGCGCAGATGTAGGGATTATACACATTTTTTTATTACAGTGAAGAACACTATTTAACTACTGTTATAGTAGCCGGTAAATCTGGACAATATCAAAAACTTTAAATGCTTTCATGAGGACCATCCCAGGAAAGGAAGAAAAAGAATTACCTGTACTGCAGAGGATAAGTTTATTACCAGCATTACCAGCCTTAAACTTTGAAAAAACAGCACCTCAGATTGAAGCCCACATTAATGATTCACAAAGTTTCACATAGTTCTCAACATCAACTTTTCAAATTAGACTGCATAACCAAGGCCTTCACAGTTGAGATACTGCAAAGAAGCCACTACTGAGGAAGAACATAAAGAGAAATGCTTGGACCAACAAACACAAAGAATTGTCATATTACACCAGTGGAAATCTGGACTTTGGTCTGATGAATCAAAATTTGAGATTTTTGTGTTTGTGTGGTTCCCCTATGCAGCATAGAAGAAGTGGAACACCCAACTAGTAAGTAGGAATAAGAGTCTCCTACGTGCCTCTGAATCGAAGGGCCTCATTTCTTAAATCTCAAAAATTGAAGAAGATTCATTTCATCAGTGAAGCTGGGTGATGCACAAACCTAGAATGGATCTGGTCCAGGATTGAAAACA